>NW_017257249.1:10008-44264 GCF_001594055.1 Mycetomoellerius zeteki | reverse complement strand
GACGCTCTGACTGCTTCATGCGCTCCTGATATCTTTGGCCACCGCCAGCATCCTTTCGTAGTCTGTTCATCCTTTCCAGAGTCGCACACATCGCTTTTGCTTTTACACAATTATGAGTGGAAATTAGACTTTTGTTTCTCTCTTCGGTTTTTGTAATCCTCATTCCTGAGAACGTGACAATGATCGATATGCATAGTCCATTCTTATATTTGATTATTTGATTAGTCTTCTTACATTCGATTGTGATTGGAAAATTTTTTACGTCTTAAAGGTGAGAGTACATTTATGTGTTTTTGTACAACAAATTTATCGAGCCTGTTGATTCGCTATAACATAGAGAGAACCTTTCTGTTCTACAGCCTTTGTCGCACGACAAAAACGGATAAATGAAATATCACCCTGAGACTTTAAGCTTAGGCTTATTGTAGAAAGCCTATTAAGATGTCATAAGCCAATCAGAGGGCTGTATTAGTATTACTTAAGACATTACTTGAAACGGTTTTAAAATAAGGATTGAATACCATCCAATAATCATATTTTGGAACAAAAACAAGACTGAATTGTTTTCGATGAATATGAATTAAACTACTACGGATTTTTTATTGATTCTTCTATTTCGAAAAAAAAACCCGCCACGGAAGTCTTCAATTAATTTGTAGCATTCACTATGTATGTAGAGATATGGTGACTCATGGTTGAATCATCAAATAGACTTTCGTAATTTCTTAATTATTTCCTCAGGAGAAATAGTATAAATACATTTTGCTTGACGCGATAAAAGTTATTCCGTATTCTACGTATGAAAAAAATAGTGCTTTTGAAAGAGATTTTACTGATAATACAAATTTGATTAACTGACTTGATCGTAAAAGGTACCTCATTTTCAACGATACATTTATAATAATACAATAATAATTATTATTATTATCACACAAATGGATGGAAAATGATATATTTGATCAAGGCGGATCTACCTAATAATATTCTTTGTGAATTTCTAGTTTAAGTAACTGTGCGCCGATTATTTGTTAGTCTTGAAACAGATTGAAGCTGGAATAGTAATATCGCACATTAAATTAACAAGCAATTTAATATTATTGATGCTAATAAGTATCTTTAAGATTCTGTAAATAATTTTGCATGACGCGATACGGTTATTCTACATGTGAAAAAAATTATGCTTTTGAAATAGATTTTATTGATAAATTGCGAAATATAATATTGCGAGAAATAATAATAACGTTTAAACCGGATTCGAGAGTTTATACATGAGTGCGCGTATAGATACGCGGTTTATTCTCTCTGATCGATCTGAATTTTTTATAAATTAGTGAAAGTGATGCAGAGAGCGAAGTGAGATAGAAAGCGATTTGATTGTGAATTACTAGGTCGGTTCGCGAACGTGCAACAGAACGTTTTGATGCGTAACTCGAACGATTGTAAATTAATCTATTTACTTTGCAGAAAAAGCGAAGAAAAGAACAAAAGAGGGAAGATGAAAATGCAACCAATGGATTAGATCCATTCGACGATGACGATGATGAGGATAAGCTGAAAGACATGGCAAGACGGTTTGAGGCAAAATATGTATGTTGATGATAAAAAATCTGATCTTTGAAGTAAAATCGACAGACAATTAATTATTTCTCGTTGTTTTAGGGAACCTCTACCATGGGAAAGAAAAGGCACAAGTATGATGATTACGTGGACTTGGGCGCAGGATATGATGAGAACGATTCCTTCATCGACAATACTGATGCTGTACGTTAAGTTCTTTTTCATACGTAAGAAAATATCTTCAAAGATATCAATTTTTAATGCAAACATTTTGTTAATAGTATGATGAGATCGTACCCGAAGAGATGACCACGGCGCACGGAGGATTCTATATTAATTGTGGAGCTCTTGAGTTCAGAGCAGCCGATAGACGTTCGTTAGTCCATAATAATAATAATAATAACAACAACAACAACAACAATAACAACAACAACAACAATAATAATAACAGCGATGATGAGGAAAGTAGCGAAAGTAGCGAGGAGGATACCGAAGATGTAGATAGTCCTAATCCTAAAAGAGTAGATAAACGAATCATTAGCTCCTCGGATGACGATGAAACAGAGGATATTACTGGTGATAATCCACGAAAAGTAATTGATTTTTAAATATATGATATTCACTATAGTTCACTTGATACTACAAATGCTTTTTAAAGCATTTTTTGATTGATCAATTAGTAAAATTTTTTCTTCTGATTGGTCAGTATAGTACTTCGAAGCATTTGTAGCGTTAAATAAACCCTGTTATTTACTTTGTACATAATACTTTGCCCGTATGTAATGTCTGTTACAGAGACGGAAAATTGAGGAAAATAGCGAGAAGAAAGTTAATCACGAGAATAGCAAAAAGAGGAAAAAGCCGCAAAATCAAGCGCAAGATGCACAACAACAAAATTCTCAACCAGATCTTGATCTTTTGAGACGGAAGGAAAAGAATGAGACGACAGATGCTGAAGGAGGTACAGGTAATGATATGTCTCACTTTCTATATCATCATTAAGTTATTAAAAATATTCGATTTACACATTATTCATGGAATAATTCTGGCGATTTTAGCCTCGGAAGATCAAGAGGAGAAGAAAAAGTCTGATAAACCAGAAAAAAATAAAATAAATGAGAAAAAGTTCGATATCAAAAAGTTTGAAAAGAAATCGTCAAATAGTAATGGATACGACGCGAAGAAAATAGATCTAAAGAGATTAGACGCTAAAGATAGTAATATTGACGATGCGATAGAGAGCGTTGTTAATGCAGCAGCTAGAGCAATCGAAGATGACTCGAGTCGCGATACAACAGATTCGGGGAAATCCCGCGTTTGCCTTTACGTTGAATCCGATGGCGAGGAAATGGAGAATAAGGAAGCGTCTTTGCCTGAGAATCTACCAGAGGATGTAAAAGAGATAGTGAATAAATTAAAAGTTCAGGCGGAAAATAGCAAAGACGGCAAGAGCAAGTTCTTCAATAGCGCAGTTAACGAAGTGCTCTTTAAGTAAGTTTGTATTATAAATTGCTTAAATTACAAATTACACAAATCGTGAAAATTATTCTAAAGATCCGTTACTTTTATATTACAGTTTAGAGAAGAAACTGCGAATGATGAATTCGCCTAGCATAAGATTACAAACCTATGGACATCTAGTACGGTTTTTACCTTGTAGTAAAATTACTCTCCTTAGCAGAGCTAAAAAACTTTATTTAAAAGACGCAGAACACAGAGTGAACGAACCGATGCAAAAGTAAGATAGTGGCTGTATCTGTACACGTATAATATATAAGAAATTTATTTTGATATTTATAATATTGTGTGCGTGCGTGCGTGCGTGCGTATAAATTATATCTTTTTTATATGTTCTTTGAAAGTTTTGAGTTTCTAAAATTTGTTTCACACTTTACAGATTAAAAGCGCTCATAGATAATATTATGCCATCAGTTATGGACAAATATATGAAGGAATGTCAGAAAGTTGCTGATGAAAAGTGAGTAATTTGATTACACATCATATGTATTAGTGGTTTGATATGTCGCAGCTTGTATTCTTGATTTTTGCGACAGTTCACTTTTGCTCTTTAATAGTAGAGAACGTTTTAATTCTATTTATAATAAATTGTTTTATAATTTTTAATGCTATTAAATACAGTTGAATTTAAAAAATTCAGTTTGCCAGTGATAGTACATATAAAACTACAGTTTATAATTTCTTGAATATAAACTTATTGTAATTTTTTTATTTCTCAGTCCTCAATTATACTGGGAGATATATCGGTACTGTTGGTAAGGCGCCCCTCGTAAGAGGAACCCCTTTCTATTCTCGCCTCTTCGACTGCTCTTTCTCTTTATCTTTCTTCTCTTTTCTATTGCCTTTAATCTGTTTTCCTCTAATCTATTCATGCTTATATGCTTTTGCTCTCTCAAATTACCAACATTCATACAATCAATTATGTTCACATATAGAAGAAAAGACATTTTATTACTTAGTGTGGTCATTGTTCTTCATCTATTACATTACTGAGAAAGCAGAGGAAGATGCGGGGCTTTTTATCATCAGTATCAGTGTTTAGTTCATCACTAGAATCATCTTTTGTGTCAAACAAGAAAACTGCATTTGATGTGGGACACAATTCGATGACTAGGCTATTTGATCATGTACTATTATATTATTACTAAAAAAAGAGATTAATATCGCGGAATTCTGTCACAACAAATGCTGATCATCATTTTGTCATCGCGAAATCATAATTTTCTCATATTATTATCTTGACTGGGATATAATTAACTGATCGATTTCAGGGGTTTCGAGGGATCTCCTGCAGATGCAGAGAGCAGTGATGAAGAAGATGGTTCCTCTAAAAACACAGAAAAGCCAAAAATACCACGAAAACGATTTCCATGGACTGACGAAGCAAAGTTTGTTTGATCAAAAATATATAATTCATGCATAATATAATTTGAATGTTTATTCACGTATATGTATATGTAAATTTCAATTTTAGGAAACTCGTTCTTGAAATTGCAAACGCCAGGAGACATTATTTCAAAATTCTCAGATCAAGAAAGGAGAGTATGGAATCGTTCGTTGCTTCTTTCATGGATACTAATGTATTACCACTGTGGCCGCCCGGATACGTACGACTGCAAACCTTGCTAAAATATGCTAGTCCAGTTGAACCCGCGTAAGTAGTATATTATGCTGTTAATATATTACATTCAATTGTTGATACACTGTCTATAAGCGTTACAAGAAAACTTTCGCTATTTGTGCTTTGCTTCGTGCATGAAAGTCCCTTATTATGGTTTTCTCCTATTTTCATCAAAGTGAAAGGAGTGCGTGTCTGAAAATTAGGATCAAGATCCTTGAAGATTCATTTAACTAGTTTCTTTGCAAATCGCGGTCAAGAAATCTGGCGCGTTGACGTCACATGACTACGTCAGGAAGGTTAATTGATCGCTTCATGGTTTGATTATTGTATGTTTTAGGAAGGTCTAATGGATTAATACTGATTTCTACTTCTTCGCTCGAAACATTAACGGATTCCTAGAAAAAAAGTCATATTCTACGAAAGTGATACTCAATTTAATGCATTTATAAATATTAACAAGATTATATGAAATTATGATATTAACTTGTACGCAAATGTTTAATGTCAATGTTAATTTGTCTTTCTTGAATGCTTTTTTTTAGTTTCTTGTACATGCAAAAATTGCTTCAATTATTTTAATTAGCATACACTCTTTGTTATTATTATTAAATGCACACAGAAAATTTATTTATATTTTTGTTTCTTACTGTATACAGCTTGCCTTCTTCCTGTCTTATATTTATATACATTCCTTTGATGTCAAGTATTCATGTGCTACTCTATATTAATGGATTTTTATGATTTTTAGCATTAAGAAGAAGTTGAAGAAATCAAAAGAAATGGTCAATGCAAACAACGTTACCACTTCTACGAATACTCAAGTTTGCAGTGCTGCAAAGAATGATGCAACAAACGTGAATAACCTTTTGTCTCAAGAAAACGAGAGGACAAACACGAATGTATCCAAAGTTCAGATTATTGGCGAAAATTCGACGAATTTTGTAAGTCAAGCTACAGTGAAGTCTAACGACGTTAATACCGATAGGAAGCAACATAGTAATAAATATAAAGACAAGCATATAGAGAACAATGCGGGCCAGCAGCAGGAAAGCGCCGCGGTCAACAATTTTACAGTTGGTAAAATTTCTGTAGTACCTACAGCACAACTAATGGCTCAAAAGCCAACTAAGAGTCACGTTGAGAAATTTAATTTTATGGATTTAACAAACAGCTCTCTGTCCATAACACGTGTTGATTACGACAAATTATCGACAAAGATAACTGAAGCGATAAAGGATAGAGTTTCCATTACACCGTGTCCGGAACCTGTGAGCCATTCTAAGACAAACGAAATTTCCCAAACAGGACATCATTCCGTATATAGACAAGATACTTCCTATTCGTCAGCACAAGCCTTGAAACATAGGTTCTTGCAGGAAAATGTTGACGTTAAATGCGAAAAGAGATTGGACGACAAGGATGTTGAAGCAACGGTCATAAAGACTGAAAAAAAGGAGAAAAAACGAGAGCGATGTGTGGAAGTCAAGCATAAATCTTCGCACGATCAGAAGAAAAGAAAGAAAGATCACAAGATGATTGAGCAACAAATAGGGCCTATTAACCAAGATGTAGTGCCTGTGCCACAGCAAACGACTCTCTCGAAGGAGGAACAGGAACAAAGGCAAAACGAGGAAACAATTGCTGCAACTAATTTTCTTAGTCAGATCATCAACGATGATTCTTCGCCACGAGGATTAACTGATAAACGGAAAGATGGTTTCATCACGGATGATACTTTAGCGAACGCAGTACAACCAACAGAACAGGAAAAGGATGTCCAGATGGTAATGAGATCGTTGAAGGAGTTGCAAGAGTTACAAGAAATGAAATACTCCCCTAATAATTCGCCGGTCGGTGGTACTATACAAAAGCCTGGTAAATCGAACGCGCAATATGTCGCTTATCAGGAAGACTATCAGCGATTGTATCTTAAGAAGGAAGATAAAATAAGGTCTAAGGAAGAAGCGCAATGGTAGAAAAGACGTATCTTATCGTCGATTTGAAGTTTTTTTTTCTTGGGGACGGTAGTAACGATCAGTTAGTAGCGAAAGATAATAGGCGGATTCTTGATATTTATGTAATTACGTTTCGTTTCATATGAACAATCGAGCGAAGGCTGACGGAAACTTCTTCCACTTATACAACGCCATTATTGGCGAAGTAAAACGCAGCTATATAGGTCTATAGCGGTCATACTGTGTATATCGTGTAAGGATTTTTAAATATTTTCAAACAAAAACCGCCAAATTATGTACATACATTACAAATTTGCTAGCGATAGTTTTGGTTGTATGTGTACAGTATAAGTATATAAATTATAAAATTCTAAGGTATTCAAAAGATGTGGATACACTTGGCGAATGAGCAATGAGCGAACGAGTGAATGTAAAGTTGAATTTATTAGAACTTTCTATACCAGTTTCATGATCTAATTGGATATGAATTAAATTTTGTTCGTATTTACTGTGCACGTACATCTTTACAAGATTTAATAACGAAAATTCACGTTCGCTCTCCGTTCATCATTTGTTCGGTGTATGCATATCTTAATAAGTATTTGTGTAAATAAGTGAGCAGCGTCCAATCGCTCTGTGAATTGGGTGGTCTATGAGAATTTTATTTTCATTTATTCGACGAGCCTTCTGTGATTTTTTATTGTGATTTTGTCGATTATTTCGAGATCGGCATTTAATATAATTTCGGCTACATATTTGTAACATTTTGTTTTAATCGTAAACATAAGCATATGAAATGCTCTTTTTTTTTATAAATAATATAGGACGAATGGATTATTGGTGTCTGTAACTCTTTTCTTTATATTTTCTTATATTTTTTGACTACCCGTATCACGGAGCGAGAAAAAGATGTTTTGTGTACTGTTCCTCCTTGTGTTTCGTTTGTCATTATCACAATGTATGTACGCGAACGAAAAGAAACAATTCGATATACATTCATTTCTCGAAATTGCATTATTGCCTTCTATAAATATGATTTGTTATAGTATAATTATAATGAATTGGCGATTCGTCATAGATATTTATAAACGAATTGACGATTGCATAGAACAAATGAGTGCAAAGCTGTGGTATTGGATATGTGCATGATTTCGTAGGAGCAAAAAGTCACAATACTTCCACTACATTATCTTCGCGCCGTCTTTTTTTTTTGCTGTAACATCACAATAAAATATCTTCAACGCTTTATAGTGTTGGAGGCGGGAGAGTGCGATTATCACTATATTAGCTCAAGAAGGTACGTGCGAGCATCCGTTGCTTTCTCGACTTGCAAATTTGTGTGGCTTTGTATGTGGCTTGACTGAATAATAGACATGTTAGATAGTGTGTGGAAAGGGGGAGAGTGCGAGAGGACGTGCGAAAGAGAAAGAAGTCTCAGTGAGACGACGAGAGTGCGTGGAAGAGCGAGAGAGCGAGAGAGACAACTAGAATATTTTTGGAACACATAAAGATGACTAGTACTGTATTATATACCGTATACCTTACCCACCCCCACCCCTCCCCCGATTTATCCCTATGATACTTAGAATATGGATAAAGAACGTCTTGTACAATTCCACATTGAGAATTTTCACTAAGACGACTTAAAATATAAGTTTTGAATATTTTTTACATAAGCCATACGATTTCTACCCTTCTCTTCTGCGTCGTGCGATATGTCGCATCGTTGGTGGCATCTGAGATTTTTCCTTTTTTTTGCCTTTGATCCGAAGACGATCCTGAACAAAAACTAAGAAATTATAACATTACATTAATGTTATAATTTCCTATTCAACAATATAATTGTTATGTGATATGTACATGTTACATAATTTACATTGTTGAGTGAGAAGTTACATGATATAATATTACTGTCAGTTTGTGTTCTGCAGAGATCCATACAGCACAGATCATTCTAACAATATTACAGCAATATTCCAGTAATATTGCAAAATGTTGTAGCAATATTGCTGCAAGCTTCTGTGTTGTATGGAGACTTTAAATATTGGTTTTGAATATATTTTACATAAAAACCATTTCTATTCTTCTCTTCAGTATCGTGGGACATATTGCGTTATTAGTGGTATCTTCATGATTTTTTCTTATTTTTTTTCGCCTGCAATTCGTATCGATTTATTGGAAAACGCAATACGCGAAAAGATCCAACGCTGTCATGAGTAGTGTGTACGACAAGAGCGAGATTTCTGAAATTTTTTTTGTAAAATGTTATCGAAGATTTTACTCTTACTTACATTGCGTTGATCTGTCCGGCTTACCAGAGTTTTCTGGTTGCAAGTTCAAAGTGTTGTCATAAAATATAAAGTGTATCATTGTTAGATATACGTTGAAAGCATTCGTACAAATTCGAACAATCCACTCGTATTCGGAATCTAATGGTTTTTTTTCGGACATTTTATCAATTTTTGCTCTTGTGTTGTCACATGACCGAGAAAATTACAATTTTACTGACTATTGTTCAACATTTTGGATAGCAATGGATAATGTGTCATTCTCTTCATTTTTCGATAACGGGACAATTTCAGAATGCGGAATAATTATGAATCATGATTTCTATCAATGTAGATGAATTTTAATTTCGGTTTAACTTACTTTTTATTTTTTTCTATGAATAATATATCAATCCATTAATTTGTATCAATGTATATAAATATTAATTAACTTCAACATTGATTTAATTTACTCTTTATCTTTTCCTAATTTTTAAAAAATTACTTTTATATGCAGTTTAACATTTTTTTTCTTTTTTTATCGTTTCTTTCATAGTGGTTTTCTCTTTTACCATGTGTTTTCTTTATTTTATTTCTTTTACTCCGTACTAAATCATTCCAGCAGTATCGCAATAATAATGCAACGTTTTTAGAAATATTGCAATAAAACTTTCCTTATACGCACAGGTCGAATTATTCCAACAATTTGTAGTGACACACTGCAACGTCTCAATAATATTGGAAATGTTGCAGCAATGTTGTTGCAAGCTTTGTACTGTATTCTGTCAATTTCTATCAATGTTAGTCCAAAATTATAATATCAGTTTACATTGGTAGAGATGAACATTAGGAAGAGTAAATTAATTAAGTAAATCAAGAGTAAAATCGAGAGAATTAATATCTATCAAAAATTGATCACCTTATATTGAGTATAAGGTGATTGAAGAAATCAAGAAATTTATTTCTTCTTTTAACATCGCAAGGATGTCTAGTAAAGTTTACAAGCGACTGTCTTGGAAACGAGTGCATTAGGCCTGTTCTTTTTGAAGCATTTTTCTTCCTTTTCTCTCGAGGAGGAAAAAAAAGAAAGATGAACTGGTGTAAAAGTTTAGCCAAAAAGAACAGGCCTATTATTTCGTGTAAAACGAAAGGCGCTCGCCTCTCGTACTTCGATTATTGATCAATTTTATCAGTTTCCGAGATATCTGACCGACCTCGTTCCTATTCTCGTTCATCGCGGCCTATAAAATCGTTCATTCTCGCGCGCGCGCGTCGCATTTTGTCGCATTTCCACAGGAAGTTGGGTGTCTCATCGCGCAGCGCCGCCACAATCGCGCGCGCCTCGTGACGTAATGCGACCGCGGACTGAAGTGAGCGGGGGTGGGCGGGAAGGTGGGGAGGAGACGGCGGTCTGATGTGTGACCTTGCAGTGTTTGTAAACAGACACACGTTGCCGTCGCGAAGTGTTACGGACGATCGCCATCGCGAAGACCGAGCTACCCTGAACGCGCCTGTTCGTTTCCGTAGATCGACGCCTGTCGTGCGCAACGCCATGGAAGTCGAGCCAATGTGCATCGTGGAGAATGAGACGGTGAGTGGCACGATTTTTCGGCAATACGTGCGCCTGACAATGTGCTCGCGCGTGACGCAAACCTGTGCCATGGGGAAACAGCTACACGGGTCTTGTGTGCGCGCACCGCGGGGATTACACCACATTGTGCAAAGAGGGCGCGCGTCGGATGGATGTCAGACGCGTGTTTCGCGCGTCTCGACGATCGCGATGGCACGCGCGAATTGCAATTGTCCCGACGTTCCAGGCTGCGAATCGATTGAGATCGCGAGTGGCGGGGAAGCGGGCGGGACGGCGGAGGGGAGGTTGCTGTTTAGCTGATATTTCGTTCATGCGGTCAAGCTGGCGCCTGATTCGGCTTGGCGTTCTTCGCGACAGATAGCGCTGTCGTCGCCGCTGTCTCCCGCGCGATGGCGCTGACTTCACGTCAGTTGAAATTGAACCGCGCCCGCGATTCAAATCGTCTCCCGTTCGTTTATAGCGTCACGGAGTTGTTGCCTAGAACGGCCGTACGAACGATTGAATTGGTTTTCGAAATTCGTGAACTATTTTGACGAGCGTTGCGGATAGAGCGGCGAGCGGATGCTATTTGGTTTCGGTATGTATTTTGCGAATGTAGTATCGCCGTCCGACATCTTGTTTGAATCCTGTCGATTTCCAGTGGAAACTTTCCAAGGCGAATTGCGTTCTAGTTGCTTTGTGATCGTTTGAGAGCAAGTTCTACCCGCGAATAATTATAGCAAGTGTCGTAACGCATTGAACATTTCGCGCAATCGTTAGTATTAGTTTCGTCTCTTATTTCAAATTATCTTACCTTGTCGAAGTGCAGCGAGTGCGCGATGAATATACTATCGTCGCCAGGTATGCATGCACACTTAAAAAATTCGTGTTAAATTTAACGCATTTTACGTGTCTTAAATGGTCCACCCAAATTTTCGTGTAAATTTAATGTAAGATGAATACGACAGGAAATAATGCAAATATTATGTAAAAATTAATACAAGAATAACACTGACACAATTTGTAAGCAAATTGCGAAAGTATTTTTTTTTTCAGTAAAATTAACATTTATAATATGTTAAGTTACATATTTTATTTATTTATCTTAGGATTTACATTTTAAAATACATTATTTTTATGTTATTTGTTCATTTACTATTATAAGAAGTTATTTCAATACTAAAAAATATTGAATATAAATTTGACGCAAAGTTCTTAAATAACAATCACATTATGTTAAATTAACATTTGAATATGTTAAAAATTTAACATAAAAATTTTAACAAAGACCAGTTTTAACACATGAATACAAAATATTTTTATTGTGTATGCATCGTGTAATTAACTGAGTTGATCGTGTTTTTTTACCCTCCATCGGCAATGTTGGATTTTAAAGGTATCGATTTTTCAATTATGAATTCGGGTAGATAAATTTAAATTTGTAAAAAACAAACAAAAGTGCAATTTAATTTTTTAATATCAAAAACTTGTTAATGCTTTCGAAAATATGTAAGAATTTTTTCAGATCTTTATACAGTCCGAATACAACATAAAAATCAGCACTGAAGTTTGAAGAGGGTTGCAGACAAAGGATGAAAAGTTCACATTGCCGGCGGAGGATTAATAGTAATTCAATCATTCATTGAAAGAAACGTTTTTGGTATTTGTGATTATAATTACATGGTAAAGTACTATATAGTTTTATGTCGTTTTCAGAAACAATATTGTTCCTTTCGAAAGTGACATGTACAACTAAAAAAATTAAGTTTTTCAGAAAAGAGAGAAGCTATTTTTCAATTAAATAGAAAATTATTGATTAATGAAATAATATCAGCAAAAAGAATATACTTTTGGACAAGGCTTGTTCAATTTGAGCTTCGGAGTCAAAATGCAAAGCTATCGGCATAAAAAATTCAATGTAAGATTTCAAGGACTGTAAAGTATCGATAAGCATCGCTCAGATGCGTATCAATACTTTACAGTCCCTGAAATCTTACATTGAATTTTTTTACGTTGATGGCTTTGTGTTTTGACTCCATAGCTCAAATTGGACAGGTCTGTCTTAGACACATCAAATATTATTTTTGTCATTTTCGTTTCACAATCCCTAAAGAAACCACTATTTTGAATTATAACACTTTTATATCTTAAAAAATTATAACAAATCCGGAATAATTTAGCAAAAATACATAAGTGTTGGGAAATTTGTTTAAGATATAACACATTTCAATTTTGTCCCGAACGGTACATTCAAATTTTTATGTTCATTTAACATAGGTATATAAAATGAATATGTTAGGAAATAACACAGATATTGTGTAAAAAAAATAATCACAAAAAAGATAACACTGACACAGTTTGTAAACAAACTATCTAAGTATATTTTTTATACCTAAGTATATTTTTTATGTCTAAGTATAATTAATTTGTGATATATTAAACGAACATATATTTTATTCATTTATCTTAGAATTTGCTTTTTAAAATTATTTTTATTTGTTCATTTACTCATAAATTATGTCATTTTGACACTAAGAAATGTTGAATATAAATTTAACACAAAATCTTTAAATAACATAATTACAATTAAATTAACACTCGAATATATTGAAAAATTCAACATAAACTGTTGACAAAAACGTGAGTGAACCGTTTCCAACAAATATACAAATGTTTTTTACTGTGTATATGGTATACTTCGAAATATCAGCAGCTTATATTTATCTTGATCAGTTGAAATGACTTTTAAAATAAAACAATTTCTTCTTCATACTTCGATCATCAAAACAGTCTTAATTCTAAATGTTTTCTGTAGAATAGAATTCCTTTTTATTTACAGAAACGATACAATTTAAAATGTATCACTGTTATAGAAAGTACTATTGTATAATCTCTTTGAAAATCTTAAGAACTCGATACAAGTGCTATTTGACGGACTGTAAAGTTGAATTTACTTTTGGTGATTGATAGAGTAATCTTTATCTAATTCATTCATGATAATGATTAAAAAATTACTTTTTTTTGGTTGTGTCACTTTTGATATCAGGAAACGATATATTCACTACATAGAGCTATAAGTATAACTATTGTTATTAACATTATAGCAATAATAACTATAAAAGTAAAGCTCTGTAATTATTTTACCATGAAATTATAATTCATAAATACAAAAAAAATTTCTCAGTGTTTCTTTTTATAAGATATAACAGTTTATGAAATTATATTAAACTTTATCTATGCGGTAACTCATGAGCCTATATTTTTTTAAATCAGAATTTTCGTTTGTGATATTCTTCCAACATAAAGCTCCTGATCATTCTGATTGTGCTGGGTGTATCAACTCATTTCTTTTTTCTTTAAAAAATCAAGCACACGCTTATTTCGCTTCGAGTGTGGGGAACGCGGGAAATAAATCAGGATCTCGCAACACGATTGATCCGCCATCTTTTCGATATCTCGATACTCGCAGTATCGCATCTCGATAAATTTTGAATCGCAGTCAGTCACGGAACGCATTGTATCGCGAGGATTGATTTACAAATCGCTCTGTATGTTTCAATAACTATTACTATTCTATAAGAACGAGTTTTGCACAAATACCCATCGTAAGTGTCTTATTGAGGCTCATTGTCAGCCGTGGCACGCTGTTTATCATAACTCATCAAGTTTTTCTCCGCTACCGAGTAACAAGCTTTGTTTTCAGTTGCAGCGACCATCCGCGGAAGGATTAAGCCATGATCAGACTAGAGATTGAAATTGGATTGAAATTTAACCAATCAAAGTAAGATTCATTAAACTTGAGATTGATTCTCTTTCTGAACTCTAATTTAATCAATCAGAAAAAAGAGAATCAATCTCAAGTATAATGAATCTTGCTTTGATTGGTTAAATTTCAATCTAATTTCAATCCTTAGTCTAATCACAGCTTTATGGGCTGGTATTCATAGTCAATTCTCATAAAATCGACTTAAGTACAGTTTTAAGATGTTATAAACTACTCACAGAATCGTATAAGCATCTTAAGACATTACTTAGACTAATATTATATTTGTTCCTAAGGGTTGGAATATAAAGTGAATCAAAGTCCTTCATCTGCTTCCTTTTCATGAAATAAAAGAGTTGGTTGATTGTTTTCTAAGGCATAAGAAAACCAGCCAGAGTCATTTATTTCATGGAAATGAAGGACTTTAATTGCTTTATTTTTTCAAATATTATGTTATGCGTTACAAGAGTCTGTGCTCTCCGGTTTAAAGGCCGCGACACAGACTTTTGCATAATACATAACGCATAGTGCATAAGAGAATCAACCAATCAAAGTTTTTCTTTTTCGTGAAGTGGAAAGAAAGGAAGGATTCTGATTAGTTGATTCTCTTATGCACTATGCGGTATGCAAAAGTCTGTTCCCCACTTTATTCTCTGTTCCCTGTTTCCTATTCCGTTGCGCGTAGCCCTTGTGAATACCGGCTATTAGTCGCGGTCGGCGGCGCGGCACAATTAAAATGGTGGCGCGCTTCCGCGAGGCGCCGCGCGGTGACGCTAGCGTCACCACAGCGCGCATCGTTCGCGGGCCGTCGCGGGCGCGATCCGCGCGCGTCACGTCCCTGCTTGAGAGCCTTTTGGCCCGTGAACTGCGCAGTTGACAGAGCCCGCACGACGCGTTGCACCGGTGAGTTTTCCCTCCAGATATTTTTCGCGCGACGCCCGGCATGTCTCCACGCCGGCGTCGCGACGCCGTCGCGCGCGAACATCACGGCGCTTCGCGGCGTATCGCGTTTCCGTTTTCGCGCCGCGCGTCCGCTTCGTATCACGATGCGAGAAACGCCTTATATGCACACGCGTATGTAACGTTTCGCGGCGCGGCAGCGGGCGCCTTTCCGTTGCCCATCTGTGTCGGTGTGCCGTCGCGACGCGCGCGTATGCGTGCGCGCGCTCTCGCGTTCTCCGTCTCTCTATCTATCTCTCTCTTTCTCTCTTGCCTGCTTTCGACGGCGCGGCGCGATGAAACTGGGACACCCGCTCGGGTCCCGTCCGAGACGATCGTAATTCATAAAGTGTCGCGACGTTTCCTCCGCCGCGACGCCGACGCGCCGCTTCACGCGACGAAACCGGTCGATTTCGGAGTCCGCCGCGCCACGGACTTCCGCGTCGCCCATCCACGACGCTACTGCGCAATTCAGCGACGACGCGTGTCATCATCGAAAACGTGACTTGTGGTGGCCCACGATTTTTTTTAGCAAACCGCGCTTTTTCGTGCGAAAAAAAAAGAAAAAAACCACGAAACGCGCACACGTACCTGGTACGCCGAGTAATCGCGAGCTATTCTTGGAGCAAAATGTTTCGCGATATCGTCACGTATTCGTATTTGACGAGCTTATCTTGCAAAGGGTTTTTGCCGATAGCTACTTCGTCGATTTTGAATCGGGATCGAATCGAACGGAAACGCATGCACGTTGTGTAAAGAGGCGCTCGGTCAAGTTCCAGTAGTTAAGTTATATTTAGAAAAGTCATATATTTCGAGAGAAGCTACAAATGCGATATTTATACTTGTTTAAAAATTACTTATAATTTTGATATAAGGATTATTTATACCTCACTTATCGATGAATGCTCGCAATTATTTCTGAGATTCTACAGTAAATCAAATTTTATATAAATGTGCGTATTTATTGATAAATCATAAAAGTGAAGTGTAAATATATACGCCAATATATTTATATATATTTATTAATATATATATAAATTTATTAAATATATAATATAATACCAAATGTAATACGTGTTGATTAAATATTGAGAGATCAGAAAAATAATTAATCAGAAACCTAATTTGAAATTTTTGCATTGAAAAATTTTTCTTAATTTTAATACATATTTTTTTAATAGTACTAAGTAAATATTTACTCAATAAAAATGATAGGTAAACTAAATTAATGGTTCTTGTACCAAAAATAAATATATGTTTATATTGAATAAATATATTTACTTAGAAATATTTAAACAAATATTAAAATTAAAAAGACATTAACATTTTTTTTGGAGTGTCTTTTAAGATTCAATAACTGTTTAGAATTGTACATATAAATATCCAAGTAATTTTTTTAAAGTTTATAATTTTGTTGCCAAGTTACCTCTTGTCAGCAATCTTTTTTTAATATTTTGTTTGTCCACAGCTCATATATTCAAGAAAAAGATGCTTAAAAATTTATTTGTTAGATATAATGTTTATTTCACTGACATAAAGCTTTTAAATATGGCGAAATAAAATTTTATTCCTAGCAAATTATTTATTTTATTTTTTTACAGTTAATGATACATTTCACAAAGAACGTATATTTCATCATAGTTAAATTTCTCTTATAGTTAAATTTTTTTATAATCTATAATATCGGAGAAAACGTCACACATTTGTGAATATTTTTATTCTTTTTTCTCTGTGTACGCATCTGATGATATTATGTCTCATATAAAATATCTGAATTTAATATGATAATGAATGTAGTTCTTATCTACTATGTATTGCAGCATTGCTTAATTTATGCTCTCAACGTTCGTATCTCTCGTCTTCTTGCCTCTATCAATTCATTGTCATTCGTACGAACTACTGTATCTTCGCAATTAAGAATTTATATTGATTTTTCTAAACTTACCGTGCAATACAAAATATTACTAATTAATATAAAAAAAGTCAAACGCTCATTATTTCTAAAATATCATAAAATATTTTTTTCTTAAGAGAGACATTTCATCTCTTCGTTTAATGTAATTGCTATGGTTTATTTTTCATATTAATTTCTTATTTGTATATTTATTATAGAAAGTAAAATTGTGGTTATGGATGGAAGGAGTTACGAAAGTTTCACTATAAGGAAAAGATTTCAAACTTGATAAAGGATCCATGACTGGAAAGATCCGTGCACTAGTTCCGAAACGGTTCGTATTACATTGCGTTACGAGGAAATCCACTGAGTACCTTCTCGGTTAGTTGAGAAGTAATTGAGGTTCGTAGGCGAAGGCATCGAGGCAGTGGCGTCTTTTAACGAATCCGCGATATTTCCTTCGTATCACGTCCTTGGAAACAAGGTTCGCAATCTCGTGTCCGAGCGAGGAGTTACGATTGTACGTGATCGCTCGTTGTCCTTCGTGCACTTCTTCGAACCGGAGATGCAAGCGAGTACACGCTATGTGAAACGCTTCGATGCACGCAGTAAAAACGTTTAATCGAAGTTATGACAATGACGAAAGCCTACAAAGGAGGAAAACGGACGACCCTTCGCGATGTAACTGTATGCTTTGCGTAATTCTGTTATCGTCAGAGCGCAGGATGCGTGAGTTTTGCAACTTAAACACCCTTTAATGCTTGTTTCTATCAATATAAATTATTCTCGATCCAATTGGATCTTCACCTTTTTCTAGTTTAAAAATTAGAAAAAGAAGAAAAATAAGTCGAGTAATATGAAATTGAGATTTGAAAAATACAACAATGTCGAGGTGGTTTATATTCCACGCAAAAAATTGTTAGATTTATATCTATTTAAACCAATGTAGATTAATTTTAATTTTGATCCAACTTGATTGTTATTTTTGTCTGGTTTCTAAAAATTAGAAACAGATGACAAGAAAGTTAAATGATATGAAAATGAGATTTCAAAAGTATGACAATATTAAAGTTCTCAACAATATTTTGTTCTACGCAATTGTTGAATTTATGCCCATTTAAAACAATGTAGATTAATTTTAATCTCGGTCCGATTTGTTTTTCATTTCTTTCTAGTTCTAATGTCTATCTCTATCAATGTAGATTAACTTTAATCTCAATTTATTTTATTTTTTATCTTTTTCTGATTCTGGGAATCAAAACAAGAGATAAAGAGTAAGTTAAACTATGTATATATAAAGTATAAACTATGTATATATAAAGATTAAAGTTAATCCATGTTGATAAACATGGACAGTAGAATTAGAAAAAGATATGAAATCAAGATATTAAAAAAAAAAATACAATATCGAGGCGGTTTATATTTTATACAATTGTCAAATTTGTGTTCGTTTCAACCAATGTAGATTAATTTTAACGTCGGTTCACGTTACTCTTCATTTTTCTAATTCTTAAAACTAGAATAAGATGAATAATAGCGAATTCTGTCACTTGCATTACGTCAGATTAATGTACACTAAAAGCTACTGTATATGAAATTAGTAAAGTTAAATATGAAAGCATAAATATTTTAAACAATTAAATACCCTATAATGATATTATTACGCGTTAACAGAATATATGTGCATTATTTCATTATTCATCAAAATTGATTACGTTATGTCATTGCATTTAGATACTTTATATAAAGCAGCCTTTAATGTCCATTAATCCAGTATAATGCGAGTGACCGAATTCATCATAAGTTGAACCGAGATTAAAGTTAATATACATTGGTGGAAACATATAAATCCAACAATTGCGTGGAATATAGATCATCTCGATATTATTGTATTTTTGAAATCTGGATTTCTCTCTCTCTCTCTCTCTCTCATATTATCCACGGGATCCGTAATGATAAGGACATCCCGTTGCTTCGAGGAACATCTTGCGTGTGAAATATTTCGAGATATCGTATTCATAGAGTTATCTAGTACTGGTATCGTCTCTCTCGCTATTGCTGAATTTGAGAACTTTAACGTCCCTTGTCGTGGGAGGTAGTTTCAGCGATTGTTGGTATTGCAAACGTTATCGTCCTCGTTATCATTACCATCACCGATATAGCTTTAAGGTGTTGCTGTTGCTGCTACTGCTACAGCGAGTATCATCACTCCAGCAATAACGTAACAGAAGATCTTCACGTTCTCAACATCGTCACTCGTTCCGTACTAGTATCTCGACGAGCCAGGTTATCACGAGAAGCGCTCCAGATGTTGCACGACATTGTACAAAAGAACCTTTCGCCGGCCGCAATATCTTTAGCACAATATGTGGCGATGTTACCGACTTTAATAAGTATTATATAATGCTTGGTTGAAGATTGGGTTTGCGATGCATTGAATTTATTAGTGGATTTTGCGAAAGTCAAAAGCTTTAGTCTCATCTGTTTTTAAAACCATTAGAAAGAATATTCGAATTGAAACGCCTACCTTATAATGATGATGTTTATCATCATGAATCTTTACGCATTCAAAGCTTTAAGCTGAGAGATTTTTTTATGTAATCTTCAAATAAAATAAATGCGGAGGACACAACAAATCTAATCAAAAATAAATGAGAAAGATTCAGGAAATGAAATAAATTCTTATTTATTTTATTCGAATTCAATCTTTTTGAAGGAGGAAATCCGCGACATGACGAGGCAAAGTCGTGTGATCTCTCTTTTTTTTTTTTGGAGTTTATATCTATTTCTTATACTTTCAAAGTTACTTCTTGCACACAAGCATAGAACATTAAAAAAACGTTCCAAAAGGTCATAAATAAAGTGTATTAAATTCTTTAAAGGGTTTATAGGGCATTTTCCACTTTCTTCCTTTAAATGTCGCAACATATGCTGTTTTTGTTCTCTCTTTCAATAAAACTTATGGCTGATGTATTAAAAAAAAGGAGTTTAGTATTCATAAGTGTAATTGCATGGAAAAATAATTATAATTAGGAACTTTATTTTTATAGTTATTACTGTTATAATGTTAGTAATAATAATTATTCTGTGTGTAAAGAATATATACATGTAGAATCGAAAATAATTATATTGTAGTTTTTTTATTTTTGATGCTAATATATTTTTCGGTTTATATAACTATAAATATAATTATTATTACTAACATTATAGCAGTAATAACCACAAAAAATGGAACTGCTCTAACCATAATTATTTTACCACCAATTATAATCACAAATACCAAACACTTTTCTTTTAATGTGGCTTTTATACGCAGGGTTGCCATAAAACTGAAAATCAGAGAATTTAGAGAATTGTTAGGGAAATTGAACTGTCAGGAAAAGCAGTGAATTTTGCAAAAATTTCTGAAAAATTAAAATTCTTGGCTTTAACAAAGTTTAATATACGTATATCATATCTAGTTTTCGAATACCATCAACTTAACAATTAAAAATGCAAGTAGTATCAGCAACATTAACAGCAATTTATATTGCTATATTGAATTGATCTCTCAACAAAATATTTAACGGTTTCCGAATAAGGACGAAAATAAAAAATACTTTAAAATATTATTGAAAGTCAAGGATAATTATAAAATTTTGTCTAGAAATTAGGGAAAAGTTATAGAATTTTAGGATGAGAAATTTGTGGTAACTCTAATATTATACTTATTATTTTTTACATGCTGTTTCGCTATTTAATAGGAAATTTCGAATGCATCATCGAATCGTCATACGGTGTACAAAGTGCATGCACATCATGCGGTTCATTGTCTTTCGAGTCGCCGCGGCGTTATATATTGAATCATTCTTATTTTTGTTTATAATGCGCATTGGCCTCGGCCGATTATAGTATCTTCTATCGACGTCGACGAGAAAATTTATATCTGCCTCGAGATATTCCACGATATTATTTTTCTCTGTCGTCAGGATCTACGTCCTTCTTTCGCACATGCGTGCACTCTTTATGTCGTTTGACTTTCATAAATTATTGTCTGCGACGTGGATGAATGCGATCGCATAAATCCAATTGCGTTCTCTTTGTCTCCTTATCAGCCTATGTATGCGAGCAGGAAAATGTTATACGTTCGGCTCTATATAGTTTCCTCGTACACTATTATACGTTACGTATCTAGCCGTTGTGTAATTTTATCTCGACATCTCGAAGAAATTTTAGATGAAGTAGAATCAAATCGGAGTAGTGAAATTTGTTATATTATCAAAATTATTGTGAAGGAATTATATTTTATATATTTGAAATCATATTTTATACTTTGGGAATCATATTTTATACTTTGGAATTATACATTAAAGAAATTTCATTATGAATTTAAGTAATGTGTAAAGGAAAACTTGTGATTATGAGGTAACCAAAAAGTAATAAATGTTAACTGAAAACTAAGTTACGGTAGTCTTAAATGTAATGAATGTGTGCATTAAATTTCATGCAAATCCACAGAAAATTTTATGGAAAGTACATTAAATTTCATAAAATTTTATGAAAAGTACGTTAAATTTCATGGACATATACACAAATACAGCTTCAGTTTTATAAATACATTAAATTTAATGTAATATAATTATGTAATATATTATTTAATGTAATGTTATGAAATTAAATTCAACTTGTGTAACATAAACGTGTATATTAAATGTGTATATTAAATTTCATGATATTTTTAACAGTGTATTTCGTATATTTTACAAATTTTTATTGATTTTTACTTTACTGATTTTTTTAAATTCTACTTTTGCGATGAACTCTCTCTTTTTGCTATAACTACAGGATATTACGGAAAATACAATGGAGATAGTGCTTTTCATTCTAATTTTATATCGGAGATACGAACATATTTTCGCTGTGATACGCGCGGGAGTACGTGCGAAATGCGCATAGCGGGGAAGAGCGACGAAATTTACGTGATTTTGGTGCTCACGCAATGATTTTACTCGCACTAACCCATTGTGCTCGCGAAACATCCCCGTCCATTGTTGTACATAACGTCGCTGGAGCAGCGGCGCGGCTGGAAAATTACGAGGGAGCTTTCTCCGCCTCTTTCCGTGCCTCCTACTCTCTTCCGGTTACGCTAGTCGGGACGAACAATGACCTGGAAAAGCTCAAGAAAGCTTTAAGTCCGCGTTTGTACACTCGCCGAGACCAGCTCTCCGCAGCTTTGTCGTCGCAATTCGAAATGACAAGAAGAAAGAAAAAAAACAACGCCACAAAATACCGCCCGCAAAACTACCGCAATAATATCACAAAATCAAATAATATCTTTATGAAATGGGTTAATCGTATATATGTATAAGCTTGAAAACTTGGTTCATAATTGTCGTTATTCACGCGATCATCTGGTAGAGTTTAAAAATTGCAAACATTTTACTCTGAGAAAAGTATTACCAAGTGTTTAAAATGTCACCAAAGTTTGACTCCCTTGAGGTCGAAATCCGCTTTTCCGCTCTATGGAAAATTGGCGTTGGCCTCGTTGTAACTTTCATAAAAGCTCTCTCTCTCTTTCTCTCTCTTGTTGATGCGGATCGTTAAGTCTTACGGACGAAACGTAACGCGATGAGCTAAATACGGCCTTCGAATGCGGGGACCGACGAAAATAATCCTCTGTTCGAAGCAGATAAGCGCTGTTGCGCACTCGGGGAAAATGTGCGCGACTCGTTGGCGTGAGCGAACCGGAGGATTGTGCAACCATCGAATGGAGGTAATAATAAGGTTGTGGGCACGGTGAATCCGGTAACTCTTGCATTCACAGCTTGGCCTGTGCTTTATTATCGTGAGTGACGCGCGCGCGCAAGAGAGAGAGAGAAAGAGAGAGAGACTGCATGTATTCCGTAGCGCGGCGTATTGTGAAATCTTGATGAAAACTTCGTAAATTATTGTACACCGTAAATTCAGCGTTTACGCGCACGACGAAAACTTTATGGCAAATTTACGCCCGGGCTAAAATCTTTAGCGTCCGGGATTTTATATCTGCGTGAATTTTCATTGGAGAATAATCGTCGACGCCTTTTTTTTTTAAATTAGAGTCATCCCCTTTGCTGAAGCTTGCGTTTTTTTACACGAAGTATAATGTCGCAACCGCAAACGTTTTAAGTTTTCGGCGTCAAAGAATCTTGCAGTGACAATAAATTAACGTTAATCGCCGTCGGATGATTATAAAAGTTTGGACACGCGCGAAATTTCCCTCCGTAAATCATTCTGCAAAATGAGAATTCAAGACGAAAGAGTTGAGCGCGAAAGGCAACCGGCTTTTACTTCGTGACCACCATGGTAAAACGTTCCTATCCCTCACTTATGTCTACTTTGTTCCATTTCGGTCCACTTTAGTCCAATTTGTCTAACGTCCATTTTCCGCTGAGCGCCACCTTCGGTAGGGAAAAAAAAAACTAGTAAAGCCAACTAGTACCTCTTGGCGCGAGCGTCTTCCGCGGACGTCCGGTTTTATCGTAATATTCTCGGAGTTGTTTTGCCGGAGGAGTAAAAACAAAAAAAGAAGAAGAAAATGAAAGGAAATTGCGACGTGCGGCCAACAAACCCGATTACTAAGGCAATTAAAATTAACCATGCTAATAAAACCGTGTCAAACGACGCTGAAATTCGAGAGGGCACTCGAGTGTGAAAAACAGATAATCCTGGAAGCAGAGCGGAGAAGATGAGTGAGTCCAATGTGGGTGATTCGAATCACGAACATGCGAAGACTAAGAGGAGAATAAGAGGAGGGAAACAGTGCGAAGAATCGCATTTTAAAGGGTCATGTTGAGAAAGATCGCGAGAATAATTTGACTAATAACGGAAATTAATTGCGAGCACGCGTTATTCCTCTTCGAAATTCGAGAGTACCGTGCAACACGAAAAACCCGGCATAAAAGAACAGCGGTGGTAGAACAACGATGGTGTGCGGTTGTAATTAAAGAGTTTTCTCTCGAAAAGCGATCACCTGAAACTCGCGTTTGGTGGAACGCGAGGTAGGAATGCGATCTAATGAATGGCTTTTGCTCGGGGTTTTAAATGACTGGTAACCGTAAAGGAGAGCTCGCATCGTTAACTCGATTTTGTAGCGTAATATAATCTATCCGCACTTTTCGTTATTAATTATCCCGTTGATCGACGAGGAACGTTTCTTCTTCTGATTTTGCGGCAACTATTCAGGTTGGATTAAGAAAAACCCAAGGTTCAATCTTCTCGGTTTTCGCAACGAACTTAATTTCTTATAGAATAACTCGGGGGGGAGGGAGAGAGAGAGAGAGAGAGAGAGAGAGAGAGAGAGAGAGAGAGAGAGAGAGAGAGAGGCACAGAGAGATGTGCGGTAGATTTGTGAAGGAATAACATATTCAAAGATTTGAATGATGAAGATGGTGATGCTCCTTTGCAGAAGCTACCCAAGACTTATTTATATTTCACAGTAATCTTTGAGCGGATTTCAGACAAAGTGAATTTTTTAGGTGTTCTGCATTTACTTACAAGACTGAGCGAAAATTTTAATAAAGTTAAATAGATTTGAGTCTTCCAACACAAACCAGTTTACAATGAGAATATTTGCTTTGTTTTAATTTATAACGATAAAACAGACTCCTGCGCATGTAACGTGCTTTTATATTTTTATATAGACCCGCCAGAGATTGCTTTGATTGAAGTTTTGCTTTACGAAATGAATACAATTCGAATTTCGAGATCGCGGTATTATGAACGCACATAAAAAAGACTTTATTTATTTGCAGTAGTTTGGTGCGAATTAGTTTTTTCTGTACAACGTTCAGTTTTATCTCATTATTTTTTAATTTCACATTTAATATTATGTATTTATGACAGAGCTCTAATTTAAAATTCTGTTATAAAACGAAATTCATAAACAGAAGTAAATTAAGAGAATATGATATTTTATCATCTGTCATCTCCTCTGAAATTTGATTAATTGACAGGCTCATAAATGGTTATATAAAAACTACGGAAAAAACGATTGTGCTCAGGTATCTACAAATATAGCTAGATACAAATCTGAAAATAATTTTGTTGAACTATTATAATAATTACGTAGAAACTTCAGGCATGATGAGCAATGCTGCAAAAAATAGATACAAAAGATTTTGATATTCTAGCAACCAACTTGAGCGCGTCCTACATAATTATTTTGAAAATAAAATTTTCAAATCTATATGATTTCCAAATCTGTTAGCTAACTATTAAACTCGTAGCATCAAATTATACTCAATTTAAGTTATTTTTGATTTCTATAGATCGCCATTGCTTCTTCTAATATGATCTTTAATTTAACTGAAACAATTGAGTTAAACAATTCAACTTAAGAAAATGTATTAAATTTAATTCATATTTAGTTTCTTATTTATTAAATAACGTTAATATGGACGTTGTTTACTTTGAAACTAATCACAGAAGTGAATTGATTTACATTTTAACACACATGGAAATTAAAAATAACAAAATGTTATTTAAGTCAGGGAATTAGGTTTACCATTGCTCCTTTCATATTTTATAAGTATATATTTTTAAATATTTCAATCAAACCGTTCTTTCTGTGTATAAATCTTAATAACTTTATTTGCACTGAAATGTATTTCAAAAAATTTGTTATCGAGGAATTCATACGGTAAACAGGTTGGAACGACACGTAGATCTATAGCAGAAATTTAATGTCTCTGAGAGCACGTCGGCGTTGATATTTCAAATTATCGTTAACGGATGTCAATGCATTCGAAGGCCCGAAGGCGTAAAGGTGATGATGGCAGCGGTGCGAATCGTGTCGCTGCATCTCCGCTGTATATTGTGTGCAATATGCTTTGCGGGCATCCGGTTCCCGGTGCAGTGGCGTAGTATCGGACATCCGGTTCGCCGTGGCGAGAGACGACGTTAAGGGTTTCCCATTGAAGCGTACCTCGGCTTGATTAATGTTAAAACGGTAGGGAGCCTTAAGTCCAACCGTCGGACGCTGTCGTTTTTTTACGGTGCTTGCTTTTAGTAATTCCTCTTAGTCCTTTTAAGTAATAAAAAATCTATTTTTATATACGTGGCGCACGTGACCGATACGAGTGCAGAAAATGTATCCATAAAAGATAATGACATTTTACATCGCTGCTTTTAGGGCAAATACGTTTTTTCTAGACGGGTTAGCTTCCGCAGAAAAAAGCATATGCTATGTCTAGAAGTGGCGTGAAAGCGTTGTATGCAGAAGAGCTTACGGTATAAAATTATAAAGTAGGCTATTGTCTCTATCTCTTGCTATTATAACAAGAGAGTCTTTCCTTAAAAAGGTATTTTATTATGTAATCTCGAAACTATCTATTAAGAGAATATTGGTAGATATTGTATACATTTTGGCATAATATGTCCGTGATGAGAGAAATTTGGTATGCATGTAGAAGTTCAGGAAATTCCAGTTTTTTTAATATTATTAGACCGCAAAAAAGTTAGAGTACGTCGATAATACGTTAACAGATTTTTTTCTCCATGCAAATGCAAATTATAAAAATTAAAACAGGTATTGCCTTTACGGAAACTCGCACTCCAATGGTAGGACCGTGTCCAATTTTCTGTAACGGCATCTAGTAATCGAGTTCAGATAACTGAAATTACTTTTTAAACGAGAAATATTGCTTCGCATGTTTTTGCTGGTAACGACGAAAAACGTTAGAGAAAAATACCTTAAAATTTTACATTCGTGCAACGATGGAACTTTTACGTTTCACTTTCGATAGTTCTGACGACTGTTAAAATTGCAAGCTTCATGAAAATGATATTTGCACACTAGAACGTGATGATCTCGCTCGTTCATGAATGGAAAAAAGTATTGCGAGATTTATTGCATATTCATATCTTATGACAGTTTATGTATCAATAAAACGTGACGTTTTACGATTGACGTAGAGTTCACATAGACTGTCAATTGAAGATTTATTAAGTTAACAGGATCAAATCAGTAAAATCAAATCGGATCTGTTGGAATATTCAGTATTTATTTTGTACTAAATTGTACCATTAAAAATAATTGTATATATTACGTTTCAAAAAAATCATGGAACTAGCTTAACCTTCACTGTTAAATCTATAGTGTCAAATTTAACTTAACGTGAGTCGTCACTGCTCCTACTAAATATATCATTATTTTTTACCAAAACGATAATTAAATTTGATAATATATCGTGTCAATTTGACACTATATAATATCAAATTGACACTGTATAGTATCATATGTAACCATTATTTTAGTATAAAATAACGATATGATTAAGTAGGAGCAGTGGCGACTCACGTTAAGTTAAATTTGACACTATAGATTTAACAGTGTTCCGAATTAATTTTCATTACATTAACAAAATACAAAAAATTATTAAGTGATTTTTTACATATACCTTAATATCTTTAGAAAATATTTATAAGGTCATATATATTTAAAAAAAAAATTGTATATAAATGTTTTATAACTGATTACTTGATGCTTCTAGTTTAAAGAAAAATAAATTTGCAGGATACGCATCCAATCGTGTCTACTAAGGATTAATATTAAACTGACACTTCAAAATAAAAAAAAAGAATTATACAATTTAATACAAAATAAATATAAATATTCCAACAGTTTGATCTGATTTTGCTGATTTGGTCTTGCTATCATGTAAAAGAGGTCAATTGAAAAACATACAGATATATACATATAGTAGTTAGTAATAGTGTCTAATTCTGATAATTGTATAAAATCGGCTTATTTTCAATGAAACAGTCCAGAATATCATCTACTATTTAAAACAGGGAATGATACACTCCGTTTTGATGAGAATGTGAATTGGACTCAGAGGCTTTAATATTAATTTCTATTCAATATTCCATTCGTTTCTCGTTTTTAAATCCTTCATAATGCGGAAAGACATTCTATATAATTATATATGATTGGGGTACAAAGAGACACGTGTAATTAAAGGCGCGTCGATAATATACGTTATGGAAATTTTCCGATCCAATACTTCATTTGACACTCTTGTTTACTGTCGCATTATGCACGCGCTCGCACATACTCTCCGCGACGGGAATTGTAAATGGCGATGCCGAGTTATGGAAACGGATGGATTGTTTCTTCGTTGATCGGATATACATCAATCAAGCCGTCGTCAATGGATTGTCGTATGCAGGAGAAGGAATTAGAATTAGAATCTGTGCCCTCAGAAGCGCGTCTGTGGCTGGAATGTGCGAGTGTACAACACGATAGAGACAAGCAAGTAAACAGAAATGTCAGTGTGAGCAAATGTCTAGCAGATTTGGGAAGGGTTTACAGCCACGGATCCATGTTCCATGGCAGAGATTTCACGTTGTGATCGGGGAGATATTTGTCGGTTTATACTAATTCTGAATTTACTTTCGCTCACATTAAAGCATTTTTAAAAGAGGAAGCATGAGAGAGAGATTAATGTTATGTTAACCCTCGATTACAGTAACGGGTTGTTTGAACTCAAAGCGAAAATTTTTTAATGACTGTATAATTTGTAGCTATAGTTGAGGAGGTTAATTGCAAATTGCGGCTAGACAGAAATAAAAGATGTCTTGCAGTTAGTCTGTAATGGATATTTTTTTCAAAGAATTGCGAATGAAGGAATTCCTACTAGGAACGGTATACCTAAATGTTTTACTCTCGCTAATGTTAAACACTCTCAATGACATGTGAATCGCTTGATGCTTCGTAATGATGTCGGAACTTTGAGACTATAATCATTTACATCGAACTGTTCATTTTATAGATTACAATTAATGTAGAGGTATTATTATGAACAATGGGGGGTAAAAGAAATCTCGAGCACGCTATTTCAATGTTATTAAGTATCTTTTCTCCGAGCATCAATTCTTAATAATGAAAGTAAAATATTTATTCCATCCCTTCTCAATGCAACGAATAGTTCTTTGCCGAATGTTTTATGTCTTCCTTTATATTTGCGATTCTTTGAAGACAATGCTCTTAATAGATTAATTTCAAAGCATTTATTTCTGCCTAGCCGTAATTTGCAATTAAGATAACGCGCGTTGTTCTTGTATGCTCTCTCTTTTAAAAATGATATTTTTTTATACAAAAAAAAACGGTTTTGTATGTGTATGCTGAAGTATCAAAAAATTCAGCTGAATATATATATCTGAAAATTATTTTATTGGACTATTAAAATAATTATGTATGACTCAAGCTGATTGCTAGAATGTTAAAAAATTTTTTGCAGCATTGCTCTTATGTTTGAGTTTTCTACGTAATTATTTTGCTAGTCCAACAATATTATTTTTAAATCTGTATTTAACTAAATTATTAAACATTTTAACAAAATTGTTCTTTCTGTACTGAAATGTTGTAAAGAAGCAAAACAGTTTAAACTGACATAATATTGCATATAAAGTATTTCGGAATAGTTTAAACTGACATAACATTGCACTATATTTTATATGTTTAATTAAAAGTTTTTATAAGTCGATATTTTAACTGTTTCTATCACTTACTTACGATTATTAAATTTATTATAATTTAAAAAATCAAGTTTATTTATAAAACTAACCGAAAAATAATATGTTTACATTTTAAAAAGTTAAATCATCAAAATTTTTCAGCTTAAAATTCTGAAAGAATTTCTAGTAATTTTATTATTTAATCGGCGTACTGTTTTTTCCATTGGGAAAAGCTGATTGTTTTGAAAAAAATAGTTGACAGATAACTCAATATTCCTGGGATACCATAAAAGATATTATATTTGTTAACGAGATGTTTACATCCATATCGTTTGTCTCGTCAGTATAACTACAATACACTACAATTCGTAAAAAGCTGCTGTGAACAATCCTCTATTTGCGTACTATGTTCTCGATTTTCAGGTTGCGTAATTGTTGGCACGAGATTTCGAAATTATGACGTTTCTACACTTTTTTTTTGCGCGCGTGCGCACACACACACATATACGGGAATCAATTCCAATTATCGCACACAATGATGTGAGAAAAAAAAGAGGTTGTAAATAAAAGAAAAGGAATCCTAACTACTCTCTTGTTAATCAATAAGAGGGTGGTTTAGAGCCGATTAAAAAAGCCGAAAGTATTCTGGAAAGAAAGAACAGAGATTCTAGGAGATTTAATACCAGATAGGATTGAGAGGTGCGGACAGATTGTAGCGGTCCTAAAAGGGGGCGGAAATTTGTATCTTGTCACCCTTGAGGGCGTATGCATATCTAACAACCGTGCCCGAGAGGCGTCTAAATTTTAACGGCTCACTGGCAAGATGGTGGGCGCGTTTCTATCTGGCGTGTGTCGCATCCGCTTGTCGTCCACCGTGCTCCCAAGTCTGCGAAATTGCTCCTCCAGGTAATTACTCCACGTTGAAATCGTTTTCGCGTGTGACCGCCCATTTTTCGTCGCGGGACGAAATGAGACCCTCGTGCGAAAATGCAATTCGCGAAAATGTATGCGCGCAGCTCGTTCATTTGACTCGAGGCAGTTTGTATACACGAGAAATGTATACTTTGCATAAATAATATTCTCGGGACAACGAAACCATAGAGTATAGGAATGTGCGATGTGGCTTGTATCATAATAGTGCATATGAAGCGTCAAGACTGTGTAAACGCGCGAGATTGTGGAGAATCCATATGTCATCGAAGAACGCGGCTTGCAAATAATTCTACACTAGAAAAAGAGTGGTTGTATTGGAATTTTGCTTGACAATAGACAAATTAAAATTTTCTGGTTGAATTTATTATAATTCTAGTTGAGATAACCAGAATTTCAACCAGAAATTTTTCTGAGCATGAGACCCGATTTTTCTGGTTAAGAATGTGGTTTAGAGTTAACCTCATCTCTGATTAATGTAAAAATATTTTTCTTGCTATGATTAATCACTAAACTGATAATTTCATCGTGATAACTTTTAATTCAAAACTATCAGTTTGGTGATTAACTATAACTAGAAAAATACAATTTTTACATTATCACCAGAATAAATCTAACCACAAGTTAATAAGAAAATGAAAAACCGGGCATAAGTAACACGCTTTGCAATTATGGATGTATTACTTTATTCCCAATTAAAAAAAAATATGTATAAATATGTCAAGAATAAGTTCAGTAATATAAATATTAATTTCAAATTTTAGAAAGAATAAACATGTCTGTTGCGTATTACGTCAATTTCGAGACGCTCAGTACCTACATTATAACAGTATATTATAATGTATAAATAAAATATTGAAAATATGCAGACGATAATAATTTCTTAGAATATCTCGACTTTTTCTTTTGTCTAAATCTTGCTGAAAATGAAATAACTAGAATTTTATTATCCAGAGCAGAAAAATGCAGACAATTACGGAAAGAACCATTTTGCTAAAATATTAAAAAATTGACTTACTCTGAAAAAATATTAAATTTTAATAAATTCTATAAAATATTTAATTTTAATAAATTCTACTAAATGTAAACAAATAAATATTTACTAAATGTAAACATATTCATTTGATATAACAACCATTAATTTGACTTGTTTTACTACTATTTTTTATTACCATTTTTTATTGGGTTAATATTTACTATAAGTAAACGTTTACTTAGTACTATTAAAAAAAATATATATTAAGATTTAAAATTAAATTTTTTCCCGTATAGATATAAATCTGAAAATAATTTTGTTAAACTATCAAAATAATTATATAGGAAACTCAAACATGATGAACAATGCTGCAAAAAATTTTAATATTTTAGCTACCAGCTTGAGTGTTTTCCATAATTATTTCGATAGTTTAATAAAATTTTCAGAGATCCGTATTTAACTAAATTTTTAGATGCTTCAGCGAAATCGTTCTTTCTGTACACTAAAACGATCTTATGTTAGAATATCTTGACTTTTTCTCGTGTCTAAATTTTGCTGAAAATAAAGTCAAACTGAGAATTCTACTATGCAGAGGAGAAAATAAATGCAGGGAGAGTTAATGCGACTCGTCATCCTCCATTCGATTTCATCTGATAGACTAGATTACGACGATCATAAAGTTCAAAGCTGTGTAACTGTATCGCCGGCGAAGCGGACGTTTGTTGGGTATCGTGTGGTCTCGTATACGTCTTATAAGTTAGCGGAACAAAGTGAGCGGAATCGATTCTAACTAACATTTTTATTTGTTGCTCATTTGTTGCTAAAAAGTTGCCAAAGAAAAAAATTTGTTGCTCTGTCGGTTTATTTAAAAAAACGATGTTTCGCTAAAGGAAGATTCAGTTAGCGGAATAATACCTACAACAAAGCCAATCTACGCAGAAATAACGTAGGAATTTGTTGCTAATTTGTTGCTAATTTGTTGCTGCCGAAATAACATTTTTTTAAATACTTTACATACTAAAAAAGTGTAAACAACAACGAGAAATATGCTAAATTGCATATTTCGAGAGCAACTAATTCGGACGACATCGCAGTACCAATTTTAAGCGAGCAACAAGTCTTTTACTGGTACTTTACTCTTCTTCCCGCATGCTGAGGCTTCTCGTTGTTATTTACACTTTTTTAGTATGTAAAGTATTTAAAAAAATGTTATTTCGGCAGCAACAAATTAGCAACAAATTAGCAACAAATTCCTACGTTATTTCTGCGTAGATTGGTTTTGTTGTAGGTATTGTTCCGCTAACTGAATCTTTCTTTAGCGAAACATCGTTTTTTTAAATAAACCGACAGAGCAACAAATTTTTTTCTTTGGTAACTTTTTAGCAACAAATGAGCAACAAATAAAAATGTTAGTTAGAATCGATTCCGCTCACTTTATTCCGCTAACTTATAAGACGTCGTATTCGTCGGTATTGAATAACGCTCATTACACTTTTGTGACCGCGAGAAAAGGAATATCATAGAATCGGCGAGACAGCGATTGCTCATTTGCGGGGGGGGGGGGGTGGTGAAGATTTTCGCGGATGGAGATGATTTTATCCTCGAACTTTTCACCGATGCAGACTTGGGGTATGGTCTTTCTCCTAGGCGACACAATGAGCTTTTGTTTCTATTGAAAACGACATCGCCATGTTTCGCACAAGATATTAATCGGGGCGAAACTCTGTCGCGGATCAAGCGGTATTATAGCGGTCGCGTGTGCGTTCGTACGTGAGACCGCGGTCCGATTGAATCGTAAATTACCCTGCGGCGAATTATTCATGGCGCGCGTTTTCGTTTCGGTAGGCTGCGTAATAATCCAACCGCCCGTTTTGCAGCGCGTCAATTTTTAATGCCTTCTCGGCTTTTCGCGCAAGATTTGTCACCGTCGTGCTACCCCTGCGTAAATACATCCACGATACGATCATTAATCATGAACAACTCGGTAGAATTATTCACTAGTCTCTCCATGCAGTCGGTAAAAGCTGATCGGCGGTGAAGCTGTGGATGCGAAATGGATTGATTTTAACAAATGGCTAATCTCTCTATTTTGATGTACGATATCTTGCGTCAGAGAGGAAAGCGTACGTCGATGTCGATTAGCAGCTCGTAACTCATTAACTTTTTCTTCGCAATCTGGGTCTTTTTTGGTACAAACAAAATTTCACTCTCAAATTTCACTCTCATTTTTGCTCAAATTTAAATTTTTATTAACCCTTTGTGAACCGACGACCCCATTTGAGGTCACTCTCTTTTATTTTATAAATTGCTCGCTCGATTTTTATGAAACTTGGCCTATGGGATAATTTGCTTTAGGTACTCGAATTTAGGTCAAAAATACAAAATTCAAAATGGAAAGAAAAATAATTTGACTATTATACAATTCGGTTTTAGAGAGTTAATCGCGAAGCAACATCAAGTTCCTACACCGTTAGAAATGTAACCACGAGCTTCCTTTACATGTAAATGAAGCTCGTAGTTATGAACGAAATTAAAAGTAATGAATGATTTAACTGAAAATTAAGTTACAGTAGTTATTTAAATGTAATGAATATGTACGTTAAATTTTATAAATTTTTATGAAAAATACATTAAATTTCAAGTACTTACATATACTTTTCAGTTATATAGGGGCAAGTTGCCGAATGCGTACTGGTCGCCTAAATCGTACTTCATCAATATTTTATATTATTAGTTAATATAGACAATATTTAGTAACAATAATATAAAATATATGAGAAATGAGTAATATA
>NW_017257249.1:0-9804 GCF_001594055.1 Mycetomoellerius zeteki | reverse complement strand
TGTATATACATATTTGCAACTATTGTAAAGATTAAATCGATATTTTTACAAAATTCATCAAGTTTCCTAAATCGTACCATCAAAAGATCAGGCTGATAACTGACAATAATAAAACTAATAATTGATATCAATATAAACATTAAGTGCACAAATAAATTAAGCAAATTTTTTTTGGTGTCATTTGTTTTTTTTTATTATTGTTATTTAATAATTATAATATTTAATTTTCTTCAATAAATTATTAAAATTAGGTATTAATTAATTATTAGTTAATGATTTCTGTTATTAATCTTATATTTTTAACTGTTTTTATTCATAAATTCAATACTTTCAAAGAAAATACAGTAAAAAATACCTATAGGTACGATTTAGGCGACCGGTTGCCTAAATCGTACCTTTTGCAGCATGTTACAAAAAGATTTATAACAAATTAATTTGTTATTGGTGGAAAGTTAAACATGTAATAATCAGCGTCCAAAACCTCAAGCTATAATTTCTAATGTTTATTTGCATACAAAACAGTGCCAAATGGAAAATATAATAAAAAATAGGTTAAGTGGTACGCATTCGGCAACTTTCCCCTAAACACATTAAATTTAATGTAATATCATGAAATTAAATTCAAACTTAATTTGATGTTACTTGTGTAACTTAAAAGTAGGTCACCGATACCGACATACCACTTTGTTTTTAGACAATATTACTTAAACAAAAGGTAAAAATACAACTTTATAAACATAAATACAAACTAAAAAGTATCTTCTATCAAATAATATAAGCAGTTTTTATAATACTGTTTGTATTAAATTATAAACATTTAAAGTCACATAATATTATCAATAATACAGTCACTATTATTTTAATTATGCAATTTGCAAAAGAATACCGTAAGAATTTTTTTCTCGGATTCATAGAATTTGTTTTTAGCTGATTTGGTATAAAAATAAGCCACAAATATATGAATTATGTACTTCTTTAATTAGCTAAACAAATCACGTTTTTATTAATATTAATAAGGTGTAAGGGTTAGTTTCTAAGAAATAAGGGGATGTCGCTTTAGGAGACTTATGTCAGTATCGGTGACCTTCCTCTATATTAAATTTCATGAAATTTTTAACAATGTATTTTTGCTTTATTTGAAGCTTATCAAAGCTACGCCAAACAGTTAATACTGATTTTCAAACTGACTTTCAAATTTTGATTGTAAATCTTGTGACTTCTCCTTCGTAAAGGTTATCTTCTTGAAATTCGATATTTTCAGATTTTACATTCAGAAATTACATTTAGATACCACGACTGTACTAAAACCGAGTTTCACGATGATCATTTTTTGAAATTTGAATTTTAAAATTCTGAGCCAAATCGAATTTAGTGACTTCGAAAGCCTGCAGAAAACAAAATCTTTCGCAAGTTACTTTGTTAGAAAGCTTCGGTCTTCAAATAAAGGTTTTAACATTCATATCAAAAACTATTTGGTAATGTAATAACTAATAAACATGTTGAAAAGTAACCCTGAATTTTTTTTGAAAATCTAGAATAGTAAAAATCTTGGACTGAACAAAAAAATTGCATTATAACTGTTCTTGATTTAAAAAAAATTGCATTACCAAATAATTTTTAATTAAAATGTTAAAATCTCTATTTAATAAAAATTGAAAAATATGAATAAAAAAAATGAGAGTGAAATTTAAGAGTGACATTTGACTTGTATCGAAAAAGATTCATATTGCAAACAGAGGGAAAATAAAAATATAATTTCAGGTGAAGAGTTAATATTTATAATATGATAAATTTTCCCGCAATTAACCACCATATTTTTTAATTTGCAGGAGGGATCTCGCGGTGATCGGAAAGAGGGGGGCAAGAGGGGACGCAAGCCTGGTAGGAAGGCGGCGGACAAGGCGGACATGAAAGCTAAGCTCGGTAAGTAGCTACGTGAAGAAGGATACTTGTTGACATCTCTTAGACACCTGCTTCAATATTTCGCGACCTCGCCATCGTTATAATGCTTATAATGACACGATTTTATCGGTGATAAATTGTTTCTCTTGATTGCGATTTGAATTGAAATTGTTTCACACTATGACGAAATTGTGCGACAATACAATTAATTGTTACTCCAATTAGATTAATGAAATAATTTGGAATCAGTAATTAAGTAATCATGATTAAAATTCATTAAATAATGCATAAATATGAATTGACGGTCTGTCATCATTGCTCATTAATCATTATCTAATAATTATAAAATAAAACGAAGTTATTGTGAAGTTATTATATTAGAATCGTTTCAGTAGTGTAACATATGTTAATTTATTCAATCAAAATTGTAATAAAAATATAATTATTTGAATGACGGAGATAATTTAACTGTGACTGTGATTGATATTATTTTTATGATTTATTGTTCGATAATAATCAGATATTGATTAGTATTTTATTATAAATTATAGACCATTGATTACTTAAAATAAAGTCGCAATCAATTATCGATTCGATTAGATTTGGTCCATCATTGTTGTCGATGCTTTAATTGGTTATACAGACAATAATACATTATACTAATTATAATCTAATAATTTATACTAATTACAATATAATAAGTGAACTTTTCGATGTTATGCTGATTGATTCGTAGACATAGAATAATCTATATGTATAAATTGGTTGTAATTGGAAATTATTATTTCATAAGAATACGTTATATATATTATACAGATTTTCGATAGAATTATTCGTTTGAAAAAATACCTTTCGTAATTCTGAGTGGCAAAACAGGGTGATAGAAAGTTTGGCCATAAAGTTTTGTACGTTTGTCAAATCATTACTCAAGTTACGAACTGATGTTATTTATCATTTTTCCATTAAAATGACATTAAAGACATCGTCGCCATCAAACATTCGAGTTTTTTTCGTTTTTTTTTAATTTTACAGAATATATTAATAATTCTTATTAAACATTATGTATAGTATAATAAATATTATTATATATAGAGTGACAAAAAGGTTTATGTGACAAAATTTTGTGTATTTATCAAATTATTACTCAAGTAGCAAGGTGACGTTATTTGCCATTATTTTCACGTTAAAATGACATTAAAGACATCAGCTTGCTACCTGAGTAGTAACGTATTAAACAAAATTAAAGTGTTAGTTACATCTTATTAAATACCAAAAATAGTGTGAGCCAAAAGATTTTCATCGGATGATGAACTAAAGGCCGCTCTATTGACTTTCTGGGAAAATTTAATGTGAAAAAACGCAGACAACATATCAATATGTTGATATGTTCCCGAAGTGTCTTAAAGCTTGCATCAAAGCTGAAGGTGATCATTTTTGAAGCACCGAGAAAAAAATTATTCATTTGATAAATTAATTTAGTTGTCTTTATTTCTTTTGTTGGAGAATATATATACTTAAGTCAAATATAATATCTTTGACTTAAATGCATCATACACACACACACACACACATTTTTCATCGAAAGAAATAAAGATGAATAAAGATTTAGTCAAATGAATATTTTTTCTCAGTGTATTAATTATTAAGTATTTTTGATATTTGATAAAATATAACTAACATTCTAAAAATTTTGTTTTTTTTTCTAATATACGTATTATTAATGATTTGATAAACATAAGACTTTGTGTTATCTTGTACGCGTTAAAAATAAGGACTATGATCAAAGGAATAATAAACGCGAATAAATATTAGCCATTGATTGTCCTGACTTTATCTATTTCTCCGGTGCACTGAGAGAAAAACTTTTTGATATTGTAACTAATTACATATTAACATATAATTACATATTACTATAATTATAGTTATGACTATTATAGTATCAATAATAATAACTATATGTATTCTATCAACCAATACGTATATAATTAGCAACCGAAAATCATAATTATAGTAATATGTAATTATAATTATAAATATCAAAAAGTTTTTCTCTCAGAGTATGTTTTAACTCTTTAATCCAGATGTGAAAACTCGCGTGAAATAAAGAGATAGCGTGTTTTACAAGACAATAAAACGAACGTGGCCAGCAGATATCAGCCATTCGCTGTATTCTGACTTTAGCGTGTACTTAGCGTATCGACGTGTACTGCGTTTTTTGAGTAAAAGCTACGTTTAGTAGTTGCAACAGCACGTCTTTCACGCGAAGAGGGAATCGCGTATCTACTAATTGTTTACGCGACCTCTGTTTCGCATTCGTTCACGCTGTAAGGTTGCACGAAATGGTGCAAACCGTTGGACAGGGACGTTTATCTCTTCCGCGAATGAATATTTATACTCAGGTCGTCCTACAGCGGTTTCTCGATACCCCGGCGAACGAGGATTACCGACCGCGCTCTTACAGTACGGTTATCGTTTGGCTATTTTGCAATTCCGCCATTTCTGCCGCGAAGCTCCTCGGGGTAACAAAAGCGGGAAGAGAAAGGTGAAGAATAGGAGAGGTTGGACGGGAAACTAACTCGCCGCGTTGATGCCGAGCCCCGTGGCTGCTGCATGGACCAGCACCGAGTAATTTCACGGGGTTATTTCTGGAACGCGCGTGCAGGTCCTCTCATTCGGGAACGAAGAAACTTTATAATCGCTCAGTGCGCGCTATTTCATTCTCCCCTTTCTTCCATGTTCGCCACCGATGGTTCTTTGCGATCGCGATGCGGCCTTCTTTCCGGAACACACGTCGTTCAATCCATACAGTATTTGTTCTCGATGTTCTCTTATTGTCAGTTATAGACAATTTACAGTTATCCGCAGCGAAAACTTTCCAACTGATTATTATATTTAAGTTTTAATACATGGATTGAAAATTAATGCTCATTTCTACCAATGTAGATTAACTTTAATCTCAGTTCAAATTATAATACTTTTTATCTTTTTCTAATTTTTAGAACTAGAAAAAGATGAAAAATTAGTTGAAATAAAATTAAAGTTAAAACTATTGGGGGGTAGAAACGGGCATATTTAAAGAAGGATGTTAAAAAGGAGCTGATTCTGTCTAAATGGGGGTGTATTATAAAAGGAATACTGTTTTTTTATAAATATATTTTGATCTTCGCCTGAATAAGTTGTATAAATAGAAAGAAATCTTGAAAAATAGAACAAGAACATTCAAATTTTCATGTTTTTGTTTAATTTAGGAGGTGTTCTCTAAATATACCTCCCACGCGAACTTTATAGTATCCAGGAGGTCAAAATCTACAAAAAATACTATTCTTTTTACTTACATCTTTTGGGGCAGAACCGGCTCCTTTTTAACATTCTGCAAAACAATAATATGTATATGTATTTTATACTACTTTTGTTTAAAATTGAAACTGTCAATTTTGCATCTAATTTTGCAAATATTAACTTCCCATCTTATTAATTCCTTATAAAGCACTAATATTTAGGGTTCTACGTGAATTCATTTTCTTGTCAAAAAGCTATTAAGAACAACGATGTATTGCAAACTTTTTTAACAACTTTTGATTGTTTAAAACTGAAACTTTTAATTTCATTTAATGTTTTCGCAAGCATTAATGTCTTATTATTCTTTATAAAATAACACAGATTTTTAGAGTTCCATGTGAATTTGTTTTCAGCTAAAAAGCTATTAATCTTTTACTTTGAAAATTAAATTTTCAGTCGTTGTCTATTCACTGTTTTTGTTGGATTTTCTGTGCAACGGTCGATTTAGCAATTGCAATTCATTAAAGGGTTAAAACAATCGTATTTTCTTCAGCTTGTCTCCTATCTGTCGTTAAAAGATGTCCTGTGGTTTCACGACGACCTGCATATCGACGGAAATTGCACGTGTGTCTTTTTCGGGATCGTTCTTGGCCGCTCGAACGAACGAACTCTCCATTTTATTCCGTACGGGTAACAGAACCGACTTTATTTAAATCCACTCGGGTTTTTCGCTTCGCCTCAGTCCAGATGTCGGCCGTCGCAATGAGATCCTAAATGGAGCCACAAATTGACTGTGCGAGAACGCTTAATTTCCGCGGCGTGCCCGCATCGCACCGGTATCGATCTTCTCCCATGCAGGCGCAACGCCGATCGCGCGTCAGCTTCAATCGACACCGACGAATCTCTTTCCGATAAACGGTGTTGGACCGATCAACGCTCTACAGACTGCGAAAATTCGCGGGTGACTTGGTTACCCTTAAAGGCCCGCAATGAGACGTGTGACGTTTATTGCCGCGTAAAAGGCGGTTCTAGCTATGAGCTATGAACGATAGCGCGTTTGCGAACCTCGGTCATAAAAGACGTTTATTATATCTGGACGCGCAATGGTTCTCGCGAAAGAAATTTGCCATTTATGAAACTATGTAATAATCTGATGGCTTAAAAACTTTGAAATCTATGACAGTTCTTTAACTCGCAATCAAAGAATCTTCGAGAATCTATAAATCAGAGCTACTAATCTCAATGCTCAGAATCTCATGCTTATAAATGCGAGGATTTTGTAGTCTTAGATCGCGTCCTACATTTTAAAAATGTATCAGAAAATAAGAGAAAAGGAAAGGGGCATTTATAATGAAAACAAGAAAACTTTATAATAAAGTTTTGTTTTACTTTGTGACGCGATTCGATAATCTTATTTTGATGAGAAATCAACTGTGTATTTAATTGAGGCGACATGGTCGCCTTAATTAAGTTAAATTTGAATCGGATACCATTAAAATATAAAATATAAAATACACGGCTTTTACGAGATATCCCGCAATATTACATGTTCCACGTAAATAGTTAAAATCTCGTATTATTTCATTATTTCATTTTGCTTTTGATATAAAGTGATTTAAAATTAAATCAGCAATAAACAGTTGGATAGGCTATGATAAATGAAGATAACATTGATATGTAATATGAGGGTCGTTTAAAAAGTTTTGAGCCTCAACATGAAGATGGCATTACTCGTCAAAATCATTCTGGTACTACAATCGTACATGCTTTGAAAGATACCTGTGAAAATTGTAGCCATTGTGGACGCTCAGTTGTTGTTTGACAGTTATTTGTGCCAGTCGATGTCAGTGATTTTGTAAAAATGGAAAAAATCGAATATACATTTCCAAGGCTTTGTTGGAGCAGTTTAAGCGAAACGAGGATTTTTTGCGTCGATAACTGTTAATAACTGTTGATGAAACTTGGATCCACTACTTCACTCTTGAGACGAAGGAACAGTCAAAATAGTAGATTACATCGGTAGAAGCCTATTTTATAGAGCAAGATGCCAACTATTATTTGAATAGGTTAAAGGGATAGGAGCATCGCTGGGAAAAGTGTATGGACTTAAAAGGAGACTATGTTGAAAAGTAAAACTGAATTTGATCGAAAAAATATTTGTTTCTATGTTAGGCTCAAAACTTTTCAAACGACCCTCGTACATGTATGTATTAATAAATACATCTAATAATTATTACCGTGCTTTTTATTAAATAAATTTATTGGCTTATGCGATGGAATTGTAATACATTCATTGTGTTCTTTATTTATATGTTTATTTGTTATACATATTTAAAAGAATTCTCAAGTGTTACTTTTGGTATCAATATAATAAATAACATTTAATCCTAGAAGGGGAAATACATATACTATAATAAAGAGGTTAAACGTACAGAGCTCAAATTTCATTAAACGTATATTTAGGAAGAGAATTGAAAGAAAAATAAAGTAACATACACATCTATATCAGTTTTTCTCGATCATATTTTACGCATATCAGTTTTTATTTATTATATTACAAAATGCAGAAATAACAAATATCTGCCGATAGTTATAATCTATAATATGTTATTTTAGAAAAACATCAGTATTTTTGTTACAGTTTTGTTTTACTGCTTTCTCACATTTTCCTTGTTTTTTCACTATTTATCTCCATAAATGTTGAATCAAAAATTTTATTTAATATTTATTTCGATACTAAAACATTGCCTAAATTAAAATCAATATATTATACCTTCATGATGATTTTTAGTTATTTTCCCGAAAATTTTACCTCTGTATAAAATGATTGGTAAATATTAATAAATTTGTTATATAAATGTCAAACAAAATTAATATATCTTGTAATTGATATTTAGTCGTATAATAAAAGACAAAAATATACCAATAAATAACATTGAACTTTTTTTTTTATATGCTCGTGTATTTTTCCATGCACAATAAATTAAATAATTGTAGTTCAGAATTAAATATTTATTTATTTAGAATTAAATATTTATTAATCTCTGTTCTAGCCCATCCATCTTAAAATAATGAATCTATGACAGATATGTGCTTAGATTGTTCTGAATTATTATTCTATTATTCTAAATGTTAATGTATACCTACTATATTTATAGAATAGAAAATTATTATACTAATTATTTTTATGCTTTTTCTCATACATATAGAAATTTATATCTTACGATACAATTTTTATGGATTTATTACTTCACATTAAAAAATTTAATTGTTACTCACCGTTAGAGTTGTCGTAATTACGTTGCATCTACGTTGATCTATAAAATATAAAATTCAAATTATATTAGCGATAAAAATAATTGCAATTTTAAAAAATTATTGCGCGCATTGAATTCTTTATCTTTTAAATAGCTATTTCGAAATAATTATATATATATTTAAAAAAAATTTTTTTAAGTATAAGTACCTATTTATGATAGTGTTTTTTCCTCATTCTTATGTTAATTATCTAACAATAAGTAAAGGATCTAAGTTTTAAAAAAATAACTTTGTGATATTTCTGTCAATATCCGATGCCTCTCCTCGGCCTCCTCCTCTTCACAGATCCTTTTCGTTTGCACAACACAAGATATTCGTAAAAACACGATTAATTACGATCACACATAGTAATAGTCAGAATACAACGATCGCGCGACATTTTGCGCGGCACTTCCGACATTAATCGCACCGGACGCACGATTTATTACATTCCGATGAAAGAATAACGCGAAAGGATGTAGGAAAAAAAATATGACTATTTTCTCTCCACATTTGCATCCGCAATCGAGATTTTGATATGCATGCGTCATTCATTTTAAGATCTTACGGAACTCATTGTGTTAAAAAATTAATTAATACTTCAGAAATTACATCTATAGAAAAGATTTCCGGATACCTACTATTACATTTATATTTATCATAAAATAGGATCGATATAAGAACGATCATATTTATTGTTAACAAAGAAATATTTTACTCGTAAATAGAAAATTCTTAAATTTAAAATAAAATAATCTTGGAGATTGGTTTCGTGCTAAATAACATGATGCTAGAATCATATTATAATAAAATTTGTGTTATAATATCCAATAAAGATTTATTCTAAACGTAAGAATAAAACTTTCAATTTAAATTTATATGTAATTTTATACATAATTTACTCTTGTCTCAAGACAATATGTCAGTCTTATTTAATTCGAGGGACGAAAGTAGAATTTATTATAACCGTAGAGGAGAAAGTGATATTATGGCACCCCAGTTACATTTTACACAATAACTTCGTTAATAATCAATATTTAAGTTTAAAACTTGACAATTACATTCGTTAAAATGTTGTTGAATCGATTCTTACTCAAAGTTACGAAATATTTATTACTTAGGATACTATTAATAAAAACGTGGCGACATTACATAATGACTCGAAGAAAAAAATGAGTAGTTATGTGGCCTTTCATAAAAATAGCCTTAAAATATTAGTTTTGTTTAGAAAACAGTATTTGGTTACAAAATTAACAAAAAAGTAAAACATTTTAAGATATAAATGAATGTATATACATTCATGAGAGTGAAGCTGGCAGCCAGACT
>NW_017257248.1:110649-117297 GCF_001594055.1 Mycetomoellerius zeteki | reverse complement strand
GAATAATAGTGTTATAATAATAATACCTTATTCGATGATTCGAGCAATCTTCAGTTTTGAATAACCTAAGGACACACCAGAACACACACGACACACGTTGGTATTGACAGATCGAGGTTATATTATCGGTCTTTACGAGACGCCAGTATTATGCTCACTTCGTGATTGTTGACCATAATACTGTTGACAGTATTAGGAAAAATACAAAAAAGTGAATATATTACTGGCATTAACGAATATATTATATAAATTAATAAATTTATTCAATATTTAATTTTTTTCTTTTTATTTCAACATTATTTCATCAGAAAATTGAGTTTTCGTTTGACTTACTGATCAAATTTTCCTATAATCATTCATCTTTGCAATTACTTATTATCCACTTCACTAATAAAAATAGGTATAATTCAGCAGAAAAATGCGTTTTTCGAAATAGAAATTTTATTTGTAATTAAAGGATTGGTTTTCATTTTCAGTTAACTATTGTAATAATAATTAGATAGATTACAAATTCTATTAAAAATTAATAAAACAATATAAGATATACTTTTTTCACCTCAAAATGCATTTTAATTTTGATTGACAGTAATGTATACACTGTCAGTAATATGGTCTTTTATCCTATGATAAACTTAATATTTTATTGTAAAATAAACGATGCATTGCAGTACATGTGCAATAATATACGCCAAAGAATATAATTAAGGATATAATAAGAATATAATAAAGAATGTAAAAGATAAAAATTGTATTATTTAATTCATGCACATAAAACTAATAATAACTTCCACTTTTTCCACTATCGCATAAAAGTTTTTCTGAGAGGATATTTGGTTGCCAAATACTGTTTTAAAACTCTCTTACATCGGACACACAATCTCTGTTACGATTTTGTATAGCTGTCGGTTAAGGAAATAACTGATCACTGTCGAGTACTTCTTGTAACCATTCAATGAAAAATTGTTCTTTGTGACTTTCTACAAAATTGTGCAACGTAAAGCAAGCAAGAATGATTTGTGGAGCAACTGTATAATCAATCCATTTTTTTGCAAAAAATTCTCCATCTGGCTTTTAACCGACCAAATGCCATTTTCACCGCAATTCGTGCAGAATTCAAGTATACGTTAAAAGATTTTTCTGCTGTTAACAAGCCTGAATAGCCTTTAATGAACCATGATAACATCAGATATGCCGGATCACCTACCAATCATGTATCATACATCCATACCATCAATGTTTTTAGATATCTGAAATTCATAAAATGTTATTTTAATATTACATAAAAATATAAGCAAATTTACATTAAATAAAAAGTTTTAAGATTTACCTGAGGAATGATAGTCTGTGCATTCTTATATAAGCTACTATCCTTCAATACAGCAGCATCATGTACACTTCCAGGATGTTTTATCACAACGTTTCTGAATCTAACATAAGATAAATTTAATAATTTTAAATTTTGATGTATTTTGAGCTCTTTTGAGCTCTTCTTGCATGCTTACCTCCCATTCTGATCAACAACAGCCATTATATTATGGGTGCTTTCCATCAAGGACATAGTCAGACACTGTGTAACACAGTGAGTCGTTTCATCCTTGTTTAACGTTGGCAAATAACAAGGATGAAATGACTCACTATGTTACACAGTGTCTGACTATGTCCTTGCTGGAAAGCACCCTATATGATATCCATCCTTTCCTGCAGTGTTGCCACATCGAGGGATTTACCCCTAGATTCGGGGATTTCGAAGATTATCTGGGATCGGGGAATAGATCTAAGAAAATTTTGATTTTCTTCAATTTTCTAGGGATTTCATAGAAGGCATGATTCTTTTTAGAATTTTTACGTCGTCCGTCGGAAAAGCAAAGATCATGGCTGCGTTGCGAAATTTACTGTCAGTACTGAAAATCTATAGTATATGTTACGCGCACTATAGATTTTCAATAGGTACTGGGAAGTTGGCAACATTGGCAGTGAATTTCAAAACGCAATCCATGTGCAAAAAGTGCAAACAACGCGAATAGACTTTTTGATTAGTCAATTCGAAAAATTTTTTCTTCTGATTGGTCAATGAAACATTTACAACGTTAGTGGATCGTACGGTGCAATTCGCATCTATATCAATCTGTGTAGGACATGTAAATATATGTTATGTACATGATATGTTTGTTGTTGTTGAGTTGAGACAAATGCACTTTGTTCTCTTTGATACCGATAACCGTTTAAGAATATCCTTCATATCAAATATTTGCTGTTTTACTTGGATGCGCGAGAAAAAAAGTCGTCAAGTTTTGGAGATTGGGATTTTAATCTCATTTAGGGATAAAATATTGAAATTTTTAGTTTTCCCATGTGGTAACACTGCTTTCCTGTTTAGAAAGTCTGTTTAGAAAGTCACCGATAATCTTCACGCGGTGCAGTAATTGGGATGTGTGTTCCGTCAATACATCCAATCAATTGTGAAATAGATTTTTTTTTAAATTGGAGCGATATAAACTCAGCTTCATCTTCAGAAAACATAAATATATTATTTTTTATCATAACTTTGTTAATGGCCCTAGTCACTCTAAATAAGCATTTTTAACTGTCGATTTGTGAACATCTATCACGTCACCAACGACTCTGTACTAGGCACAACTTGTTAATTTGTACACAGCTATTGTGACTTGTTTTTCGACAGATAAAGGCTGTCTAGATACTAGAAAATGTGGCTTGGATTCTAATTTATTTCGAAGAATGAGCACTGTGAAAGTTTCTTTCGACATGCGAAAAGCAGAAGCATATAGCCATTCTGACAAAGTAAAATGCTCTCCTATGATTTTTTGCCAAAAATCGTTACTTCTTACTTTGGTCCATATTGTTCTTCGGTATTGAATACCATTTAAAAGGATTTCAGATCAGTTATTTGATCTCATTGTACAAGTAATTCATTTTTTTGTCGAAGGAATTTTCTCAATCTCATTCTCATTCTACGTTTTATCGTATTCTTGAAACTGTAAAGCCGAAATCTGATTAATATCCGACACGATCTGTTTCGCCGGTTGCGTTTCTCTCACCGTAGGAAATCTTTCTTTATTTTTCATCCAACTCCGACGATAAAATGTCGATTCATATGATGGATTCACACTGTATCCGATTTTCGTCGTATCAGAAAACAGGATAATACGAAGCAAAATTCATCGGAATCCTGTTTTCTGATTGGATGCAGAGCGTTGTACGACAAAAATCGGATGCAGTGTGAATCCAGCAATAGTCCGGTCTTAATCTCAAGAATACTTAAGATGCTAATACGGCTCTCTGATTGCACTAGCTTAAGACTAGAGACCCTCTAACAGAGACTGGCCATCAGGCGAGTCCGCCATTTCTTAGCGAAATTCTGCAAGTAAGAGAGAAATATAGGCCATTTCACTCTTTCACTCACACGAATGTGTGTGTTTATATATGTGTTCGTTTATTCAAATTGATTCAAAGTGGTGTTCGTGGTTTTTGCTCAGTGGCTACGTTTACACCGTACAACTGATAGCGACCTGACCTATATCGTGACCCATAGTAGGTCTAGTCACCAACCGTTTACACCGAAAGGGACTTAAAAATTGATTGGATCACATTTAGTCCACGCTGGTCCGAATTAGAGCCATCTATCATATTTTGTACAGATTATTTTCATATACAGCATTGTATTCGCCAGAACGTATATATAGCGCTATATTGAGATCGGGATGACAAATATCTTAATCTCTAAAATCTCTAACTTTAATGTTTAATATCTCGGTTCGCGAGGCCGATCGCCACATTTTTGCCAGATTCTTTCATTTTAAGTGAAAACGCGTCGAATGAGCCCAATTTCATCAAAATCGGAGATGAGGCCCGTATTCTAAATAATTACCATTATTTGTATTATTTTGATTAACAAAGGCATTGGTACTTACAAACTTGAATCGCTACATGAACTTTTTTTCATCTTTTTTTTTAATATTTATGTTCTTTGCACAAATCAATTAGTCTTTTCACAGTCTAGAAGTAAATAACAAACCGGTTTAACCTAACTGTTCAACAAAACAGTAGTGGTTACGTTTACACCGTGCATTTAGTCCGCGACCTATACAATAGGTATCTTTGTTTAACTTACAGGATAAACAAGGACATCTATTGTATAGGCCGCGGCCCAAATGCACGGTGTAAACATAGCCATTGGCTACGTTTACACCGTGCGCTTATTCCGCGACCTATACGATAGGTGTCTTTGTTTAACCTACAAGATAAACAAGGACATCTATTGTATAGGCCGCGGCCTAAATGCACGATGTAAACGTAGCCAGTGTCCTACTGAGCAAATGGCTACGAAGCTTTTAGATCGGGTCAGTCGCGCGTTTACACCGAGAAAGTACACGATCTATTTTAGGTGAGGGCGCTAAAAAATCCGGCCTGACCTATAACAGGTCGGGTCAGGTATAATAGTGTGGCCTGGTTTACACCGTAAGTTTTTTCCGCGGCCTATACCCTAAATTCGACCTAATTCAGGTTACATTATTTAGGCCGCTCGCTGTAAATACTACTATACCTGACCCGACCTGTTGTAGGTCAGGCCGTATTTTTTGGCGCCCTCACCTAAAATAGGTCGTCTGCTTTCTCGGTGTAAATTCGCGACTGACCCGACCTGAAGCTTCGTAGCCATTTTGCTCGAACAGCTGTTTTGTTGAATTTGAGAGTTAGGTTAAACTCTCAAACCGACTCGATATAAGCGCCTTTTTCATGACTTAATGCGCATGCGTTTAGCGATTCTTGGGTCCATATGGAAATAATTTGTACAAAATACGATAGATGGCTCTAATTCGGACCAGCGTGGACTAAATATGACCCAACCATTTTTTAAGTCCCTTTCGGTATAAACGGTTGGTGACTAGACCTACTTTGGGTCACGATATAGGTCAGGTCGCTATCAGTCGTACGGTGTAACCGTAGCCTGTTTACAGCGTACGGCTTAAATAATGTGACCTAAATTAGGTCGAATTTGGGGTATAGGCCGCGGCCTAAATGCACGGTGTAAACGTAGCCAGTATAAAATAGTGACCATAAAAATGGGTGGTTGGACAGCACAATTTTGTAACAACTCATCAGAAAAAGGATATACATGAAATGCTTCCTGCATGAAATTATTTCCTACAAATCCTGAACGTCGAGCCTTGTGGATAAAGAACATTGGCTACAAAAGTTATTTATTAGGAAAAAATTCATGCTGTGTGAGGTTAAGTAGCATGCTCATTTAACAAAATTAATCAAGTGTACTAATTACTATTAATCAAATTAAAAATAATGTCAATTCCTAACCTTACTTTAATTTTATTTGAAAAAGATTTAATAGAATTAAGAAAAAATATTAAATACAAAAATTATTTTGACATATATTATTTATATTGATGTAAAAAGTACGGTTTTAATATTTCTATAATATTTATCATTACATACTATTTACATTCCAAGTAAATACAGTAATTGAAATTTGAATACAAGTGGGAATCGTTAGGAAATAACGGACCAATCAAAAGTGGTACCCTGACGGCCAGTCTCTGTTAGAGGGTCTTTACTTAAGACCATCTTAAATCTTGAGTAACGTCTATGGATTCCGCCCTATCTTGGGCCGGTATTCATAGTCAAAACTTATTTCAAGACCGTCTTAAATAATGTCTTAAGATGCTAATACAGCCCTCTGATTGGTTCGTGACATCTCAAGACTGAACTTAAGACGGTCTTGAATATAAGAATTGACTATGAATACCGGCCTTGCACAATTTGTAGATGTAATACAGACGCGAATCACATCCATTTTAGACGATATGATTTTATCGACAGTGTCAGAAAATGGACGTGGTATGTACGTAGTTCCCGGTGCTCGAAAATGTATGTTGTGTCGCTAGCGTATTAGAAGCGGAATTAGCGGATTAGAAGCGTTACAGAAAAAAGGTCGGGATGGTTATTCTCAGATTTCTTTTTGATATAAGTTGGGTTGCGTTCGGAAACATTACCCGAGTGCTCCCGTGTATTGTTTTATCCTTGTTGTTCACCTAATGTTAAATAAGGATAAGATGATATACGGGGGTACCCGGGTGAAGTTTCCGAACGCAGCTTTGATATAGACCGAAATCCATAGTCCATTCTTAGGCTGCTAGTTCTCCCCATGGAGAAAGAAACAGCGGAATGTTGATAGAACGAGATAAGATGAGGTTTACTCTCAGGGGGTCTATTCTTGAAAAGAAACGTATACGAAAGTCTAGGGAAATACTACAGTATATGTTACGTATACTATAGTATTTTCCTAGTTTTTCGTATACGTTTCTTTTCAAGAATAGAGCCCCAGGGCGTGTTCACACCTTGACGGAAAAGCAGAAAGCGGAAAAGCAGCAGCCAATCAGAACTCGCTCTGGTATTCGATAATTTCGGCTTTTTGTATTACTTACTACCAGCACGAGTTGTGATTGGCCACTGCTTTTCCGCTTTCTGCTTTACCGTCAAGGGTCGGTATTCGTAGTCGGTTCTTATTTCAAAACCATCTTAAGTAATGTCTTAATACGCTAACGCGGCTATCTGATTGGTTCATGACACCTCAAGGCTGAACTTAAGACGATCTTGAATATAAGAACTGACTATGGG
>NW_017257248.1:89731-110445 GCF_001594055.1 Mycetomoellerius zeteki | reverse complement strand
CGACTCACTGTGTTACACAGTGTCTGACTATGTCCTTGCTGGAAAGCACCCTATGAATACCGGTCAAGGTGTGAACGCGCCCTCATCCTATCTTTTTTCTGTCAATATTCCGTTCCGCTGTTTCCTTTTCCATGGGGACGAAATCTAAATCTCAAGCAAGGTCTTAAGATGCTAATACGGCTCTCTGATTGGTTCATGCACTAGTTTAAGGTCGGTATTCATAGTCAGATCTTATTTCAAGGCCGTCTTAAGTAATGTCTTAAGATGCTAATACAGCCCTCTGATTGGTTCGTGACATCTCAAGACTGAACTTAAGACGGTCTTGAATATAAGAACTGACTATGAATACCGGCCTATGACCATCTCGAATCTTAAGCAACGTCTATGGATTCCGTCTTAAGAAACGGCTCGTATTTGGCCACTTCTAATTTAGTTTGTATCCCGGCCACCTTCCAACAAGCGACACAAATGACACGGTGTGACACAATAGGTCTGTTCGCGTTGCTTATACTTTTGGCACTCGACATCTTCGCTTTCTCTCTTTTCAAGGCCAAATATGTATCTATCTCATTTTAAGTGCAAAAATATTTAGAGATTTCATGCAACGCGAACAGACCTATTGGATCATTACATCCTTGTTGTTTGCCAATGTTAAACAAAGATAACACGATCACTGTGTCGCACTGTGTCGCTTGTTGGAAAGCACACTCGGTCTCCTGCAACCTCCTGGTTTCTATTCTTCATGGTCTCTACTGTTAATTCTGAAAGAAGTTGTTGGAATCTGATTTTAAACTGTCAATTTGACGAATTAGAAATATCTGTAGTTTATTCATTGAAAATTAAAGATTTATCATTCATATACAATGAAGAGAGTTATTATTTTTGTTAATGGAACTGATGTTAATGGCAAAGTAAGTATTATGTTTTGCTCATATTAAATTATATTTAAATTATATTTCAATGATTGCTATATTATTTGTAAGGTGATTATTTTACATATTCACATATATAGATATGTGTATGTAAATTAGAAACTAAAAATTAAATTTTTATTTGGCGAAAATAAAATTATAACATTAACTATACATTTAGGAAAGCCTTTTGCATCTATACTTGTATAAATATGTTTTACAATTTGTAATGTCTACTTGCAATCAAAGGAGAAACTGTAACTTGAGAAAGTCGTAACTTGCTGTGTATAATTGAACAGCAATCTAAGATTTCATAAAGCAGAAAACATAAAATTAGCCTAAATGTACAGAAATATGATATTAGTATAATAGAAATATAACACTGCACAGTAAGAAATATTTCGTATTTATGTTGGAAACAGTCCACTCAAGTTCTTGTTAAACATTTGTGTTGAATTTTTTAACATATATTCGAGTGTTAATTTAACATATGATTATGTTATTTTTTATATCAAATTGATATTTAACACTTCTTGGTATCAAAATAATTTATGAATAAATAAATAACATAGAAATAATGTTGTGTTTTAATATGTAAATTCTAAGATGAATGAATATAATATATGTTTTAATTTAACATATCATAAATGTTAATTTTACTAAAAAAAATGCTTCCATGTTTATTGTTTACAAATCAGTAATACTTTTCTGTATTTATTTTTTAAAATAATATTTGTTTATATTGTCTTGTAACATTAATTAATACATATATTTGAGTGGACCGTTTGGGATGCATGTATTAAGGAGATTCGCCTATTTGGAGTAAAAAATGCAACTGAAATAAATTGTTATTACAGCGACTTTGTATCATATGCAATATTAGTGTAATGAATTGTGAATATTATTTATGTGCTATATTTTTAGTAAATTAATAGTATATTAACAAATATATGAGATTATCAACGACTCGGGAGGTCGATGTGACGGGTAATGACCGGCTATAGCGGATAAGGGAGCAATTCAGAATCGATACCCTGTTGAAAATTCTTGTAAGCTTTTGTATCAGATCTTCCAAGAGTTGTATGTGATCAATCATGATTACTAAACGAACGTACATGATCATAAAAGAATCTTATATAATTTATACATAAATCTCACCAGTAATCATTAATGATCTTTTGAATCTGGAATGAATTGTACACAACGGTTCATATCGCAATGAAAAGATCTTGCCTTAGCTTTATAAAAAACTTTTAAAAAATAGTTTCTTTACGGAATCATCTACGGAATCATTTACGGAAGAATATGGTATTAATTATATATGATTCTGAAGTATTTCATGAAAGATCATTTATCAGTCTTAAGAGACATAGTTACGGAATAATTTATTTTCCAAGTTGATACAAGAATCTGGCACAAATCGTACATGATGATTTATATAGCAATGAAAAGGAGGATCCTAAACCGAAGGTCGAATTTGATCGAGGTCGATAGTGCAGACTTTTTTAATTCCAAATTCGATAATAGTGACATTTTTTTATTGATTTCTTACATTATACATACTAAGTGTAAGAAGTGACCATATAAGACTCTAATATTAAAAATAAATAAAGAAAAGTACACTAGCAATGACAGTCAAGCGCAGTAATTGGAGCGCAACAAAATTATCAGTGATGATTTATTAATAAGTAAATAACAAACGTTTCGGCATCATTCCAAGCCATCATAAGTGGATACATTACTTGTACATGTGATTATTGTTTCAAGCTCCATTTGGAAAATTGTATGTATGTCTCTCACAATAGTTGCAAGACCAAGTGATTTTGGATTCTGCAACGAGGCCATACTCATTTAATTAATATTTTAAAAGGGACTTAATAGAAAGACTTATCAAAAGGAGCCGAGATTTGTAGAAATTATGATCAGTCGAATTAATAATCGCTTGAGTATAATATTAAGACATTTTGTCACAAATAACGAAGATACGTGCGAACTAAATGAAAGTCAAAGTGACACACAATATGAAATCGCAACGGGCACAACCTTGTTTATATTTTGTTTATTATTGACATGTATGCGTGATGTAAAAACTCAGTGTCTGACTGTAAGTTAATGCTATTCTTTTGTCTTTTTATGTACAGCATTTCAGATAGTCTTCTAAAAATTTTTCAAACTTGGATGCTTTATAAAAGGACACAAAGACGTTCTCCTAACGAATAAAAAAATGAACGTAGTTTATAAAATAGAATGTAATGATTGCGATGCTACATAGGACAGACATGCGGACAACTCAAGACCCAAATTTCTGAACATCGCAATCATATTAATTGCCATATTGAATCGTGACGTCAGAAGCGAGGAATGACACGTTAATTTATGTTGTATGCTATTTGTAACTGAAGACAATTTGGATAAATTAAATAATGAGATTGCTGTAAAACATTTGTAAAAATCGATGAAAACTATGCTTATCTCCCCTAACAGTAAATAATCGTAAAAAGTGATAAAAGGTACGTGTAAGTGAAAATAAATTATGCATGCGCATTGAATAAAAGCACTTCATGTGCCTTTTATCACTTTTTACGATTATTTACTGTTAGGGGAGATAAGCATAGTTTTCATCGATTTTTACAAATGTTTTAAAGCAATCTCATTATTTAATTTATCTAAATTGTCTTTAATTACAAATGGCATGCAACATAAATTATTATAACGTGTCATTCCTCACTTCTGACGTCACGATTAATTAAATGAGTATGGCCTCGTTGCAGGATCCAAAATGGTCTTGCAATCATTGTGAGAGACACATATACAGCTTTTGAAGTGGAGCTTGAGACAATAATCACATGTGTAAGTAATGTATCCACTGATGATGGCTCGGAATGATGCCGAAACGTTTGTTAAGCCTGCCGCACACGATACGTTTTTTTCTTACTGGATTTCTAACTGGATTTGCTTACTTGCTACCGTACGGGCGGCGGTACTGGCAGTGCTACTGGCCCATACTGGCCGTGGCTTCACACGGTGCGAGTTTTCGTACGGGCTGAACAACTGGAATTTGTTTGATAGAAGTGGCACGCTTAAATGTGAATGAGATAGATGAGATGGATAAAATTATTGCAACAGTAGTACATCGTCGGAAAATTGCTATTGCATTATTTTTAATTATTGAAAAATTGCGACGACAACGAAATAAATATCGCCGACGTTTATGGAGTCGACAGTGGTTGCAACGACGAGAGACCCACAATAGTGTTCTTATAATGTTATTTGAAGAATTCGGATGAGTATAAAGTTTTGAATTTTTTGTAACATTTCTTTTATCATCTTATATGTTATATTTTTATTCCTTGCTTACAGACCTGAAGATCCGAGATCTTTTCAAAATTTCACTAGAATGCAAGAAGAGGTTATGGAGGAACTGTTAAATCTTCTTATTCCATATATTGAAAAGAAAGACACAGTAATGAGAAAAGCAATTTCTCCTCGGATGAGGCTGAGTGCTACGCTTCGATATTTGGCAACTGGCAATTCATTTCAAGATCTTGCGTACTCTACAAGAATTGCTCCAAATACTCTGTCGAAAATTATATTAAAAACATTACAAGCTATTATTACAGTGTTAGATAAAAATGTGATATCATTTCCATCTAAACCTGAAGAGTGGGAAATTGTAGCTTATAAATTTGAAACTATGTGGCAATTTCTTCAATGCATAGGTGCTATAGACGGGAAACATATTTTATTTCGTCCTCCACGTTCTGAAGGATCTAAATATCGCAACTATAAGGGAAAAGACAGCATCATTCTTTTCGCATTAGTAGACGCAGAATATAAATTTATTTTTGTAGACGTTGGTAAAAATGGTCGCACACATGACTCTGCTGTATTTCGTGAAAGTCTGTTAGGTATAAAACTAAAGGAAAACACTCTTAATTTGCCACAACCAAAGACTCTACTGAATTTTAATTTTCAAATGCCATATGTAATTGTAGGAGATGATGCTTTTTCTTTGCATACAAATTTAATGAAACCATATCCTGACCGTGGCTTGACAGAAAACAGACGAATATTCAATTACAGATTAAGTAGAGCACGAAGAACTGTTGAAAATGCATTCGGCATTCTGGCGAATAGATTCAGAGTTCTTCTAAATCACATACCACTTTCTGTAGAAAAAGTAGAAATCATAACATATGCCTGTGTGCTTCTTCATAATTTTCTGTTGAGTAAAAATGTGCAACGTTATATTCCCTCTGAATATAGATCAGAAAATTTAGAAATACCTGAATCAGGATTACGTAGTGTGAATCAACAAGGGGGAAATCGTTCATTTGTTGCAGCTGGTGAAATAAGAGACATGTTTACTGAATATTTTAATACAATTGGTGCTGTTCTATGGCAGTATTCTGCTGTAGAAAGAGGAAATTAATTATTTTCAAATAACAAATCTGTAATTGTGTCGAAAATTGTAAAAATACTAACTTAAGATTACATGAAACGATATTTAAAAAATAAAAAAGAAATAAAATAGATTTTTAGCCCTTAAAGTTAATCCCACTCCGAGTATGACATTCCCGGGCAGTTTTTAACAAAAAACTGCCCGGGAATGTTTTTGGTTTTTTCAGAAATTGTTTACCTTATTATTTATAACTTTTTTTGATTAATAAGGATATATACATTTGTTCAGGACCATTATATCTTTACCTGATATTTATTCGAATAAAAAAATTGTACATATATAATACACACATCTTTTACAATAACACAATGCGTTTGAAAAACAATTTTTTAAGGGATAACATTATAAAAAAAGAATTAGTTATCTCTTTTCTCCCTGTAGATCTTCAGTGCTAGCATTTATAACCCTTTCAACCAATGTATTCATTACTTGAAACTGTAAACTTTCATTTTTAAAACGTTTTAATAGTGATCCTATAAATGCCATACATGTATCCACAGGATCTAACACGTTATTTGCAGAATTATTTGTTGACATGTCTGTTCGTTGTACAGTTATGGGTTGCTTTATTGAATGTGCTAATGCCTCAATAGCTCCAGCATAAACAGTTTCAGAATCTAATTTACGTTTCTTTGTGGTTTGGATTGTCGGAGATGGACTAATAGAAGGAGATGGGCGAGTACGATTGTTAATTCCTGATGAAGATGCGATAGAATTTGCTGGACTAATAGAAGAAGAAGGGCGAGGAATATTTGTAGATAAAGGAGTTTTACTTCTAATTCTATTAAGAACTCTATCAGTTCTCTCAGGAATTGTAGATGGGATACAAGAACTGATAACTGGTGAGACTTGGTTATTGACTGATTCTGCAACTTCTCATGAATCAATGAAAGATGAAGTTGATTCGTTTGTCGATTCATCAACAAAATTCCTGTATTCTTCATCTAACCATTCTTCAGCACAGGTATCCATTTCAGGCAATTGTTGAATATTTGAAACTTCTTCATCCTAAGTAAATAATTTATAAACAATATAAAAAATAGTTACTTTTTATTAAGAAGCATACAATAAATTCAAACAATTTAGGTATTTAAGTTATAAAATTAATTTGTAGTATTTCAGAAATTATTTAATTTTAAATCGCGTTTTACCTGATTTAAAGTAGATATCAATCAATAATGATGTTTCAGGAGAATTTTTTTCTATAGAATTTCGGCTTTTTCGAGGTGTGAAATAACTTTCTAAAAATTGTAAATATTCGAAGTACCAGAAATTCGGTTTGTATACCTGTAAACATTTTTTAAGACAAACTTAAATTTGGTAAAAATAAAAAAATAATTATTAAGTACATTTTTAAGAAAGATTGTAAGAAGAGGGTTACATTTTTATACTTACATCGTTAGTACCAATTCCAGATTTCATTGATGATTTTATTTTTGCATTTTCGACGTTAAATTGGTTTCGCAAATTATAAAATTTTGTTGAACTCTTTTTCTGTAGTTCCAGGTCTAACCCTTGAAACAATGGTACACACATTCTTTAATGCCTCACTTCTACTGTGTTTATTGTGATAATTTGGTGTGTTTACCGTATATAAACACGGTTTGTCTTTGTAGGCTTCTATTAAACATAAAATACTTTCTTTGGACCATTTTGCAGCCTTTTCATTTCTGCACGACGTCATATTTGCGAATTGAATCCACTTTTGAATTTGATGTAAAGACGACACTTTGATCTGCTTCGATCGTATTACCTGGTATAACCCAGTATAACCTATACAGATTGCGTCCTGATTGGCTCTCACAAAATCCAGTACAAAATCACGCAAGAAAAATAGGACCGGTTCTATTACGAAAATCCAGTACGCGAGCTAGTAGCGTAGCTCGTAAGCTACCCATTTCCCGTACGGGAGCACGTAAGACTGCCAGTATAGGAGCACGTAAGCAATCCAGTAAGAAAAAACGTATCGTGTGCGGCAGGCTTTATTTACTGATTGATAAATCACCACTGATAATTTTGTTGCGCTCCAATTACTGCGCTTGACTCTCATTGCTAGTGTACTTTTCTTTATTTATATATATATTTTTAATATTAGAGAGTCTTATAGTCACTTCTTACGCTTAAATTCCGCAGGCTGAAATAAACATGCGATAAAATACCTCATCGTTTTTTAACTTTATATTTTGGACTTTTAGAGATTTTGTAATTAAATTATTAAAAGCGTGGATAAAACAACGAGAAATCAACATAAAAAGTCGATTACATATCAAATTAAAAAAATTTTATACTCAATTCAAGATTGTGCCTCCACGTTTGTATCATATTTATAATTTTAATTTAGATCTATATCACAAAAAATCAAATGATAATTTTATTTACAAACGGGACTCACATACACACATACATAAATAAATTAGTAAAAATCGAATTGAAAGATACCTATAGGAAACTAAATGCGTCACATTTGGACTTTCATCAAATCAGAAAGATTGAAAAGCATTTACCAATGGATATTTGCAATTCTTTTTTCCAAAGACATGAAAAATCCCTTTTCTACTTTCGTGAACAACAAAAAATACATTAAACAGAAAAATGGAATGATTAATTTCAAAACAGAAAAAACGCGAAATTGAACCAATAGCATACCATTATTCCAATCCACATAATAAATCCACCAACAAATATTTATTCTTACTATCCAAAGAAAATAATAATGAAGAGCATAAAGAACATATTCAAACATTAACGATCAATCTTGACTCTTGTAAAATTCCACATACATCCAGTCTTAATTCTATCAAAGATAAATGGTTCAAATCATAAATTTATCATCAATACCACAAGATGTTCAAATTCTTCTACAATTAGAAGACAATTTTTCTTTACTGACAAATAGCTCTGAAAAGAAATTAATAGAATTCATAAAAAACACAGAAAATAGTATTATATTAAAAAATTATCAAAAAACATAATTAAATATAAGAAATGGAAGTATTTCAATTTTCAACAATCCTCTTTCTCGACAAAAAATAATTTACTAACAAAAGAATATATAGCTTATTTAGATCCTCGAAAATGTTTATTAAAGATAACCCCGAACATTATTTTCACGAGGGCAAAAAAGGGAATCCAACGGTTACTTTTGACAAAGAAATGTACATAGAAAAGATGAATAATATATTAAAAGACGAAGAAACTTATCAATTAATTAAAAAAGATTCAACTAACAAAATTATCACAGACTTACGTGATTTTAAAGGATGGAAGAGCTTCGAATATATTATAACTTCCACGCATAATCGCCTGAGTTGCAGTAATGTGAATCCACCGAGAGCTTATGGGCTTCTCAAAATTCACAAACAAAGTTATCCGTTTAGAATCATTGTGTCATCGTTAGATAGTCTTTTATACAATTTAGCTTTGTTTTTACACAATATAATCTCAAAAAGTATTCCTAAACCTTTTAGCCATATTGACAACAGTGTCCAAATAGTTGAAAGATTATCTAACTTACATCTTGATAATAATTTTGTTTTAATTTCTCTTGACGCTATCTCTTTATTTACTAATGTTACATCCTGGTAGATCTCTCTCTCCTATTATATGTTATCTTATATATATCTCATATATATATGTTATCTTAGGCTATTCCTAGTTAATATTTCATTTTCACACTTTGGTGTTTTATCTTTATTTTGAAAAGCTTTATTTTTATTTCTTTATCATATCTTTTAATTTTGAAGGGCATGTTTAGTTCAAACCAATAGATAGATCACGTTTATATACCTTTATGCGTCACACATATTATTTACCCTAAAGAATGTCTAAGAATATCCCCCGATCTTTTTCAAAGAAGCCTTTCTATAAAATAATAAATAATAGCGTATATTAACAATATATTGGTAATAGTATATTACATTAGCGTATATTACAGTAGCGTTTAACAGTAAAATAGAAATCTTCCTGAATGCGAGGACGAATACCTTTTTCTTCTTTTCTTTTTCTTTCTTTTTGCTTTCAATAAAATTAAACCAATTTTGGATATATGATTCGGAATGTAATGGATTCGCCTCGCATAAGGATGTTAGTTAAGAAAGAATTTTTATTATAAATTATTAAAACTCTCAATCGTTATCTATTAAGACTAAACTCGTAGAGTGGGGAGTAGGGCTTACGCGGAGCTTTGCTGCCTTATCTTAAGGAAACAAGCGCGAGTATAGATTCTACCAAGCCTTGATGAGTGTTGATTGGTCTTAAAAGGACACTCCCACACTAATTTCCAAAATATAAAAGGACCTACCAAAAACAGAAACACGAGAGTAGAAGTAGAAACCCATCTAGTACAGTCAGAAATCAATTAGATCAAGATGAGAACTATCCTCGCGTTTCGTCAGAAACTCACTCGTATGTCCTTTCCATTGTTCTGTTTTCATTATTTTATTAAACGAAAATACTGAATCAAATCGGCTGAAACCTGCATCTCTGCTCTACGTCCCATTCAATTACATAAAAACACATATACATACGAGTATTCGAGATTGTTGTTGCGACTGTCGCTGCCAATAGCATGGCCCCCGTCTTACGGCACTTCCTCGGAGTATTCATAATTACCTTACATCCGAAGGGCTGCTGCGACTGTCGCTGCCAATAGCGTGGCCCCTGTCTTATAGCACTTCTTCGAAACGTTAATAATTACCTCGATGTCTACTAAAGACGGACGAAGACAGCAAGAGAAGAGATTAAGATTTCAAATAAAATCAGCTCTCATTTCAAATCACGATCCTTTCCCTTATTTCCAAATTAGCGCAGCTATTAAATCAGAACAAACCGGCAGACTCAACCCGCGAACGCGTATATATTCTCAAGAAATTGGAGATCGATCTCACGTTTCCTAACTACAAGGACATTCGAAAAGACGATCCACGTAGATTCGCCTATAAGTTTCGTAATCTTTTTGGCACCGGATTCAAAATTACCCTTCCAAATAATTATCCAATACTTCCTAGTGAACATTCTTAACTGCACAACTTGATCTCCGATCCCCGGGTAAATTGCTTAAATGCATTGACCCTAAAACGGAGAAAATTTCAATAGCAACGTGACGTAACACTAATATCCCAATAGACTTAGCCAATAAAAGTATTTCTCGACGTTGGGATTTTATTTCATAACACACGAACATACCAAAAAATGAATTTTTAAAAACCATATCTTTAGTCTTAAACTCCACTTATTTTACTTTCAATAATAACATCTATAAATAAACATTTGGGCTCATGGGCTCTCCACTGTCTTCGGTAATTGCGAATTTAGTATTATGTGACTAAGGGCCAGTTTCACCAACGCCAGGGGTGCATTCAAAATGAACGTCCGGACGACAACTTTTTATCCAGAAGCGTTCGATTTGACCGGACGTTTTTTCCAGACGTTTCATCATGGTCGTTCAAAATGGGTTTAGAAGAATGCCCAGACGACAACTTTTCGCCGCACTCGAGACTGCGGCGAATTTTGCCCGTCATGCGCAGAAAAGTCTATCTATGCCTACGTAACCTATAAGAACTATATATTAGGGATGTAACGAAAGTGATTGTAACGAAAGCGAATGCGAAAACGAAAGAAAAAAATTTTTTTGCGAAAGCAAAAGGAAATGCGAATGCGAAAGATCTTTTTTTTCTGAATGATTAAATCAGCCACAATTACAGACAGTCACGAAAAATAATATATAATATTTAAAAAATATTGCTAATTCCTATTCAAATTATTGAATGATGGATTGAGAGAGATGAATGCAAATGTGTAAATTAGTATTTGCATATGAACGACTTATTTATTTTAAATTAAATAATTAAATAAAATACAAAATATATTAATTATAATCAATAAATGTTACCACATATTTTACACTTGATTCTGTCACTCATCTCCATTTCATCATAAAAGTTCCAAATAACACTGGATTTTGGTTTCATTGTTATTGTTAATTATTAATTATTATCACTTATCACTTTAGACTTAGACTTACAACTTACAATTAGTTATCATCAGACTTAGTTATCACAACAGTTTACTTTATAAATAAGTTTAACCTCTAAATAACCTCTAAGGTCTAACCTAAAATGTCTAGCTTTAGCTTTAGATTGGCAAACCAACGAATGAAATGTAAACTGCTTTCCCGCCATCTAGTGTGCCCCCGGTGAAGCTGTGAATTCCGCGGGCCGGACAAAATCTTTCGCTAAAACTTTCGCATAATTAGATGCGAAAACGAAAGCGAAAGTCTAAAATGATGCGAAAGTTTCGCTTTCGCATATGCGAAAGCGAATATTCGTTACATCCTTATTATATATGATTTGAGGTTATTATTATTAGTAGAAAAAGTTGAATCTTGAAATAGTATGTGTCTGAAGTGAAAAGAATAGTTTGAACTTTGTAAGTGATTGTATACATTTTTTATTTACATTATTCATTCTATAACAACACATTATTAATGTAATATTAATGTAAAAAAAGAAGTAGTAAATATATGTATGAATTCTATTAAGAGAGAATTACTCAATATAGAAGAAACATAATAATTCTATTAATTTATTTTATGTTATTAATTTTCAGTTGAAAAGTATAATGGAGAATTGTATAGTACAAGATGCTATTACATTATATAAAACGTTTTCTTTTAGAGATATCGAGTCTAATGATGATTCCGAAAAAGAGGAGCTAATTAGTAAAGAATTATATGCTGAGAAATTGTCAAATTCTGAAAAAAAAAGTTCCATCTCGAATAAAATATTTTATTGAGCATACAGTATTAAATAGTACTGCAAAGGAATTTCAATTATTGTTGAATTTCAATCACTATTGTAGACCCCGCATAAATTCGGTCACTTGTGTTACGCTTTAGACAATAAAACTGTTCGTCCTGTTCGTTCAGAATGAAAACGTCCAAGTGTGTGACGTCACATTACCCATGGACACCCTTGTCCAGATGAAAAATTTTCATTCTGAACGCACCCCAGTTAACTTAACTGACCAATCGCGTTTGCTGTTTAGTAGAATTGACCAATTGCGGTTGACAATTAATCATCGATTAAGCTTAATCGGCTTGGTGAAACTGACCCTTAGAGGAGAGGACTTGAGAGTTTTGGTATTCCATTATCTTTTTATCTCCTGTACGTTGACGACATTGCAACAGCAATCCTCCGAGATAAAACTCAAGAAATTTTAAATATTTTTAAGTAATTCCAGGCTACAATTCACCATTGAGGTTCGGGGAAATGAGTTGAATTTTCTTGACTTAAAGATCATAAAAAACAACATCAAAATCGAGTTTGACTGGTATGAAAAAGCAATTTTCGATAAATATGCATATTAATGGACACCGCGCTGATGACCTTGATGTTGTCATTCTGAGTAACATTGTCTTAACAACTAGGTGACGGTCTCTTATAGTTTCTGAGATATTTAGACTTGAAAGTCTAATTTATGTGGTATATCTTTCCGTTAGAGAATAAACTCCGATTGTGACATCTTTGAATTGTTGACAGTATGTACTTCTATTTATCTCTATTGACTCAAATTTTCATCATGCATCTATACGAAATGACTCCCACCCCACCTCCCTCCTGCTTAGGGGTGCACGACTTCCACGCGAAGCAACTCCCACTCCACTTCTCCCCTGCTTAGGGGCGCACGACTTCCATGCGAAGCGATTCCCACCCATCTCCTTCCCTGTTAGGGGCGCACGACTTCCACGCGAAGCGACTTCCACTTACCTCCCTCCCTGCTTAGGGGCGCATTTCTACACGAAGCGACTCCCACCCCACCTCCCCCCTGTTTTGGGGCGCACGGCTTTCACGCGAAGCGACTCTCAGTCCCTTTGCAGGAGGGAAGGGGGGGTGACAGTCGTGCGCTCTTTGCAGGGGGGAGGGGGAGGAGAGTCGCTTCGCGTGGAAAGTCGAAATCCATGTGCAACAGTACAATTATAGAAGTTGTGCGCCCCTTAGCAGGAGGGAGAATGGTGAGAGTCGCTTCGCATGGAAAGTCGAAACCCACGTGCAACAGTACAATCATAGAAGTCGTGCGCCCCTTAGCAAGGGGGGAGGGATGGTGAAAGTTGGAAAGATATATCACATAAATTAGACCTTTAAGTCTAAATATCTCAGAAACTATAAGAGACGCCACCTAGTTGTTAAGGTAAAGTTACTCAGAATCATGACCTTGACAACATATGTCAAGGTCAAGGTCATCGGAGCGGTGTCCGTTAATATGCATAATTACTCAACCTTCTCAGGAAGATTCCTATATTTTCACTCTCAACACTCTCTTTCTCAAATGAAAGGTACAATCATAGGCATGGCGGACAGATCCTTTTTATTATCGCATCCACGTTATCATGAAAAGAATTTAAAATTTATAGTCGATACTCTCACAAACAATGACTACCCATTACGATTCATTTTCAATGCTATTAACAACAGACTAAAATATCTTATAAAAAATCAGACCAACAACTTAAAAAATAAAAATAAAATAAAAATAATGATAACGTTGCAAAAAAACAACTGGTTTGTTATACATCACAGGAATATCCGAAAGGTTTGATAAAATAAAGAACGATCTTAAAATGAAACTTTCGTTTTTTAGTCTAAACAAACTTGGATGCTTTATAAAAGGATATAAAGACGTTTTCCCAACGAATGAAAGAATAAACGTAGTTTATAAAATAGAATGTAATGGTCGCTATGCTACATACATAGGACAGGCATGCAGACAACTCAAGACCCGAATTTCTGAACATCGCAATCATATTAATAGAAACACGACAACTAAATCGGTAATTACGGACTACAGAATTAATAATAACCATAAATTCAATTGGGAGAACATAAAAATTATTCATACTGAAAAATTTTTAAACAAAAGATCAATATCTGAAATGCTGTACATGAAAAGACAGAAGAATAGTATTAACTTACAGTCAGACACTGAGTTTTTATATCACGCATACGTGTCAATAATAAACAAAATATATTATAAATAAGATTCTGTCTGCCACGATTTCATATTGTGTATCACTTTGACTCTAACATTCGTTTAGTTCGCACGTATCTTCGTTATTTGTGACAAAATGTCTTAATATTATACTCAAGCGATTGTTAATTGGACTGATCATGGTTTCTACAAATCTCGGCTCCTTTTGGTAAGTCTTTCTATTAAGTTTTTTTTAAAACATTAATTAAATGAATATGGCCTCGTTGCAAGATTCTCCAAATCACTTGGTCTTGCAACCATTGTGAGAGACATACATACAACTTTCCAAGTGGAGCTTGAGACAATAATCACATATACAAGTAATGTAGCCATTGATGATGGTTCGGAATAATGCCGAAACGTTTGTTATTTACTGATTAATAAATCACTACTAATAATTTTGTTGCGCTCCAATTACTGCGCTTGACTCTCATTGCCAGTGTACTTTATTCTTTTCTTTATTATACATATTATATACCGTTCTGTATCACTCAAACGCATGTATCTGTCCTTATGTATGTGGAGGTCTCAACTCTAGGCTTACCAACTTTGAAGATCCCTACTTACCATCTTGGAAGATCTGTATTTTACCATCACACATTTTCACACTTTCCTTTCACACATGATAAATTCACTTCTTTGGTTTATATGTTTTATTCACAAATTTTCTGTAAAAATCGATACTTCTTCGGATACCGTTTTTTAGCGACACAAATATAATATTTATTTACATCATACATTTATTCACTTCTTGTTGGTAATTCGCGCAGAGCACATTTTGTTAGAAATTCCTGAATAAAATCCTATATTTAAAAGCTAAAGAGTCCAGTTATTGTGTAGCAAGTAGCCACATATTCCAGCGCTATCTATCGCAATATTGTAACATTCCAGCGCTATCTATCGCAAGATCGTGGAACTACTATTACACGGAATTTCGGGTTCTGTTGACATTCCTACCCTGTTGAAAGTTCTTGTAAGTTTTTTGTACCAGATCTTAAAAGAGTTGTGTGTGATCAATCAAGATTATGAAATGAACTTAGGGGAGAGTGGGCATGAAAAAGCCAGTTTTTTTTTCAAAATATGGAAAAAAAATTTAATCTGGTGTTGAACAAACAAAATTACTTTCTAACTTAAGTACACATTTGTCTATAAGATTCATTAACAGAAAAATAATTTAGTCATTAAGGGATTGTTGGAGTGACTAAATTGTCACATTACAGTCGTATAAAAATCTTCGAATTAACTGAACGGAATAAAAAATTCTTTTACATGATTAAAGTAGACGCAAAATTAGGAGGTAGTGCAATGGATTTTACACTAAAATCGAAATTTAGAAATTTTAAAAAGAAAAATTTTTTAATTTTTTTTGATTATAAAAAAATTCAAAAAAAATTTTTTCCTTTTTTTATTATAAAATAATTTTAAAACCAAGCAACTTTCATTTCAAACATCTTTTTTTATCTCTTACAGTTTCGACGATATTCACTTCGAAAGAGAAAAACCGATTTTATTCGAAGAAGTGTTTCACCCCTTAAAAATAAAAATAGGCACGTATAAAAAAATACGTGTCATTTATTTTTGTCCGGAGAATAACATACTAAAAGCTCATTAAGATTGGAGGGAGATAGTTAGGTCCCTTTCCTTGTAAGAAATATCTAATTCAGTAACCACCACGCAATGTATCTTGGATAAAGCTAATGTTGATGATGAAAAAACGCACGCACGTAGGTACGAACATTTATCTTTATTTCGTTCATATTATTGTACGCCGTGTAACATTGACTTTTACACTGCAAAAAGTTGCAGTTTTTGAGATCATTATAATCCAATTAAAGAAAGATTAATATGAGCAACTGGTGGCAAGTTATTAAATTTTATTACTCTGTTATTCCAACCTACCAAAAAGAAAATAATAGTAACTTTCATTTTTCTTCAAAAATATTTTTATTGAAAATTTAAGTTTTTTATTTCAATCCAAGTAATATAAATACCTTCAATTTCCCTTTAAAAATTATTATATTAAAATTATTATGTTCCTATCCTATTTTGACCAAGTATCACAAATTTTTTAATTAACTGTAGTGAGATATATATATGATTCATATCACAGAACATATACTAAGGGAAGCGCAAGATCTGTGTTAAATCATGGAAACAAATACGATTGCAGCGTTCTAAGTGGCCCTTGTACTACATAAGGATGGGTTCGATTTAGATGCTCACGCTCTTTAAGCGCTTATAATTGTCGCACGCACGCACGCACACACGCACGCACGTTAGGTTACGGTCCACTTGACGAAATAATGCAAGGGAGCAAAGGGAGTGGAATATTTAAAAAAAATGACTAGTGAGAATAGAGTAACAAAGTAAAATATTTATTACAATCATCATAAAATACATACTCATATGAGATAACATTCTCAGTTTTTAATATATCACAAAAAAAACATCAATTCCTGCAACCAGGAAATTTTTTTATAATATTGAAAAAATGTAACGTCTAAAATATTTTGCGGAATCTCCGGAAATGCAATATTAACAATATCAAATGCAATATTAACAAATAAAAATTAAAAAAAAACTAAAATGAATCAAAACAATTTGTTTCTAAAAGAGGAATGATTTTTTTTTACATAATATGGTTTCGCGAAGCTCCTTTCAATCTTTTTCATTTATCTAAATATATTATTCGTCTTAATTTATACTTATAGATAAACTTTAGTATATAAAAATACTCAAATGATATCACAAATTACTGTACACAGCCAGAGATCAAATACAATTAATTAACGCTAAAATTAAAAATGAAAATTTAATTAAATTGGAAAAAAAATTTAATCATTTCACTTCACGAAAACAAAAGATATGTAGTAACAAAAAAATGTTGGTCTCACGTTTCATGTTAGTTGTACTATAGTACTATAAATACAAAGATAAAATTACAAAAAGAAGAAAACATCTTAAAAAGAAATCGTAATAGTAAGTCTTTGAAATAAAAAAATTAAGTAAAAGTGAAAGAAATGCTAAAGTATGTGAATAAATGATTAAGTTAATTTAAATCGTTTGACTTTTTTATAATAGCCTGAAGTTAGTTCCCCTGATTCCTTTTTATCTTTGACATATTTAAAAATTAAAAAGGACAAACACTTTTCGACGATCATATCAGGAGACGCGGTAGTCTCTCCGGCCATGTTCAACTATCCTAACTATTTTAGGATTAATGAAAATGAAAATGAAAGACACTACATGTCTCTTATCCCGAGCCATCAAAGTCCATTTTTTGGGGGTACAGAACTACTAAAATATAAAAAATTTTGAATCGCACGTAACATATCCTGAAGGGCATCACCACGAGTAATTTGAGCCAAAAGAAATAAAAATCGGTCAAGCGGTTCTGGACATATAAGCGGTCGAAAAGTGATGGTTTTCGTGAAAAATGAAGTAACGTCTTCTCCTTCTTTTCTGTTCGCAGTCACGTGCACTTCTCTCTCATCTTTTATTCACACCTCCCCCAACTTCGACCTGCTTCACCCCCTCCCCCGCCTTCCTTTTCTCTCACCACCCATCCCGTCACCAACACCCCTCAATATATGTCAAGGTCAACAATGTCGGAGTTGAATTTTCTATTTTTAATAACTTTGGAACGTGCGACGGGTAACTGCTATAACCTTCCAAAGGTTATTCAATGTGATGACCTTCATAATGTATGGGATGGTTAAGGTCATCGGAGGTGAATTTTAATTTTAATAACTTCTTAATAAGCAACTGTTAATTTCTTCTTAATAACTGTTAATAAGCAATCGACTGACAAAACGCTTCGACGATCACTAAGGGTCATTACCCTGATAATATATGTCACGGTCAGCATCGTCGGAGTTGAATTCCCTATTTCATTTTTAATAACTTTTTAACGTGAGATGGGTGACTGCTAAACCTTCGGAAGGTTTCAGAAAATGTAATAGGAAAACAAGTATCGTATGAAGCAGGTTTATGTTAAGTAATAATTCCAGATTGAAAAAAGGAATAAAATTAAGTAAAAGTTACTGAAATGTTTAAAACACTGATGAAAAGGCTACCTAAAGTTTGAATTTTTATAGTTAAGAACCTTTTCATGGTTCTTATTTTATGAATCGTCTGACTGAATAACTAATTGAAAAGGAACATTTTATGCAAATATATATGTATAAAAATGCAGGGATATATGGGAAGTAAAGTAACGCCGTAAATTTTATCATTTATAAAAACGACTTGATAACGACTTCATTGCAACGATAACTGACTATACTAATTTTGTGCAAAGTTTGGAAAAGTCACTTTGAGAGGTAACTCTTAACTATTACGTGTTTATTTACTAAAGAAATTATTTGTAATGAGTAGTTCCAAAAATAAAAAATCTACTTTTAAATCTAATTTTAACGATATGTATTAGATAAATTAAAGATTTGATATCAATGATGGCCGCTAAATTATAATCTTTAAAAATTACCTATAATTATTATTATATATTATTATTATAATTATTATTATAATTGTTATTTCTTTCCCGTTCGCTTTGCTGCTTCTTCGCGGTCCCCAATGGTAATGGGCCGCTAACAGCCGTATTAGAAACCGTTTATCAATGATTATAATCCGCGGCTATATAATTAGCCTGGGAGTAGAATATGGACATACAATTTATAGGAGAAAAATTAGAGTTTTTAAAATCATACTTAACAAAATATACGACAAAGTCGGAGAAATGCAATATAGATTTTGCAATGATAGATTCCAATAAGTCCTTGGCATCGAAATTGTGGAATTTTCCGATGCGTTCATTGAATAACAAAGAATGCGGTGTTTTAAAAGCTGCGGACACACTACTAGGGAATCCCTTCCATGGTACGGACAGTGATACCATTGTTAAATGGATTGACGTTAATGAGATGAGAAACAGAAAATTTAAAATTCATTCAATGAAATTAAAGCTAAAATACAATGGAAATTGTATGCTCTATACTTATCGTCCATCGCTCATCGATGATTACTATCCAAGCAGACCTAAGGAATTAGAATCATTGAATTTGTACGATTTTGCCAGATTTTGGGAAATTACGAAACAGATGCCAAAAAATGACGAAGTCGAGTGTTACAAACTTGTATCGGATTTATGTTTAAAAAAACGAAAAAAGTGTTACTCAATTAACCATTATCGATTTAATGTAAAAACTGAACCTGAAACATACTTTTACTCGCTGCTTCTTCTGTTTAAACCGTGGAGAGATTTGAGTGAACTCAAAAGTGCATACGAGACTTACACGGATGCCTTTAAGAATTCAGCGTCTGCTTTGACGAAGACAATGAAATATCACGAAAAGCTGGAAGAAATACAGAAAGCTTTTGAGAACGTTGCTGAATTAATCAAGAAGCGCGAAAATGATCTAAAAATAGCAGACAGAGCCAAATCTAATGACGATGGACTGGATTGCAATCCAATAGAATGCAACCAAATAGAAGCTAACGACGCGATGAAACTGGAAGATTTTGGTAAAATTGACGCACCGATTGATTTATCACAAATAATGTCGCGATTGAACGAAGACCAGAAAAGAATCTTGGATAGAGTATGCCAAGTTTTACAAAATAAAAATCAGTTTTTGCGACTGTACGTAAGTGGCGAGGGTGGTACAGGGAAAAGATTTCTTATTGCAATGATTAAACATTGGATCAGAATAAATTTGAAAAAAGCGACTGCCATATCTGCTCCCACGGGTATCGCGGTATTCAATATCAATGGCTTGACGATCCATAGAATGTTTCAGCTACCCATCACCCATGAATCTACGGCAAAGTATACGCACTTGTCAGATATGGTCTTGAAAACTTTGAGAGACAAATTAAAGACTGTCGAATTATTTATAATCGATGAAGTATCCTTGATTTCGAATGTGACACTTATGTTTATCAATCTACGATTATGTGAAATCTTTGATATGACAGATACAGATGATGGTTTCTTTGGCAGAAAACACATTCTTCTGTTTGGAGATTTGTTGCAGCTTCCCCCTGTCATTAGTTATATATTAAAAAATATTTTACACCAGATGTAGTTTGCACCAGATGTAGTACGCTTTAGTTTACTGAAAAATATGTACATATGTATGTTGTTGGAACATGATTTTTTTCTAAAGTTGTCAAAAAAATCTATCGATTATATCGATATATTACTATGAATAATAAAAATTTATTATCTTATTCGAAGAACTTTGTGATATTTCAAAGAGTATCATCAAGAAAAAATCTCTGTATCAAACATCGTGTTAAAATCGGAGAGACGAAGA
>NW_017257248.1:83531-89287 GCF_001594055.1 Mycetomoellerius zeteki | reverse complement strand
TAAATATTTATGAAAAGTATTCCAATTGTTATAAAAAAATCTGAAAAGATTATAAAATCACACAGAGATATTCTGAAAAATTATACAAATAAGATCTGAGAAAAATTTTTCACCAAGGGCCTTTGTATGTACGTCGGACCTGCTCGCGCGCCGGACGAAGCAACTGCCATCTAAGAAGCGTTTAGTAAATTACAAATGCAGTCGGTAAGTCATGCAGTAGTTGTATAGACTACAGTAGTTTAATTTCAATAAAACTATGTATATATGTATGTGTGTGTATACAGGGTGTCCCAAAAAGGTCGGGACACCTAAATATCTCGGGAAATATAAGTTTTACAGAAAAGTGTTTCAGACAAAAGTTATATGGTTTAAAAATATCTATTTACTGATCCTATCAGTTTGACCTTGGGTTGCGTAGCCAAGGTCAGGTCAAGGTTACATTGATTTTCTTAAATGGAACACCCTATTTTTGATTCAAGAATCTAATAGCTGATGTCGAGAGCTTTCCAAATCGTTATAATGAAATATTTTTTCATGAAGTACTTTTCAAGTTATTATATAATGCTTCAAAGTTACAGTATCACCGGCATTAGCATTACCCAAAATATTTAATTTTGGAGACTGGCCAGTCAAGACCGATCTTACTTTCATTGGCTGCATTATTCTCCAATCTTTCTCCGAGCACAAAAGACATGTCAATCCGCCTGGGCATCCTCCGCGTAGTATTACATATCTTGAACAAACAAGAGCCTGACAGATAATCTTTCAATTTATCTCCAATAGCTGCAGACATTGTTATGCAAGACCTCGAAAGAACGGCAATTGAAGGATTATCTGTTAGGCTCTTGTTTTATTTCCGATATGTGAACGATATTATCTTAGCTGCTCCTTCAGAGAGCTAACTTACATCATTAAGACAATTTAAGGTATATATTTTTTAATTTGTATTTTAATTTAATTTACTATAAAATGTACATTGATAATTTAAACTATAACGCAATGTTAATTTATTATTTGTAAGATTGTAGAGTTGTGAAAAGTGAGATGAGATCTCCTTTGATATTTTTACATATAGACCGCATATTACGAATACAACCGAACTTTTTACTGGACATTATAATTTGACTGAATTTACCGATAATTTATGTAAGATTGTTTGTTGTTTTACATTGAAAATGAGCCGATTGGTGTCGAAACGTTTGTATGTATGTATGAAAGGTTATTAAATATTCTTTATGTTATAATGGCCTCGTAGCCCTTCTTTTAACTATTGATTTATTCTGATTGAGCCATATTGACAATTATTTTCATAACTCTTTTATTTCAATTATTTATTCTATCCCTCGAAATTTTTTTGAGAGCAGGCCGCCATGTTCTTTTTCCGAGTCATTAACAAATTGGTACTCTGGAATTACAAGCAATTATTTTTCATTGTACGGGCTAGTATAAATTTCAAATCAAATCTCAATAAACGATTTTTATAGTTTGTACACTAAGAATAACATATCGCACTTTTATATTATTATATCGCACTTATTTTCTAGAATCAAATTGTAATCTGTTTTACTTATATGTATGTATTTTCATTTTGAACTTGAACCTTGAATAACATATCAGTTATTCTTCATGGTAATATATTATTATATTTAGATAATAACACTTTATGTATATTCACTTTGAACTGGCATCTTTATTAATAATATATCAGTTACTTTTCATGGTAATATATTAGATAATCATTTAAATTTATGAAAGTTTAAATTTTTGAGGATCTTTTTTTGAACATAGTCTGACTTTTTCATTTTTAGGGTTATCACATCGATGTATGTCGCAAAAAAATTCTCTATTGTAATTATTAAAAAATATTTCTTTGAAATTTGATTCTAATTTCTATTTGTATCCATTTTTGTTTAAAAAATGATATAATTTATTATAAATATTTTCTACTAATGTCAAAACCTGATTACTTGGATAGATTAATGCGTTTTTATCAGAATATTCTTTAAAAATTGTGTACAAATGATGTTCTTGTTGCGAAGAAAATAAGTCAGTTCGACAACGTAAACAATTTTTATCAGGAACCGTAAGTTTTTTTACAAATAACCTGATACATAAGAAAGCGCTTGGGATGCATCAACATTCAATTCTTCGAAAGTTACCCATTTAAGAGTACATTTGTCGGTATTCTGAAGCGATTCACTTTCTTCGTTTTGAATCTTATCTGCGGATCTTTTTAAAAATCCTCGCAAATTGTCTAAATTTTCGCATTTGTCATTTTCACAATTCGAATTCGAGATTGGAACGGACAAATTATTTAAAACAACAGTTTTTAAGGCTACGAATTGGTGACAGGTAGGATTTGTATTTGAGATTCCATGCTGACGTATTTGACAAAATAAGTTTTCTAATGGGTCTTTGTTTAAATTTCGTAAATTCAGATGCTTCAAGCCGAAAGCTTTTAGTTGATGCCACAAATACATCACTGATCTTATTATTATTATCCATCCTTTCACGAAATGATATTGACTTGTGATATCCTCTCCGGATGTTAATTGTAATAATTTCCATTTAGTCTTTTCTGGTAATAATTTATTCTACAACTCAAAGTGAGGTGAGTCTTCGTGTAAGCAAAATTTATACTTTTTTCCATCTTCTGGTTTTAATTTCCAGCCATTTAAGGAATCCAAAAGATCATCTATTAATTGCGTAAACTCTGCCATTTGTAATGATTCAATAGGAAATAATCCATTGACATTAGATATACTAAAGATTGAATTGCAGCAGCAACAGATCGACTTAATTGACGCGCTGCAACTTTTACTCTCATTTTTTATAAAAGAATCTTTGAAATTAAAATCATTTTTATTTAATTTGTAAAGTTGCTTAAATGAAAAATTTTGTTCAACATTAAAAGCATTTTGAATGTATTGAAATTTACCTATTTTATTTTCAGAAAATCTTATTTTATATCGGAGCAAAGCATTACGAGTACATTTCAATAAATGTGGGACATCATAAATTACTACTACGATTTCCTGGTTAATTACAAACGTGTAGCTAGTTGGGTCAACCTTATTCTCTGCACACAATTCGGATAGGGCTCTTCTCTGAGTGGGACCTTGATCGCAAACAGTTGCTTTCACTTTAATGCCAATCTTCTGAAGTTGCGAAATAATAATTATAGATTTTAGGTTGCTGCAGGAAATTGTATCAGTAGTGAAGTAATAAGCAATTGCTTGCTTCCAAGATCTTCTCAGACCACGAATCATAAAAACGAGCGCATGATTAGCAGTTTTAGAAGTTCGACCCAACTCACCTAAGTCTTCATAACCAGTAATCTGCTCTTTATGTGCTTCGTAGTGATAACCTTAAGGATATTTCATCGAATACTAAAGCGCAATATCGATCCAGTTCGTCCACTTCATTACTTTTTACTTTTAATTGCTCTAAAAGGAGTTCATTTACTCCGGTGTCAAAAGGAATCTTTAACAAAACTTGTTTTAGTGTACGGATTGATGGCAATTGGAAGTAGATGGACAAATATTTATAGAGGCGAGGACTCCGTTTATACATCGACAAAGCGGAAGTCTTATCCTCTTCTGTCCATCTTCTATCAGGAGTGCGATCTGCATTTCGTAAATGTGAATTGGTAAAATTTGTGATAACGTTATTGAGTTTATTATTAATGCATTCAAAAACATTGTCATCATACATCGATTTTAATTTTGTCAAAGCATTTCTTTTGTCATGAAGTTGTTTTTTTACTTTACACAATTGAGCAATAATCTTGCGATGAATTTTATACATGGTCCTTTTTCACGGTGACATAGACTTTAAGTTGTTCCTATCTCTTTTAAAATTCTGCTTTTTCGTTTTTTTTTTAGGGGTTAAAGATCAATCATGAAGTTCCAAATTATTAAAATTACAATTTTCAACATTATCATTTATATCCTTACTAATATATGGATCGGAATTATTTTTATTTATTCAATTTATTGAGCAATTTCTAAAGTGACTATTAGGAAATTCAGTAGGAGTTACTTCATAAATCTTGTCACTATTCACGGAAGTGGAGATATCACACAAGGCAGCATTCGCAAATTCAAAAGAATTATTACAAATTACAGACTCTGATACAGCATTATTAATAAAAGAATAAGTAATTTCAAAATTTGTAGGTATAACATTTTGATTTAAAAGATGCTTCGAAGAATTTACGAAATCTTCACAAAAATGATCTTCGCAAATTCGCAAATTTTGACAATTGATTGAAGTATCAATACCACAAGCAAGCTTCCATTTTGTGGAAGTGTCGAGATTTGTGGGGAATCGATAAAAATGTTTGTTAATAATTTTGTGGGCCTCACCTTTCGACCAATAGTAGCTATTGCCACATTTAGGGAACATACAAGAAAATTTTTTTCGCGAAGGCATTGTAGAAAATATCTATTTCAAATCATATATTCTTTTATAGACTTTAAATGTAAAAGAAGACATTTAATTGAATTGAAATCTGCACAAACTAATATTATTGTAAATTGAAGCTCTATCCAAGAAACCAGTTAAATATGATCGTCGAAAGAAACCTATTAACATCAATTTTCATCTTACATTCTACATTATTTTACCCAATTTTCTCTTACATTCTAAATTGCCTTGCCCAGTTTCCTCTTACATTCTATATTGCCTTGCTTCTATAATGTTCCATTCTCGATAGTTCTTTTCTTCAATCGATATCATAATTCCTAGAACATTTCTATAACATGCAACATTACAATTGTGTTTATATTATAGATTATCGATATTATTGTCTTAAAAAACAATATACAATAAAAATTAGTTCAATAAAGTTTGTAGTGAAGAACAAACCTGAACATTAATCGATGTAGAAATAGAACCTTTTTTTTGTCATTAGGCACTCCTAATGAAAAACATACGTAAGCCATTTTGAATGCCATTCTTGTTGTATTTGTAAGTATGATATTAATACTTAAATGCAGATTGTTACGTTCTCGTGCATAATATTCATGAATAACAGATAAATGTGTGATGACCTAAAAAAAACACATTTATATTCGATTATATATAATAATATTCGAAAAAATATCAATAAGAGTATAAATGAAGTCCTTAATAAAAAAGAAGAGACCTAATCTGTTCTAATCGTCCAGTAGCCCACCAATCGACAATATCTCTTGATCCTTGATGATTTAAAGATTTTAAAGTCATGTAATATCGGCTTCTATCTAACTTTCGAATTCAATCTTTGCTCTATCTTTTTCGCAATTCTTTCTTTTTCAGTATCTGAAATAACGGAAAAAATACGTGATATACATAGCTGACAAAACGTTAAACTTTGCCAAAACGGAAGATTCTTCGTATACTTACAGTACTGGACAAAATAAAGTACGCACTCCAAACATTTTTACATTTATGTAAATAACTCGCCAGTCCTGGCAGATAGCATAACGATGAATGATGTAAAAGAAAGGTATTTTAGTCTACTTTGCAATAATGATTACAAAAATTTCAAAAACAATTCGAAATCCTTTAATAATCAAGTCCATTACATTTATTATCAAATTTATCATGGACAAAATAAAGTACGCAAGTGAAAAAAAAAGTGTAATAAAGACAAAGTTTATAATTAATATTTTGCATGACCACTTTTGCTTGTATGACGGCTTGCAAACGTCGAGGTATACTTTCGACAAGGTTTTGGATGTGTTGCTGATCGATATTTTTCCATGCTTTCA
>NW_017257248.1:82964-83236 GCF_001594055.1 Mycetomoellerius zeteki | reverse complement strand
TTCAGAAATCCACTGACTTGTTAACGTATTTTTCTGCAAATTCCAGACGTTTGATTTTATTGGCCTTCCGAATCAAAGGACGACGCACTGCAAAACTATTTCTAAGTCCAACTTCTCGAAGTCTCCTCCGCACTGTTCGTTCGGAAATATTTAATTGTAGGTTTTCTCGAATAACACGACTAGTAACAGTTGAATTTTTCTTCCCGTATGATTCTGCGATCTACGATTGGATTTGTCTTTTTCTTCCGTCCACGTCCTGTCTTATCCGCTTC
>NW_017257248.1:82432-82737 GCF_001594055.1 Mycetomoellerius zeteki | reverse complement strand
TTTATATATCCTTCATTGTTATATTTATGTATCTTTCATCATCAACAGTGCCAGTTGTTATTATTTTCATAAACAATGTTATGCGTACTTTATTTTGTCCATGATAAATTGGATAAGTGTAACGGACTTGATTATTAAAGAATTTCGAATTGTTTTTGAAATTTTTGTAATCATTATTGCAAAGTAGACTAAAATACCTTTTTTACCCTCATTCATCATTATGCTATCTGCCAGGACTGGCGAGTTATTTACATAAATGTGAAAATGTTTGGAGTGCGTACTTTATTTTGTCCAGTACTGTATAT
>NW_017257248.1:60323-82237 GCF_001594055.1 Mycetomoellerius zeteki | reverse complement strand
TAGCCATTTTCGTACATCTTCGTAAGAAGTGAAGCGCTGCTGAGCAAGTGCGTGTCCCATCGATGCAAATAAGTAGTAATCAGACGGAGCCAAGTCTGGTGAGTAAGCCGCATGCGAAAGTACAATATTTCCCTACCAAACGCCTCAATCGTTTTCTTGACCAGTTTTGCTGTGTGTGATGGTGTATTATCATGAAGCAAAATCACTTTGTGTTGCCTTTTTTGATATTCCGGTCGTTTTTCACGCAAAGCTTGATTCAAATTGATCATTTGTTGTCGGTAGCGTTCAGTATTAACGGTTTCGTCAGGTTTTAGCAGCTCATAATAGATCACACCTTTCTGATCCCACCAAACACAGAGCATTGTCTTCTGTCCATAGCGATTTGGCCTTGTAGTCGATGTCGATGGTTCACCTAGAGTTACCCATGATCTTTTATGCTTAGGATTCTCAAAATATATCCACTTTTCATCGCCAGTCACAATTCGATGGAGAAATGACTTTCTTTTGTACCTGGCGAGCAGCATTTCGCAAATGGTTTTTCGGTTTTTCTGCTGTCTTTCATTCAGTTCACGTGGAATTCATTTTCCCATCTTCTGGATCTTTCCCATGGATTTCAAACGTATGGAGACGGCTTCTCGTGTCACATTCAATTGATCCGCGAGTTGTTGTTGAGTTGCTTGCAATTCGCTGTCTTCAAACTTTTTCGGTGGTTTTCCATGTTCTTCGTTTCTCACGTCAAAATCGCCAATTTTGAATTTTTTAAACCACTCAAAGCACTGTGATTTACCAAGAGCATGCTCACCGTAAGCTTCGACAAGCATTCGATCCAATTCTGCAGCAGTTTTCTTCAAATGGTAACAGAAAATCAATGCTGTCCGCAAATCGTAGTTTCCAGGCACAAAATTTGACATGTTCAACGCTATTACAAACTATACTATTGTATGAAACTTGTATTGTTGTGAGTTGAAAATCTTTGTCAGATGTCAGAACAAGGAAATGGCGTCAATGACGCGGTCTGACGGCAACTACATTGACAGCTATGTCCATCTATTGGTAAATTTCGGTTCATATTTACATACCTGGTAGAAACGTTACCTAATAAGATCCCAATAATGTACGATTTGATCACAACTACAGTCTCAGCAAGAGACACAGCAAGGCACAGAAGTTACGGTGGTTATATCTTCTTCTTCTTCAATGAATGGCACCCGACTACAAAACTGGCGAGAACCGCCCGAACACCGGGCGCCTGCGAACACGTCGTCACGCCACTAATACGCGCATCAGGATGGACGGACATCCAAAATCGCAGGACCGCTTAACGGATTTTGTGTAGTAACGAGGCACAGTCTAAAGTCGACAACACTTTTCAAAAATATAACGAGAACGAGCACCCGAGCTAAGACGCGTTCGTCCTAGTCGAGTAATGCAACCAGTTGAGAGGTGGATGCGCGCGCATACATTTTATCCCCGTTTTTAGTTGGCCATGTCTGTTTCCAATTTCAAGATCTGACTTCCCCCCCGATTCATATATTGTATGATTAGAATGATTCATATAAAAGATTTGATATCAACAATTGTGGCGCCAAGTTATAAATTCTGTTAATTTAATTAAATTTATAAAAATTTTATGTATTATTCGTAAAAAAAATTTGATATCGACTATTGGTGCCAAGTTAAATTCCATGTAATTCGGATAGCAAATTAAATAAATAATATTAACTTTAATGATATACATATCATTCCTAAAAGATTTGATATCAAGAACCGGCGCCAAGTTACATCCCATTCTTTATATCATGCCAAATTAAATAAATAATGAATATTAATCTAACGATATGTATTATTTGTGCAAACGATTTGATATCAACTGTGACGCCAAGTTAAATTCTACTATTAAAATAAAAAGTAAAACCCAAGTGATACTATCTTTATTTATTATATTATTTATTTAATCCAAATGGTACTATCTTTAATTTTTATATAATGAAACCTAAGTATACATATACGTATATCTTATTGAAGAATCTTCCTATTCCAATCCAAATGGTTTAAATTCCTCTTAAATGAAATTATTACATCACAATTCATTCAAAGACATTTTCTCTTCCAACTAAAGTAGTGGTTATTTAATTCTCCTTCAAAACATTATACAAAATATTATCACAAAATTGCGTTACCTTGCTCAATTTAAGTGTTACCACAAAAATTTAATTTAAGAATTAACCGTATAAAATGAAAAAAATTAATTTAAATAGAAAAATTTTTCATGTAAAACCACTTGGCGCTGCTAGATCGAGTAAGAAGAACTATAAAAACTATTTAAAATTGGAATGGTAATTAATAAAAATAAATAATAAAAGGTAATTATAATTTAAAAGTAATAATAAAAGTATTAATAAATTCTCTTTCACACACACACACAAAACGCATGTCTTACAAATCTAAATTAATTTTTTTTAGACTTAAACTTAATAGCATTCATAACGTCCATAATTTACACGACTCCATAACTTAATCGCATATATACACACGATAGATACTTTAACTCTCATTGAGAATGCTTTTTATTTTTATTATTTTTCTAAATATTCATACTTTTTAATATGATTCTAACTTTTCTTATTAATATGCTTCTGATTTATGTTATTTTTCTTAAGTATTTTATTCTTATTTTTAAATTAAATAACGAAATAATGTTTTTATAAATGATCATTTTAACAATAACGAGATGTAATGTTTGTTTGACAATTACATGACAAATTTTTCTATTTAAATTAAATTTTTTCATTTTATATGGTTAATTCTTTATTTTGTGGTAACACTTAAATTGAGCAAAGTAACGCAATTTTGTGATAATGTTTTGTATAATGTTTTGAAGGAGAATTAAATAACCACTACTTTAGTTGAAGAGAAAATGTCTTTGAATGAATTGTGATTAAATAACCACTACTTTAGTTGGAAGAGAAAATGTCTTTGAATGAATTGTGATGTAATAGTTTTATTTAAGAGGAATTTAAACCATTTGGATTGGAATAGGAAGATTCTTAAATAAGATATACGTATATACTTAGGTATTCATTGTATAAAAATTAAAGGTAGTAACATTTGAATTAAGCAAATAATAAATCAAGATAGTATCACTTGGGTTTTACTTTTTATTTTGATAGTAGAATTTAACTTGGCGTCACACAGTTCTTGATATCAAATCGTTTGCACAAATAATACATATCATTAGATTAATATTCATTATTTATTTAATTTGGCATGATATAAAGAATGAGATTTATCTTGGCGCCGGTTCTTGATATCAAATTTTTTATAGGAATGATACATATCATTAAAGTTAACATTATTTATTTAATTTGCTATCGGAATTACATGGAATTTAACTTGGCGCCAATTATTGATATCAAATCTTTTTTACGAATAATACATAAAATCTTGATGAATTTAATTAAATTAACAGAATTTAACTTGGCGTCATAATTGTTGATATCAGATCTTTTATATGGATCATTCTAATCATACAACATATGAATCATATACATCTCATTAGAGTTAATTAAAAAATTTGTGATACTTGGTCAAAATAGGATAGGAACATAATAATTTTAATATAATAATTTTTGAAGGGAAATTGAAGGTATTTATATTACTTGGATTAAAATAAAAAACTTAAATTTTCAATAAAAATATTTTTGATGAAAAATGAATGTTACTATTATTTTTTTTTTTTGGTAGATTGGAATAAGAGAGTATAAAATTTTGGTAGGTTGAAATGAGAGAGTAATAAAATTTAATAACTTGCCACCAGTTGTTCATATTAATCTTTCTTTAACTTGAGGTTAGTTGCTGATACCATGTTTTTTATTTTTATGTAGTAATTTTTGAAATTGAAGTACTATTACTTTTTTTGCGAAATTGAAATAAAAAACCTTTAATAAAAATACAAAAAAATACATAACGTATCACTTATTATTGTTAGTAAAAATAATATATCACTTTTGCTTTACTTTTAAAACATATGTTACATATCCCTTAGTAAAGATAGTACCATATTATATACAAAGGACCGGTTTCACCAACTCGATTAAGCCGAATCAGTGATTAATTGTCATAAGTGGTCAATTCTACTAAACAGCAAACACGATTAGTCAGTTCCACGGCCAATTAAGTAATTGTTGTTGGTGAAACCTGCCCAAATGATGATTTTTTACGAAAAGCATGTACTCTTAGCACTTTTGTTACTTTTTTTTAAAAAGGTAAGTTTGTATAATAACAAGAGACATTTGTGTTTTATTTTTTAATTGTATTAATTTGTATTATATACAAAGGACTGGTTTCACCAACTCGAATAAGACGAATCGATGATTAACTGTCAACCATAAGTGGTCAATTCTACTAAACAGCAATTAGTCAGTTCCACGGCCATAGAATTTAACTTGATTAGTTAAGATTGTAGCATCTGGGTTTTAATTTTTCACTTGATTTAGGTTTTACTACATAGTTTTTTTCAATGAGTATTTAAATACATCACCCCCATCGTCTTATAATAATAGTAATACGACGATGGTCATCTGTATTCAATGAAATTACATTTGAAGAAAAAAAATTAAAATTACTATTACTTTTTCTTTAGGGGAGGTTGGAATAAGAAGATAGTACTACTTTCTCCTTATAAGAATATCAGCGTTATCAATTCATTATCTCTTCCTAATTTTGTAGAACATTTAATTCATTTTTATATTCTTATAAGGAGAATACAGTCAATTTTAATCAATTTATAGATGTAAGATCTAAGGCCCGGTTTTTCATTATATTTAGTTAACTTGTAGTTAGGCTGGAATCAGACTACGCATTGAAGATTGAGATTGAAGATTAAAGATTGAAATTTGACCAATGAGGACAAAGAATAATATCATTTTTAGATCGCGTATGTGAGAGACAACCGATAAATAAGAGCCCTATACGGTCGAAGCTAGATCTTAAAATGCTTTAAATAAATCAATCTTGAATCACTAAATATGATATATAGGTACTTGACATATATACCACAATTGTATTCTAACGAACTGTATACCGAAATATTTCCGGACTAAACACAATTAAACCACTGTAGTAATTTCGTGAATTAAATTAAAATTCTAATAATTTCGATGCTCAATCAGGCATCATATTTCAAAGATATTAATATGCTGATAAACTATAATTAAACTTATTGCGAAAAATATTACCTCGGCCTGGAGTCGAACCCGGATCTCTTGTATTCCGTACGAGCGTCCTGAGCCATTAGACCACCGAGGCCTTAGTAATATTCTTCGCAATAATCGGTATATATAGGGGAACAACGTCATACTTTGAGGTAGTCTCTCAGTATCCGGGCTTTAACCTAACCTAACGTTTTAGCCAATGAGCTTCATTTTTGATGATAGCTGCGCTCAGCAGAGAGAACTGATCAGTTAGCGCTTAGTGATTCTTTAATATTAGTTTTTGACTTTAATTTTTTGCTAGATCTAAATATAGGAACCAATTATATTAAAGAATCACTAAATGCTAACTGATTACTTTTCTCTGCTGAACGCAGCCGATGTCATAGATGAAGCCCATTGGGTGAAACCTCAGATTAAGCTTCATTTAAGATTCGAGAGTAAGCTGGTTTTCCAGTATATAATAGGGCGTAAAGTAAATCCGTAAGTGAATGGTTGAAATCCATTTCCTACATTCTACGCTCTTATTGCTTATTACGGACTTACTCTATTAGGTTTGTTCGCGTCGCGTGCTCCAACATGTTTCAATATGCTCTTACCATAGCTCTTACTCACTCCAACTTACTTGATAGAGTGAGTAGGAGCTATGATAGGAACATGTTGGAGCTTACGACGCGAACAAACCTTTTGTGTCCTATTATATCGGAAAATTAGCTTGTTCCCAACATATCTTATTACAGCCTTACCACTACTGCTTACTGCCATTGTACATGGTCCTTAAGATAATCTGAATAGAATTAGTATTTTGTACTTGTATATAAAGTCCCAGACTCCTTAAATATCTTGAACAGTAATCATTTTTGAGAAAAATATTTTCTATAAAAGTTGTAGAGTTGAAAATGATCTATTGACTGACGGTATTAATTTGACCTTGGATGGCGCTACCAAAGTCAAGTCAAGGTCAAATCGATTTTTTTAAACGAAACACCTTATTTTTTATTTTAGAATCTAATAGCTGAGGTCGGGAGCTTTCCAAAACACTATAATGAAGCCTCTTTTTAATCAGTACTTTTCAAGTTATGAGAGTTGAGAGTTACGGAACCGTCGGCATTAGCATTATCTAAGGTATTACGTAGAGATTGCCCGACTGGATTTATGGGTCATGTATGTGCCCGCGAATGTCTGTATCTCTATTTCCTCCTCCCTCCTACCCTTTTCTTCTCTTTCACCCCCCCCCTTCCCTTCTACTCCTTTCTATCCCCTCTCCCTCCTTCCCACCCTTTCAACAAAGCTGGAGACTACATAAGCTAGAGATCTCTCCTGTCAAGTTCACTCTTTCTGTGACCTGCGATTGAGAAGGTATACTTTTTCGTGACACTCCGTTCTGAGATTGCTTATCGCCACATAGTTATCTTTGTTTATAAAGTATTTATTTAAAATACTTACTGAAAATAATGCTTACTGAACAGGAGCGTATATCCCTTTTAATGATGCGAGGATGGGATGATCGTAGGAGGTCTTACGCACATGTGACAGAACTTTTCAATTAAACTTTTAGGAATGAGGACAATGGTATCTCTAAATCGACTGTTATTCGTACTGTACAACGTTTTGAAGAAATGGGTTTTGTAAAAGATCGTAATAGACAAGGTAGACCAGCAATAGCGACAAATCCTGATAAAAGATTGAATGGTCTACAGTCTTTTATCGAAAATCCGCGTAATTCAATTCGCAAAGTTGCACAACAACACGACATCGATCCTATGTCAGTTCATAAAATTCTAAAAAAGGAGAAATTTCATCCATATAAGATCGATCTGATGCAGGAACTATGTGAAGATGATTTTGATCGTCGCATTGAATTTTGCGAAAGTATGATGTTAAATATCGATAGAAATGTTTATTTGTAGTCAACATTATTTTTTCAGATGAAGCTACTTTTGAGCTAACCAGGAATATAAATACATAATTACAGATATTGGAGCGATGAAAGTCCTCATTGAATGTACGAGGCACATACTCAGAATTAGCAAAAAGTTAACGTATGGGCTGGAATTTTAAATGAAGCCATTATTGGACCTGTCTTTATTGAAAGTAATTTAAACGCTGACAATTACTTAGTCATGCTTCAAGATGAAATAGTTTCGACAATCCGAAACATCGCTCGTCAAAACTTCAATGACATTTGGTTTCAGCAAGATGGAGCGCCATCTTACTACGGTTTACGAGTACGCCAATATCTGAACGAAGTTTTTCCGAATAGGTGGATAGGAAGAAGGGGTTATATTGAATGGCCAGCACGATCACCTGATCTAAATCCACTCGACTATTTTTGTGGGGATATTTAAAGGGAAAAATTTATAATACTAAACCTCGAAATCTTAATGATCTACATCAACGAATAATAAATGAATTTAGAATCATGCCTCGCGAATTCTGTAGAAATGCAGTCTTAAGTTTTTATAATCGTCTAGCATATTGTCAGACTGCGGAGGGACGCCAATTTGAGTATTTGCTATAATATGGAATATTCTTTTAACCCTAGCTCGCCATACTGAGATATGACATATCTAATGCGATTTTTCATATTGCAATTCAGACTTTAACTTTTTATGATGTAATTTAAGAATAAAATATTTTTTGTTTATTTGTTCTTGTCTTACTCTAGAGATATCAATTTTGCATGTGATAAGTTAAAAATATGTTTTCTATTCAGAGATATAACTTGACGAAGTTCCAGATCCCGGTGGGGTCTAGCCGAGAAAGTAACTAAAAACTAATAGGTAAGGCGAGTTGGGTTAAAGGAATAACAAATGCTCAAACGAATGACAGTTGATTTAGATATACTATTGTCTTTATTTCTAAAAGATTAATTGAAAATCTTGTCGCTCGCGTAAGACCTCCTATGATCACTCCATCCTCGCATTGTTAAAAGGGATATACGCTCCTGTTCAGTAAGTATCATAAAGAATTTTAAATAAATATTTTATAAACAAAGGTGTGTGGCGATAAGCAATCTCAGAATGGAGTATCACGAAAAAGTATTCTCAATCGCAGGTCACAGAAAGAGTAAACTTGACAGGAGGGATCTCTAGTTTATATAGTCTTTAGCGTTGTTGAAAGGGTGGGAAGGAGGGAGAGGGGATGGAAAGGAGTAAGAGGGAAGGGGGGAGGAGAAGGAAAGGGTAGGAGTTAGGAGGAGATAGAAATACAGACATTCGCTGGCACATACATGACTCATAAATCCAGTCGGGCAATCTCTACGTAATACCTTAGATAATGCTAATGCCGGCGGTTCCGTAACTCTCAACTCTCATAACTTGCAAAGTACTGATTAAAAAGATGCTTTATTATAGTGTTTTGGAAAACTCCCGACCTCAGCTATTAGATTCTAAAATAAAAAATAGGGTGTTTCGTTGAAAAAAATCGATTTGACCTTGACTTGACCTTGGTGACGCCATCCAAGGTCAAATTGATAAGGTCAGTCAATAGATCATTTTCAACCCTACAACTTTTGTATAAAACATTTTTCTCAAAAATGATTACTTTTCAAGATATTTAAGGGGTCCGGGACTTTTTCTACACTCTGTATATGACACAATATCTTGTGAAATAAGAAAAAATATAGAAATATAATTACAATATATTGTATTTATTTCACATTCCCTAATTCATATTAAAACAAACAACAGAAATAATGTTCACCATGATATTTACAAAAATTATAACATAAATAAGTTAAAGAAAAATTGCCAATGTGAGCCAACACAAGATGTGTTTTGTGAAATAACTATCGTATATTATAAATCATAAGTATAAATTACAGACGTTTCGACGTCATTATTGTGTCCTCTTTAATTAAATATAGAAATAACATATTCTAAAACATATTCTAAATATAGTATAGTAAGCAACTTTACTTTATTTCATTGGAACGCTTACTATAACTAGAATATGTTAATCCTACATCTAAAGAGGACACAATAATGATGCTGAAACATCTGTAATTTATACTTATTATTTATAATATATGACAGTTAGAAACAAATTTTCTACTGTTAATAATAAACTATTCAAAGGTTTTAATATTTAACAGTAGAAAATTTGTTTCTAACGCAGAGAATTTTAAAACTATAATTACGTTGTCGTATGTTGTGCTATAAGAAATTGGCCAATCCCAGTTGACCTGTTACACAATAGAGTCGCAATTCATAAACCATAAGAAATTGGCCAATCGTAGTCGATTATTTTTGTCATACGATTGACCAATTTCTTATCGCATAATCCCGTAACCAATTAGAAGCGATCTGCTGCTGTGGTTTCGTGACTTAATGAATACCCTAAACACTTAATTCCTCGACGGTCAGCACCTAGACATTTAGTTTCTCGACGGCGAAGACCTAGACCCCCATTTTCTCGATGGTGAACATTTAGAAACTCACTTCCTCGATAGCGAACACCTAGACATTCATTACCCCAACAGCGAACACGTAGACACTTACTTCTTCGTCAACGAACATATAGACTTAGACACTTAATTCCTCGACGGCGAACACCTAGACGCCCACTTCCTCGACTGCAAACATCTGGACACTCATTTTCTTGACGGCGAACACTTAGACACCTACTTCCTCGACAGCGAACACCTAGACACTCATTTCCTCGACGGCGAACACCTAGACACCCACTTCCTCGACGGTGAACACCTAGACACTTAGTTTCTCGATGGCGAACATCTAGACATTCATTTTATCGACGGTGAACACCTAGACACTCATTTCCTCGATGGTGAACACCTAGACACCCACTTTATTTTATTATTACCGAGACACTCAGACCGACTTTACCAACCTGTTGTTTAAAAAAAAAACCTACCAAGACACTACCGTATATTAATCGTATGTATAATAGTATACAGATAGCGCTGGTGATATACAGATAGTAGCGCTCGCTGATCATCATGTACACCACTAGCACTCCTTGCATAAAAAATGTCAAAAAGACATCAAATGGAATGCGCGGAATATGGTCAACGACGACGATAATAATAATAACGACGTCTGAAATCTGAAACTGAAAAGTTACAGATCCGGACTCTGCGTCGTAATATCTCAGTTCGTAGGGCACGTAGAAAAAAAATAAAAACACTTATTATACAATCCGAGCGGTAGCTGTCGATTGAGCGTATATAGAACTTGATCAGTTCAATTATCGAGAACCGATAATCTCAATCCCCCGCGACTCACCGGTTCGATTAATAAAGGAGGCACGGCAGTGTCACTGCGCTTTGGCTTAGCGCCGAGACACTATCCGTATCTCCAGATAGAAAAAGAGGTTTTTTGTTCAGTTACTATTTGTTTATTGGGAAATACAATATTTTGCTGCAAAGTAAAGTTTAAAGTTCCCCGGATTTTGGAGAATTTTAAACTTTATATTCGAGTCAAACAACACTCTCAACAATGGAGAGTTAAGGCGCCCAACTCGACGCTCATGGGACACCATGAAAGGCGTTGGTTGCTTAAGACAGCAGGACGGTAGCCATGGAAGTCGGAATCCGCTAAGGAGTGTGTAACAACTCACCTGCCGAAGCAACTAGCCCTGAAAATGGATGGCGCTGAAGCGTCGAGCCTATACTCTGCCGTCAGCGGCAAGGGGGGCGGCCGCGTGCGCGTCGCGTACGCGCCGCCACGAAGCCCTGACGAGTAGGAGGGTCGCGGCGGTGTGCGCAGAAGGGTCTGGGCGCGAGCCTGCCTGGAGCCGCCGTCGGTGCAGATCTTGGTGGTAGTAGCAAATACTCCAGCGAGGCCCTGGAGGACTGACATGGAGAAGGGTTTCGTGTGAACGCCGTTGCACACGACTCAGTCGATCCTAAGCCCTAGGAGAAATCCTACGCCTTTATGAGCCAACACTAGATTTTAATGTGAAAATTAAAATTACATGGATATACAATATAGTACAGTACACAAGTGTACGTTTCGATCTTTGGTTGAGGTCCTTTTCAATACATTAACACCCTTATTAATTGTCCCTATTTCAAATATAACATTATAGTCAAGTCCTATTTCATCCTGGTCGTCAAAATGGTAAATTTGAAGATTGACAGAAATGCATGGTTATTCATTTGGTACATGTTTCACTGGACTGCTGTTTAGTTCTTCTTGGTGTGGCACTGAACTCAGCAGTCCAGTGAAACATGTACCAAATGAATAACCATGCATTTCTGTCAATCTTCAAATTTACCATTTTGACGATCAGGATGCAATAGGACTTGACTATAATGTTATATTTGAGATAGGGACAATTAATGAGGGTGTTAATGTATTGAAAAGGACCTCAACCAAAGGTCGAAACGTATACTTGTGTACTGTACTGTATTGTATATCCATGTAATTTTAATTTTCACATTAAAATCTAGTGTTGGCTCATAAAGGCTTGTTGAGAGTGTTGTTTGATTTAATCTGGTGAGCGCGCCTTGAAAGAATATTTTTATTTTTATTTATATTCGAGTTTAGCACGTCCAAATTTAAAGATTGACCGATTTTATACGTTTTCATCACAGGCAAATATTGACCCTAAACTGCCACCGTTCTTTCAACATTTTCCTATTCAAATTTATACTGTGCTTCAACCTATGCTGTGTAATAACTGATTGGCAGGAAGTTTTCGTATTAATGTGATTTCTGTGTTCGTCAATTCTCGTTTTTAATAAACGACCCGTTTGCTCAACATAGATTGCATTACAATCACGACATTGTATCTTATACACAACGTTCTTATTGGAACCTGAGGGGAGTCTATCTTTGTGGACTTTGATGATGCTCTCCAATTTATTAAGGCTATGATAACAAAGATTAATAACGTATAATAAATCAACCTGACTAAGACTCCTTATAAATCAGAAAACAAGGAAAGAACAAGGGCAATAGGAGTCAAGCGCGGGAAATGTTGCTCAAATAACACGACTATCGTAGCGTAAAACTTCTTTATTTTACTAAAGCGCTTACATGTTTCGGCTCATTTTTTAGGCTTCTTCAGAGACAACTAATAAACTCACATATATAGAATATTCGTTATTATCAAAAGATGATGCCCACTAGCGATGCTGTCCATTGCAGTGACGGAGTGGCGAATGGGAATGTTAGGTTGTCGTTGTACCCTAAGGTACAGAATTCTACTGGTGGGATAGTTAGAGAGATACAGATTGATCCTCAGCCTTTTCTCCCATTGATTCCTCCTCCATCGTTTTCCTCACCAAGGAATGGCTGGTTCGTGAATCTGTTAACTGTTTCCATACCTCCCAACGTACAGAACTTTTTACAATTGGAAAATAGGGAAATAGCTTTGCCTTACCTTCGAACAATAGATTAGAGTTAACGGTCGACCTTATTAAATGTATCGAAAGTAATATTTACAAATTATCTATTGATAAACGGATCGCGATCTCAAACCACTCACTTCTGGTTTTGAATAACTTAGCTTCTTGTCCCTTACATCGTACGGAGATAGATAGGAGGTTGTTGCAACTAGTGAAAGACATTAGGACCTTTTTAAGGGATGTGAATGATAGGATTGTCTTTACTCGTGCGGATAAGGGTAGTGTGATGGTAGCATTAGATAGACAGGTGTATATTTCCAAGGTAAATGAAATGCTTCAGGACGAGAATACGTATGAGGTTGTTAGAAGGGATCCGACGAAGAGGATAGTAACGAATTTACGCGCCTTATTAGTTGGTTTCTCTTCCGAAGATACATAAGCAGGATTGTCCCTTTCGTATAATAGTTTCTTCGATAAATAGTCCCTTGTATTCGTTGGCAGTGTTTCTTCACAATATTATCATTAAAACAATTCCTAAGGCGGATAGTCATTGAAAATAGTTTCAAACTTGTTAAGGAACTTGATAGTAGGCGGCTTAGTAATGAATTCCAGTTAATGTCATTGGATGTTGTTAGCCTCTTCATTAACGTACCCATCGACTATGCGATGGACTGTATCAAAGACCATTGGAGCTTTATCTCTAGAGATTGCTGTTTATCGGAAAAGGAATTCATTAAAGCGGTTCATTTTGTTTTGGATTCTACTTTCTTTGTTTTTGATAGTGTTACTTATAAGCAGAATTATGATACGCCCATGGGCTCCCCGTTGTCTCCCGTCATCGCGGATTTAGTTATGCGAAAGTTGGAGAGTAGAGCTTTGTCTTCGATTAGATTCCCGTTGCCCTTTTATTATAGTTATATGATATGTTGATGACATAATCTTGGCGGCTCCTGATTATTCGGTTAGTTCCATTCTTGAGATTTTTAATTCTCAGCACCCACGGCTTCAGTTTACTATGGAAGTGGGGGGTGATAGATTAAATTTTTTGGCTGTTACAGTGATTAGAGATAATGAGACGATAGAGTTCGACTGGTACCACAAGCCGACGTTTTCAGGTAGATACTTGAACTTCTGGTCACAGCATCAGGCTTCCCAAAAAATAGGCACAGTCGCGGGATTAGTTGATAGAGTAGTTCTGTTTTCGAATCCCAAATTTCACTTTAGTAACTTTGTTTTCATAATTGAAGTATTGTTAGGGAATGATTATCCATTAGACTTTATATTTGAGAACATTAGCAACCGGTTGAAGAACGTTATCATGGCTAGTAATAGGAAAGATGTGGTTAGGGAGAATAGCGTGGATGTAGTGCAACCTTCGTGGTTCACGATTCCTTTCGTTCGTGGCATTACTGAGAGGTTTAATAGCTTAAAGGGCGATCATATGAGGGTGTCGTTTTATAGCATTAACAAATTGCGAGAATTCATTAGGGTACAGAAGGATCCTTTACCGCGTAGTAATAAGTCGAATGTAGTTTACAAGATTTCTTGTAAGGACTGTGACGCGAGTTACGTGGGACAGACGTGTAGACAGCTAAAAATAAGAGTCACGGAACACAAGAACCTTATCCGATGGATCACATCCACCCGCAACGTCATAACGTAGTACCGGTTGCAAGAGGGCCATGAGTTCGATTGGGACAACGTTGCAATACTGGACGAGGAACCACACTACCGGAAGAGACTGACTTCGGAAATGATATTCATCAGGAGACAAACGCACGGACTTAACATGCAGACGGATATGGAGGGGCTCCCCAAGGCCTACCTCTCGATCATCGACAAGCTATAAAAGGTCGAATTGTTGTCGCGCTTAGTCAGTCAGTGTCGCTCGTACACAGGAAGTAGTCTTTCTAATGTTGATTTTAAATTATTTTCAAAATTCTTTTTCTTGAATTTGATTAACTTTTTAACGTTAGTTTTCTAATTGCTATCTCAATAAAGACCAACTAAATCAAAAAGAGACTAACTGTGTCTGACACTGACTGGCCAACTTATCAGAAACCGGTTTTTGAATTACTAATAGTATTGTTTGCGATATGGTGCCGTGTGATCATGGTGAACTTCCTAACTTTCGGGATAATTAATTATAATTTCAAAATTTTCTGATATATTAATTTTTCACTTTCTCTATTCCGAGATTTCAAAAATTTCTTTTCGTTTTTCTTTATTTCATTCTTATGTGGGTTTAATCTGGCATTTATATTCTCGATACGGGGGAGCTGACCATGACAAGTTAATATTTGTTATATTTTATATATGTATGTGAGTTTATGTTGTCTCTGAAGAAGGCTAAAAAATGAGCCGAAACATGTAAGCGCGTTTAGTAAAATAAAGAAGTTTTACACTTTATAGTCGTATTATTTGCGCAACGTCTTCCGCGCTTGATTTCTATTGCCCATGTTCTTTCTGAATTCTTTTGTTATACATTACTTTTAGATTTAATTTCAATAGTTTCTTTTCGTATTTTTATGAACCTATTGAGTTGGTTTAAACATTTGTAACCTATCGTGACCAACGATTTATTTAAACAAGTAGTGACCTTATTTGTTAAATTTTTTTATAAAAGCAATGTAACATTTCTTACATTTAGGCGTGTTTGTACTTATATTTACGTCAGTATTCTTATTCTTTGTAGTCGATTGCATTTTTTTTATTAAAGAGCTTGTTTAGTCTAATGTTAATCTCTTTAAAAATTAATTCCAATGAGTAGCCATTCTCTAAATACCATTTTTATAACAAATTCGATATTCTCACTCTGGAACACAGGATGAGACAAACCAATTGCTCTATCAACTAGATTATAAATAACCCCTGTTGGAATATACAATTTAACTTTCAAGTAAATGATTATTTCTAGTTTTATGTATAGAGTTTTCTTTTTCTTATCTATATTTCTTGTTTTCCGTGGTTTTAGCCTCTCCTTTTAGTTGCCTCGCTGAGCGCGTCCTCGCTGAGCGCGCCGTTATATATATATATATATGTATTCTTTGCTTACTCTGTCCGCGCCTTTTTCCTTTGTCTGAATAATAAAGATATATATTCGATTGTAATTGTGTCTGAGTTCAATAATCCCATAACTCAACAACTCTAATTTTTTGGCATAGCGGATGATTTGAATAAAATGATAAATATCTGCTCAAGAATGTCTTCTTATGGGACCAATTTACGTAAATTTTGTTATCTTTAATATTCAGCGAAAGGTTTAAAAAACTACGATTACATTCAATTTCCAAAGTGAACTGCATGACTATGGAAGTTATTAAATATTCTCTAAAACTGAATTAATGTATTATTACTGATTACATCAGTTATAAGTGTAGCATTGGAGTCATCAGTGAATATTTACTGTTTTTCAGTAATAATTCACTGATTTACTAGAGATTTATGATTTTCTGCAGATTCAATCTGTAGAAACCATAACTTTTCAAAATGAATCAGTGTATTATTACTGAAAAACAGTAGATATTTGCTGATGTTACAGTTATAAGTAGTATAGCATTGATGTTAGTAATAATACACTGATTCACTTTTAGAGAGTATGTTAACAATATTCTGAATTTGGTCAGAAGATGCTGCCATGATAATATCATCAATATACCTATAATAAGACGGTAATTCTAAATTCAAATTATTTAACGCTTTTTTTTCTTGATCTTGCAACACTAAGTTCGCAATTATAGGAGACAACGGAGATCTCATTGATATGCCAAACGTTTGTTTATAAATCTTGTTAAAAGTGAAATACGTTTAAATACGAATTTAATATAAACTCCAATGTGGATATAACATTACCAATGGGAATGCTCGTATTTCTCTCAATTTGATTCTATCATTTTTCAATGCTCTGAATTGCAAGATCTAGAGGAATGTCCGTTAACATCGAGATAATGAAAAACTGATATTATCAGAATTATTTATATTACAATATTTGATAAGATTGATTTTATTAATCCTGTTTTTGTTAGATTTATCGATCAACTACTTTAATTTTCTGTGTAATTGTATATATATATATGACTGTCTTTATCGAAAGTTCTCAAAAGAAATCGAATGTTTTACCAAATCATTCCAAACATACTGTGGTACGTTTGATAAATTAGATGGAAAAATTTTTGATTCGTCTTATAATGTTTAAATTGTAAATTGTGAAAGAAATTATTAGAAAGATGTGATGGAAAAACATTATTAGAAATACATAATTTAAAAAATGGACCTGTGATATAGCTCTTATAAGTTTATAATTAATATCAATCCAATGTTTCAAAGTTAAAGCCTTTTTTTTACGTGGAGAAAATCTAACCCCCTTTATGGAGCGACGATCCCCGAAAAGATCGTCTCATCATGAAGGAGAAGACACACTCTCGGGTATTCGCAAGCGGTCACCCATCCAAGTACTAATCATGTTCAACGTCACTTGACTTCAATGATCGGTCGAGAACTGGTACTTTTGAACGTAATATGGAAGTTGTCCAAAACCTCATGATTAGTATTGGTAAATAAAGTCAAAATAATAACGATGAAATTTAAATGGAAAGTTATTAGAACGCATTGTACGACCTGCATGCAAATAAATTGAAATGTGTAAAATATCTAACTCGAGATTGTTATGCAAAAATTAGTAGTTAAAAAGATCAAAAAACATGAACAACGTTTATTGGATCTTTAAAAATAAACTAGTTTATTACAACATACATTAAGAATTAAACTAGTTTTTTATCTATAAATTAATCGAAAACCTGTTGCAATGATTGCTTAACATAAATGATATTAATAAAATGCTGGTCCTAAATCCTAGTATTATCCGTTGGATGACTCTTTTTGAGATTATGTCTTTGTCGAATAGATACTACGCTTTTAAAACAATAGATGGCTGTACTAAAGTCCTAGAACAAAAACTCACAAACCACAAAAACTCACAAAAATTCCAAAAATTTAGGTTTTTCTGGAAAAAACTGGGTTTTTGCCAACCTTATTTGATTGAAATATTAAATTTCAGTAATTTATTATGATGTGTATTATATTTATTGTAGGTATTTGTAGTGACTCATTCATTAGATGAATTATTAACGGCAGCTAGCGCAAAATTTGAAATAACTGCAAAAAGAATTTTTACATCACAAGGTGGTGAAATTGATGATATTAAACTCATTAGGTAAAAAGCTTATTTACTTTTATATTTTGTTTATACATAATAATGCGTTAAATTTTTTTAGATTGATAAAGTATAACTTTCAATTTTCCTTTGCAGAGATGATGACATTTTACATGTTTCAAATGGGGAAAATTTTATATATACAAATAAGATTTTGAGCCATAATCAACTAAGCAAGAATTCGGAGTGGATTACACTGAATGTCGGAGGAAAATATTTTACCACAACTAGGAATACTTTAACCAAGAAAGAACCTATGAGTATGTTAGCAAGGTATATTATCTTTTTCTAATTAGTCAGTTTCTATTGGGATGGATGTATACAGTTAAGCGTGCGTGCGTGCACACGTGCAATTTCCTAACAAACTTCAAATTAATATTCTCATAGTTACTTTTTTAAGTGAAAGAATTAATCTCAGAAAAAATAAATCATTTGACGTGTAATAAAAGTATCAATACTATATAAATCAACACAGAAGATATTCATATAAATATTCGCCCAGGAGGTTGGTCACGGAGGTAATTTTTGAACAAGGGCTAGGTAATTCAGCGGCAATCCAAACGAAACTTTGTGTGGTCTGAGATAATTTTTGGTAAATCTAAATAATCTTTAGTGTTCTCAGGTAATCTTGGGTAATCTAATAGGAAATCCTAATGCGGGGTCTACAACAGAAGTCGTAGCGGTTGTAGGGTCTTAAGTCGTAGAAAATTGATCAATCATAGTCGATTATTCTTTTCATATTCGACTGTGATTGATTAATTTTCTACGACTTAAGGCTCTACGACCGCTACGACTTTTATTGTAGACCCCGCATAAGTAATCTAACAAGGGAACGACGCGAGGTTTTTTCTTGATTGCTTTGAATTTTTGCCAGTAAATTGGGCATCGAAAATAAATCGACACATATTTTGCCATTTGCTCAAACCTTCAATAAGTAGTTTAAGAGATATTAAGCTGTAAAATTTAGAGGTCTGCAAAACGTCTTCAACTCGGGCTTGAGCTCGATAGTTCTATATTTCTCAGGCTTGATGTTCTACTAGGCGGAGTGGGGACAAATGAAATCGAAAAAGTGGGGAAGAAAAAAGCCTGAGTTCAGCTTATTGAGCTTATTAGGCTCGAGAGGCTCAATATGAATTCGAGCCGTTCAGGCTCGAAACAGCACACAGTCAATAGCACTAATAATAGTAATAACGTCTTTTTGAACACATCTTATATTTATGCGATGCTATTGTTTACAAATATCGATTTCAAGAAACATTGACTGTCTCGATTCAAAACATCTTAAGCCGTATCGAGCTTCAGACAGAAGCTCGAGCCTAAAAGCTCTAGCCTGACAGAGTTCGAACTTCTAGTTTTTCAGCCGAGCTTGAGCTTGAAATTATGACATTTTGCACGCCTCTAGTATTAGGTGTTGAACTTAATTCCTGCCGTTTTTTTGTCTCCAAAATTGATTTGTTTCGAAGGGAAGATGAATGAATACCTTAATCAAAGTAATTTCCTCCATTTTTTACTACTTTTTCCCATCTCTCTGGCAACAGGGCAATCCAACGACGGTAGAACGCGGTCTCTTTCGAGGCGATCCATTCATCCACCCATTTTTGAACTTCGTTGTAACTGGAGTGTGTGTCCGTAAGTGCGTGTTGCATCGATCGGAACAGATGGTAATCCGACGGTGCCAAGTCTGGAGAGTACGCTGGATGCGGGAGAACTTTCCATTCAAGCTCTAGAAGTGTCTGCTTCACGCTTTTCGCGACATGCGGTCGAGCGTTATCATGCAACAAAATGACTTTGCGTCGATTGTTGGCTACGGATGATCATTTTCAATCGATTGGAAAATCTCTTTGGCGTCGAGAAATCTAACCTGTGAGGATTGAATCACTTTCAGCGATGTCTAAACTACAAAAGACATATGACTTCATCGTCGAAACTCGCCAGTGTTGGAGCCAGCACTCTTTAGTAGCGAGCGGCAGGAATTAAGTTCAATATCTAATAAAATTGGTCATACTACACTCTTAAAACTCTAGATCGTCGGTTCAAATGTCAGCAGTGACAATTTTATTTTAATATTAGCATATTTCATAATAAGCATTTAGAAAGTTTAAAAGTATTTATAAACATTTTAGAAAAATTTAGGAACATTTATGAAGTGACACATTAATAGAATTAATATATAAGTTGTTTTTGATAAAAAAGCTTTTAAAATTATATATATATAATTGTTTGTATTTTTCTAATTAAAAATGACATGAAAAACGTATTTTTTATTTAGTCAAAATTTTAAAAAATGTAAAAAAGTAAAAAGAAGTCACTATCTGAGATTTGAATCGGCAATCTAGAGTTTTAAGAATGTCTGACCAGTTTCAAAGCTTAATATCTTTTAAACTACTGAGCAAACGGCAAAATACATGTCGATTTTTCTTCGATGCCCAACCTACTGGCAAAAATTCAGAGCAATCGAGGAAAAAGACCTCGCGTCGTTTCTTTATAAGAGTAATATCAAATAATCTGTAGGTAATTTTAGATTTTTAAAGTAGTCTCAGATAATTTGAGGTAATCTAAGGTAATTTTCGATTTTTTAAGTTACTGAAGTCATTGACGAGCATTTTGAACTTTTTTTACTTATAATTATATACACTACGCGCATAAATTAAAGCATCACCTCTCACACCTTCGAAAAACTTCAAAGAAGTGTAACTTCTACAAAAATGGTCAAAATGAGATTTTAAAAAAAGCATTTTATAGCTTAAAATCTCTACTTTCCAGATCTGTATAACGAAATAACGATTCGGCTGATTTTTACGGAACTACATGATTATAAAGGAAGATCCGTAAAATCTCAAAATTTTTTGTAAACTTTGCACAGTTTCATGTCGTGAATGAGAAGTCAGGCACAAATACAATTCAGCTTTCGAAAGCGTGATCCTTTACCTTTAATTTACTTTTTTTTACCTCTGTACGATTTTTTTTTACCGAGTTATTCAACATTGAAGTAAAAATGATCCCTTTGACTTTGACTGCTCATAAAAGACGAACGGAGTGACGTACAGCATTTTTTAAACAAGTAAAAAAAAGTTCAAAGTTTTCTCTTTAAGATGCTTTTATCAATTTTTAGACACAGATAAGCGTTTTATGTAAAAACTTAAGTGAAAGGTAAAGTTGAAAACTGAGACAATTACCTGTTCCTATTCAACTCGATCTTTTCTGATTAAAAAGAGAGAGAAACCCTATGATATTAACGTAATTTTACACTTTAGGGTCTACTGATTTCAACGAGACTCATACAAAACAGTTGCAACATTTTAAAACTAATGTCCTTCATGTTCGTAGTTACGAACAAGACGACATTTATTGATTTGAATTTAATCTTATATCGCAGCATATATGCGATCACACCGCTGGCATTAGCGTTATCCGAAGTGTACCACGTGGAGGTTGCACAGTCGGATTTGCGCTTCTTGTGTTTGTGTGCTGTGCGTGTACGTGTGCGCGCGCGCGCGTGTATGTATGCTGCGTGTGTGCACGCGCGTGTGTGTGAAAATGAAAAAATTAAATTTTAATATGAGGTATTGCTGCCTTTATTATAAATTACGTCTCTTAAACGTTGTTGCATGTTTATGCACCGCCGGATCGCTGCTTGCGGAATTTGATGCCAAACTTGACGAAATGCTTCTGTTATATTAATTCTAATGTTTGTATTCATGGATAATGTCGTCGCAATCGACGCTCAAGCATATCCCAGACATGCTCAATCGGGTTGAGGTCCGGGCTCGGCGGGTGGTTCAAAACGTTAACACGATTTGCGTCGATTTTTTAAAACTTTTTTTGCTTTTTTAAAAAATGCTGTACGTCACTCCGTTCGTCTTTTATGAACCTCTATAAAGTTGGCAGGACCAAATCAGCAGAATCAAATCGGACCTATCGGAATTTTTAGTACCTATTTTGTACTAAATTGTACCATCAATAATAATTTTGTACCATGTGCCATTTCGAAGAAAATCATGGCGCTGCTAGCTTAATATTAAGCTGGCAGGACCAATTAAAAAAAAAAGGAAAAAATAAAAATGATATCAGAAATCAATAGGATTGAATTTGTACTATTTTGTACCACCAAAAACAATTGTATATCACGTGTCATTTCCAAGAAAACAGTGCCGCTGCTAGTTTAACATTTAAGCGC
>NW_017257248.1:53202-58706 GCF_001594055.1 Mycetomoellerius zeteki | reverse complement strand
CATGAAACTGTGCAAAGTTTACAAAAAATTTTGAGATTTTACGGATCTTCCTTTATAATCATGTAGTTCCGTAAAAATCAGCCGAATCGTTATTTCGTTATACAGATTTGGAAAATAGAGATTTCAAGCTACAAAATGCTTTTTTTAAAATCTCATTTTGACTATTTTTGTAGAAGTTACACTTCTTTGAAGTTTACCCATTTTTCGAAGGTGTGAGAGGTGATGCTTTAATTTATGCGCTTAGTGTATACATTTTTTAAATTTATATATTTATATATATAACTATTATATATTTTAATTATATATATTTTCAATCGATTTTTGACGTAAAAAATTGAGTTTGTAAAAAAAATTGCTGTTTTATCATTTAGGAATTGTCATCGTTAGGTTTTCGCGGTGCCATATCTTGCTTTCTCTCTCAGGCTGCGAATACATGAGCGTTTAAAAGTTACGAAATGTGTCTTTACCTATTAGGAGTGTGATTTAATTTTGAGGGTTTTGCAAGAGATGGTACTAATATCAGTGTTATCGAAAACATTCCAATTACAGCTATTATTTCTTATTCTTTTATTATTCCATGATATTTAGTCGTTTACTAACAATAGACACAATAAACATTGTTTATATCATTTTAAAAATAAAGCTATCTATAGAGTATTTTCGATATCGTTCTTGTGTTTTAATCAGAAGAAAACGGCGGCTGAAAGTCATAGAGTTCTGATAGAAACTTATAGTAATGTTGCTCGATCAATTAAGACATGTGAATATTAGTTCTGTCGATTCCAAAGTGGTGATTTTAATGTTAACGACAAAAGCTGGAAAATACAGATTTGCATGCATTATTGAACGAAAATCCAGCATAATTCATTTCAAAACTTGTCAGAGAATTAAATGTTGGTGGTACAACACACGCACGCACGCACGCACGCACGCACGCACGCACGCACGCACGCACGCACGCACGCTCACACACACAGTAATTAAACGTTCACGTGATATGTCGTTTAAATATTGCGATTTCTGAGACAAAAAAAACCCTCAAAGCTAAATCACACTCCTAATACAACTTTTGGTAAGCCATCATCATTTAATTTAGAAAAAAAATTATTTAGCAAGATAGATGTTCTTTAATGACGGTTGAATTGGCAGAAGATACGATCCTAGCATGTATAATGTAGAGACGCCCCTGAGCCAGAGCATTATGTGGCAAGCCGCTAAGTCTACAGCGGTAGTGGGAGGACAGTAGGCGGTGGCCCTCAGGAATCAGCCCAAAGCGTCTAGTACCGAGCACTGTGAACAATTCGATAAAATAAATCTTGGCAAAATTTTTAATTTAATACTAAATTGTGATATCGTTCAACAAAAAGTTTGTGTTACTATTGGTGTTTTTTAAAATACTTTTTATGTTATAAAATACCTATTAGTATTTACATTCAATTGGATATTGTTTTGTATTAAAAAAAATCTCAAACGTTACGAGTATAGAGCTAGAGAGTGCAAACTGTTCCTCTTCTGATTAGACGCGGTCATCAAAACTCCATAGGCATGGAAGAATTTGGAGAAAACTGGTCACGTGACCAGTCCTAATTGGACACGGTCATTAAAACTCTATTTACGTGATCAATTTGCCGCTCTCTCCCTTTGAAGTTCTCTAGTTACGAGTAGTCGAACTTGTTACTATCTGTATACATATAATACATATTCTGTTTGCGAAATTTTTATATTATTGTGTTCCTGTATGCAATAAATATTTGTTTTGTAAATTACGTTTTTTTTTCTTAAACAGTGAAAATCTAAAATCAATGTTCTCGAAGATACTTATCATATGATCTATACAGAGTGAGCCGAAGAAATAATACTTTATGTACTCGTATAAGGTAATTTTAGATGAGCAAAATAAATTTGGAAAAATCTCAGGTAATCTCAGAAAATATGACGTAATTTTAAATACTCTAAGGTAATCTTGGGTAATATGAGATAGTATTGATAATCTGAAATAATTTGAGGTAGTATTGATAATCTGAAATAGTATTAGGTAACCTTAAGTAATCCGAGGTAATTTAAAGGTAATCCATCAAGTGTAATTTTTGTACACTATAACTGCTCGTGACCAACTCCTCGATATTCGCATAAATATCATTTTATTGGTTTAAAAAGTACTATAATATACGTCTCGACTCATGTATCGGGTTATAATCAATACAAAGTTAGAGCTATAGTCAAATTAAGCCTTGTCATTATAGTCCGGTAGAATTAGAATTTTATCGAAAAAAAATTGTAAATCAGCATTTCTTTGCACGAAAATCTTCGGAAGGCCATCAAAAAAGATGCATATGTTTGAGATTCGAGAGTTGTGTAGTAAATATGCGAAAAAAATCGAATAGTTCCAAAAAGCATGTTTTTCGCTTATAAAACGAAAGATATTGATTGTATGGAAAAAAGTTCAGTATGAAAAATGTAGGTTCGAAATACTTACAAAATGAGACATGGAACATTAATATCGGTCTATTAGAGCCACTTTTATCAACTCCGATTAATTTAATCGATCGATTAGTCCGTTGGAATTGGCCAATCGCATCTGTCGTCAAATAAAATGACAATGCGATTGGTCAATTCCAATGGACTAATCGGCCGATTAAGTTAATTGGAGTTGATAAAAATGGCCCTTAGTTAAGTAGAAAAAAAATAAAAACCACTGAAAAAGGCTTTTTTTCACTCTCTGTTCATCGAGATTTAAACGCAAAGCTTTGAAATTCGATAGCATTTTCCCTTGGGATACACTGGGCGTAGCCTCGCATCGCACCAGTTATATTTTAAAACGAGCCGTTGTAGAGCTTGTGGGATGTATGGTCAAACAATAGCAGAGATTCATGTTTAATAGTTTATCCAATAATAAAACAGTCAGTTCAATGAAAGCATGTTAACTTTAACGTCTTTCACAAGATCGTCACGCTTTAAATTCACATTGTAGTTAATTGACATTCGTTCTTTACCATGTAAATCAATTTTATTATTATTATTATTATATTATATATACATATCGACATTTATGTAACAGTGAAGTACATTCCATAATTTATTGTTATAATCGCTTTTTGTACTTACAAAATTTCTTTGGTTTTTTAATCAGAATTTACTATATATTTTATTATTGAACAAGCTATTAAACTAAAGTCTTTAGGTGTGTTTTCTATGGCTGAACTAGTGTGTATACTTTTGGAACTTAAAGTGAAGTAGGTACAGGCTTGATATCTGTCGAAAGCGAGAAAGAGTTCTAGTGCAGTCTAGTGCAGGAATAAAAAACATACCATTTATTTCTATCTGAGAATGTGTTTCTTGCATCATGGAAACCTTGTTGTCATTCCTCTTCCAAAAACTCGTGATCCTGATTCCTTCTCTTCTCTCCGTCCAATCTCGCTTTCACTTTTCTTCTCCAAAGTCCTTTAATACATTTGCTTTCAACAACTAAATGCATTCTTCAGTAAAATCAATATTATTTTTTGAAGTTTCAATCTGGCTTTTGATAAATGCATAGTACTACTACAGCTTTATTGCACTTATCCAATGCTATTTTAAGTAATATTAATAATATTAATAATAGCTTATTGTCTAGTAGCATTGGATTTCTCAAAAACATTTCATACTGTTAACCATGAGTTATTGTTGGCTAAGCTCCGCTTTTATGGTCTATCTCCCACATCGCTATCCTTCCTACGCACCTTTATTACAAACCGTTTCCAATATGTGCTTGTTCGCAATCCTCTTCCTATGTTCTCCTCTTCACATCGGGTACCTTCTGGTGTTCCTCAGGATTCTATACTTGCGCCACTCTTCTTTACTTTTTTTACAGCGGATGCAGCATTGCTGCCATTAACATCTCGTCTTTATATATATGCTTCTTGTTTATTCCTTTAAACATAATGAGGCACTTATTATATCGTCCCTTGTAAACAGTGACCTTCAATCTATATCTGATTGGTCTGCCTCAAATGATGTTCACTTAAACCCCTCCAAATCTTTTTACATGATTGTTGGCTCTTTCTTGTCTCGTATGTTTGTTCTGAACATTCATCTTAACTCCATGCCTATTACATCTCCTTCATCGATACGCATCCTTGGTCTACATGTCGAGCCCTCCTGGTCCTTTGACTGTCACGTTACTGTCAAATGCAGGGCTGCATATGCTCGTCTCCGCAACTATATCCACTGCGTCATGTTCTTTCCGTCTCCCAAAAACTCCTTGTCATTCAACTATTTATCCTCTCTTTATTTGATTACGTTGACACTTGTCTACATTCCTGCCTTGAACAAGCGGCTGTTTTACAGAATTCTTGTCTGCGTTTTGTCTGCGGTGTGCGAAGGTCTCGTCACATAACTCCGCTTTTTCAATCCTTTAACTGGCTGAACATCTATCAACGATTCATTCTGCATCTCTGTTGTTTTCAATGTCCTACACTTAAACAACCCATCCTTCGTGACTACCTTCATTTTACTGAAGACTTTCATACAACCTCTACTTCTATTATACGCTCCAAAATCTTATTCTCATATCCTCTACATCGTACCTCCAAGTTCCAAGCGTTCTCTTATATTGCTGTAAAACATTTCAACTCTTTACCCTTCAATATTCATTCTGTTATTTCCTTTACTATTTTTAAAAATCTGCTGTCTCTCGGCACATTGCGTCTGCTGTAAATTGATTACGAGCTTTGTGTAAATATTTGTGTAAATCTGTTTCTCGTACTTTTTAATTATATTAATGAGCTGTAAATATTTCACGTATATTATTATCTATTACATTAATTGTTTTACATATTTTACCTTCCAATGTAATCTGAGTTTATTTTATTTCTTTGCTATACTCTTGTAATTCTTCATCTGATTGTAATTTTCTGTTTAATATGCGTCTTTAATTTTTATTCTTTTTTAAACTATGTTCAGGGTCTAGGTTGTTAGGCAGTATTATGCTGATACCTCACTTTTTGATGGTGCTTTGCTAATTAGTGTCTTTTGTCTCATTGCTCTGCAATAGTTTGTACTGCACATCAATAAAGTTATTATTATTATTATTATTTGACTATGCATCTCACTTATAAGCTTTGCATTTGTTCGTTCTAAATGACATACATAGACCATACATTCCCATACTTTCCAGTGATGGGGGATGAAATCAGAAATCAGGGACTTGGACCGAAATTATATTATGGATATATTAAAATTTTGGCTGGTTACGATTACGATTAAAGGATACCTTTTTTTTTTTTTTTTTTGGTAGGGCAGAGGAAATGCGTTACACATACCACGAAGGTTCGGGAACACCCCCGTGGTTATGTGGGACTCTCCCGACCTAACCAGGTCGGGCCTACCCACTAAACCCTCTGCCGGTGTCCATCCTCTGGCCTTCGGAGGGGCGCCCCGGGTACGCGTGCAGCATTCTTCCGGGACGCCCCCAGGCCCGTTCGACCAGTGGCCGAACCTAACCAAAATGACCCGCTGAGGGAGGC
>NW_017257248.1:48893-53064 GCF_001594055.1 Mycetomoellerius zeteki | reverse complement strand
CCCCCCGCCGCCGGGATTGGTGGTCTAGCGGGGTGGAGGGAGGAGCCTGACTTGTCTCCCGCCGCCCGGGTTACCGTGTGGTCCCCTGGCCCCGGGCTGCCATCGCACCCCTGCGCGCCGCGACACCATCTCTCGTGGGCTCCCTGGCCCGCTCGGCCTCCTCCTTCGCGAGCATTACCCGCTCGCAGAAGGAGGAGACCGCACACCATTTCCTCTCGCTCTCCAGCATCGCGCCGACAATGCCGGGCAGCGAGAGGTCCCTTCCAACTTCGGCGACCAGGTCACCGCGCTCCGCATCCCACGCGGGACACACCTCTAGGGTGTGTTGCGCGGTGTCCTGGTCGCCATCGCAGTGGTGACACTGCGCGCCAGGCAGGTCCAAGGATACCTAACCTAACCTAACCCTAACCTAACTTTCAATTTCGGTGTCGGTTTCAGTTCTTTTAGTGATAACGGTGACCGTTATGGGTATATTTTTTGTTTTGCGTAGGAAAACAAAAATCTTCGCAAATCTAACCGGTGATGTCCAAAGGACATCACCGAATGCCCGGAAGACGCCCGAGAACCGAGTTCCTCGGGTGTGCAGGATTCGGTATATCGCTATCTCGTATACTACCTCCATCGTCTACCTGCTAAAGACTCCCCCTTGACGCAACGCCTCTGACCTTAAAACCGAGGACTCGGAACTACCTAAGTATTACTTCAAGTCCCCAACAGTCCTGGGCTTACGCCCACGTCATGCCACTCGATTGTAAACACTTATTGTTGATCGCAGATTCGCTGGTATGTGAACCCGGTTCTCATCTATTCACTAGTAGTAAAACTAGGATCTCTCTCACTAACATCCTAATTAGTATCAGTAGGAGGGAAGAATGATCGAATCGCCGCTTGTCGAACCCTCTCAGCCTCCTACTTTGCTACCATATTGCATCTACTATAGTTTGAGAACGCGTTCCATTTTTCTTGACTATCAATGATAGCCTTAATTACGCCTCTAATAGCAAGGTCCACTCCTATAACGCACATCAGTTTCTGTCTCTTGATATCCTACGCTGAACATTTTTCCAAAGTGTGTTGAGCTGTGTCTAAATATCCTGTGCAATGTGCGCAAATCCTCAAAGTTGAGCTTTGATTTTAAAAAAGTAATCGTTGAAGCATCCATGTCCTGTGAGTATTTGAGTCATATGATAGGTCAAACGGCCGAATGATCTGTTAATCCAATCCATAAAACATGGAATAATTGCTTCTTTAACCGAAACCTCTTCGCATGCATCTTTCTTTCCATGTTATCATGGAGAGATGCGTGATCCATCGCATCCTGAATATATTTTTCAATATATTTTTAGATCTATCGTTCAACTGAACTTCACGTTCTCTTAGTTCTTTGAATCTATAATAAAATATAGGTTTTTATATAATACTTTATCGCTAAGATATCCATAGGTATAGATCTTGTAAGTATGGTAGCAGCATCGTATGCTACCGTTCTGTACACACAAACAGTTCTCCCTGCGATCTTTCGTTGTACTCTTTGCTGTATATCAGGATTGCCACAAGTCAGGGAAATCAGGGAAGTCATGGAAAAGTCAGGGAATTTGAAAATGATCAGAGAAGTCATGGAAAAGTCAGATTTAGCAAAATTTTCTGGAACAATAAAATGGCAGTAAAGAAGTTTAAAATATGCGTATATCACAGCCACGCAATTTTAGTTATGCGCCCTCATGTGCTCTCACGGCTTGCGCTACCAATTGATAACGATTACTGGACGGAAGAGTAGCCTTTATAATAGCAGATTGAGATTTTAATAAACAGGATTTAGTTAGATAAAAAAGAAACTGTATTCATTGATTTATGTTCCTTATATTCTCTTCTCTTTCTCTTGCTGTTGTTTATTGATAATAAACAGCAGCAAAGAGAAAGAGACGAAGAGAAAAAGAATCGTCCCACATAGCACGTAATGTCACAGTAATATCGCAGTAATATTGCAACATACCAGAAATATTACATATACTATGTATATAATATTTATATACATATACTATGTATATAATACTATGTATATTATATTACATATATATGTATATAATATTTCTGCGATATTATAACAATATATAATAATATTGCAGTAATATTACTGATGTATTACATGTTGATAATCAACATTGAAATATCACAGTAATATTGCGGCAATATGACGTCTTCAGTAACAGAGTGATATTATAATTAATAACGCTTTCATGTTTTATTGACGTAAAGTCCATTCTTTAATTGCGTAAGTCTAGTTGTAAATGGTTATAGTTGTAAGAATTGACTAATCACAGTAGAATATTTTTCTCATATTTTAATATGATTGGTTAATTCTTACAACTACAACCACTTACAATTACGCTTATACAATTGTAGAATGGATTTTAAAGACGTTATTAAAACGTTATTAAAATATCACAAAAAATTATACGTACCCACACATAATTTTGTAAGTGATATTTAGTTTATTATAACTTTTTCAGTTTATTATATAATAGTTATTTTCTATTGACAATCAGTATTATTTTCTAATTAATATCATATGGAATAATTTTTAAAATAACATTAAAAATATCAATTCAATAAATTCTTGGAAAAATTCTTTAAAGTGTTTTAATTTTTCCCAATAAATGTTACATAAATATAAACATTGCACATAAAAATCACAGAAATATTACATAATATTACAGTGATATTCCTGTGATTCATTTTCGCGGACATTGTAATATTACTATGACATTTCAGTAATATTTCAACGATTTCTGTTAGATTCCATAGTAATATTGCAATGGAAAAATGATATTGCTATGATATTACTGTGATATTAAGTGCTATGTGGGGTGTTCATACATAAAAGGAAAAGACAAAAATACTACTAACTTAACAATTAAATGCAGTGTCAGCAACATAAATAGTAATTTACACTATTATGTTAAATTGCTCTATCAACAAAATATTTAATGATTTTCAAATCAGGATGAAAATACAAAAAAAATTTCAAAATATGTATTATTGAAAGTCAGGGAAAATCAGAAAATTTTGTCTGGAAATTAACAAAAATTTTGGGACGAAATTTTGGAACGAAAAATTTGTGTCAATCCTGTATATTCATGACTCCTCACTGCTTTATTACGTCGTCCGCCCACACCGGAGATCCATCTAATAGAATTGATAGAAGATGGGTATATTCACTGTAGGATATTGATTTTATCTTTGGCTTGCGAAGTATCATTTCCGAAGTATTTTTGGACGCTGAAAACAATGCTGTCCTCAGAATTTGCCTATCACGTCACATTTTTGAAAAAATTGGGATAATATAAGCGAAAATTGACGATTTTGGCCACATTTATAATGATATTGTGGTTAAGGAAATTTTATTTTGTCAATTTTATGTACACTATCTTAAAGTGCTATTTTTTACCTTTAAAATAAGATTTTTTTTATTTGTGTATGATTTTTTATGATTAAGTTACGTGGCTTTGTAGTTATCACTGTTTCTGAAGTTTATTCGAAGAAGCTTACTCGGGCTACGTTCCAAAACGTCCTTTTTGAAGAAAATTTTACTCAAAGTATATAGTACATGTAACGTATACTATAATATATCGAGTAAAATTTTCCTCGGAACGACGTTTTGGATCGCCTCCACGTGGTGCATTCCGGAAACACATGTTATGGCTGAATGATCTTTCTAGCGACTGTCATGCTAATCTCGGAATGTCAAGTCTAAGAAACACAAATCAAAATATGATACCTGCTAGTTATACATGATCAAGGGTGCGATCGAGTTACGATTGTTTCGAAGCATTTGATTAACTAATCAGAAGAAAGAATTTCATTCATTGACCAATAAAAAAATGCTTCGAAGCATTCATAGTGGCAACTCGATCGCACCTCAAGAGATATGGTAGTATCTCACGTCAAGTGAACTCGCAGCGCGAGGCAGAGTATACCTAATGGCTCCTGCATACAGAACGCGGTAACACCTGCCGCGCGGCGGAAATTGTCGCACTAGACAATAATTTTATGTTCTTAAGTTGGCCTCACTTTGCAAAACTTCCACAAATTATGTAATACTACTTCCACCGCGCGGCAAAAGTTGGATTGAGTTGAGTGGAAATCATATATCTATTATTTTCGAGCAAGC
>NW_017257248.1:37457-48811 GCF_001594055.1 Mycetomoellerius zeteki | reverse complement strand
GGAGCCATAACTTCAAATCCACGTAACTTGGTCATAAAAAATCGTATAGAAACCACAATAAACCCATTTTGAAAGATAGGTAAAAGATAGCACTTTAAGGTAGTGTAGACAAAATTGGCAAAGTAAAATTTCTTTAATTGCAATACTGTTCTAAATATGGCCAAAATCATCATTTTTTACAGTACCGGCAAAAATTATATATCACCTTTTGGTTTTTTGGGTATAACTTTCGTCAAAGAGCATCGAATACGCTCAAAATTTTATAGTAGATACCTGGTGGTAGGTGCACCTTGTACATAAAGTGTAATGAAGTTTGACAATGTACACCATGATTTTTGAATTTTTTATTAATTTTCGCAAAATCGCTCTTTTGTGTTTTCTTCTTTTTTCATGTCGTAGCCATTGTTCTTACGGTCTTAACCTAATTTTGGCAGTAAAATTAATGTTTCACACTATGACAAAAACTCGTGGTGCTCGAGATATAGATGAACGACAGCAGAAAGCTATCATAGAAGGCCGCAAACAAGGACGAACGCACGAAGAGCTCGCACAACAATTTGTCATTTCTAAATCGGCGGTAACCAAATTGTTGAAGCGTTGGAAGGCCCAGGGAGGTTATGTCAAGAAGAAGAAAACCGGGCGACCGCGTTGTACTACTTCTGTCACCGATCGAAACATCCTCCGCATATCCCGTAGCAATCCACATTTCACGGCATCAGATATTGCCAAAGAAATATTGATTTCTGGAGAGTCTGGTCCAACCATACGGACCATACGTTATCGTCTGCAGGTCGCAGGATTACATGGACGACAACCCGTAAAGAAGCCATTTATTTCCGCCAAGAACCGGAAGGCGCGAGTGGAATGGGCGAAAGCTCATCTTAATTGGACACCTCAGCAGTGGTCTTCTGTCGTCTGGAGCGACGAAAGTAAGTTTTTGTTATTTGGTACTGACGGAATAACATGGATTCGTCGTCCTAAAGGCAAGCGTTTCGACCTCAACTTCCTACAATGAAACATGGAGGTGGTTCGGTCATGGTGTGGGGTGCTTTCTCTGCAAAGGGAATGGATCCTCTTCATAGGATCAACGGCACAATGGATCGAAAAATATACATAGACATCCTCGAGAATGTGATGCTTCCGTACGCAAAGCGTTTCCTTGGTCGCGGCTTTATATATCAGCAAAACAATGATTCAAAGCATTGCGCGGCTGAAGTGCGGGAGTGGTTTCGGCGGCATCGAGTAACTCCTCTAGAGTGGCCAAGTCAATCACCTGACTTAAATATCATCGAACCGTTGTTGGATGAACTCCAGAGATGTTTGGCCAGTAAGCGAGCTACAAATACGGCCGAAAAATTCGCCCAATTGGAGGAAGAGTGGAAGAAGATCCCTCAGTCGACAATTGACGCACTTATCGATTCTATGCCCAGACGCTGCCAAGCTGTAATCGATGCCAAGGGTTTTGCTACAAAATATTAGAGTTGTACAATCTAAATTATGAATTTTTTGTTCGTTTTAAAGACAATTATTTTTGTTATGGTAATTAAAAATTTATTATGAAATTTGACATATTTTACAGATTTTAAATAAAATTAATTTTTCGCAAGTTATTATTTGTATTATTTAATGAAAAGTTATTTGTTCAGTAAACTATACCTATTATTAAAACATATTAAAATTTGATAGAGATCTGTACACTTTAAAAAAAATTACGCTTAAAAAACCAAAAGGTGATATCATTTTTGCCGGTACTGTACTTATATTACTCCATTTTGCTCGAAAATGTGATGTGATAGAATTTTTCTGAGCACGGATTTAAATTCAGCGGCCAAAAATCTTCGAAAAATGACACTCCACATACCAAAGACAAAAAAAAAATAATTTTGTTCCTCAGTGTAATTATCGAAATCGAAAAGGACCGAAATCCAAACGAACCCGATAACCGTTACGGTAAAAGAACTGAAACCAAAAGTTGGATTTAGCCTCGGACCGTTATCCGGATCGAATTTTTTTGGTCCGAGTCTTTGCCGGAAATTAATAGTTTAAGTGGCGTTGAGCATCCGTGTTATCTTATTTTATCTTGCGTCTGCGACTGTCGAGAGCACTCTCTTTCTCTCTCCCCCTCCTCCCTCCCTCTATCCCTCCCTCCTTCCATCTCCTCCTTTCTCTTTTTCTCTCTCAAGAGATGCACAGATTCTGTTAAACTGTCATCTTTTAACTTCAAGCTACGAATAGAATGTGATCTATGTTCATATGTCCTTGGTTCTATAATATACAATACATTGTATTAATGATAAATTTAAATTCATTAGTAGATTTAACTTTGTACTTATGATGACCCAAAATTAGGATTGAATGCAGAGTTGAGAACATTACCTTAAAAAAATAACTCGTTACCATTACAGTTATTTTTTGTTAAAAATAATTCGTTACCGTTACTAGTTACTCATTTTAAAAAGTAACGCGTTACCATAAGGGCGGATCCTACATTAGAGAGTAAAAAAATTCGATTTTTTTTTTCATAAATCGATAGTACAACTCTTCGAAAATATGGCCTTAAAATTTTAGATCGAAATTCGAAGTCCTTCGCTATAAATTCAACGTTTGTTGTACGGCACGCACGACGCGCAGGTATACAGACTCGCGGCAAAATCTGCAGCATGCTTCGCCTCTCGATTCTTCGCATCTTTTCATATCAAAACGTATTCGTCAAACAAGTGTGAGTCAGCTTCTGTATATACGAGGGTAAATCAATAAGTACCCGTGTTTAAAGACAGGTGACATTGCTGATGCAAGTTGGCATTACTATCGTGTATTACCATCTTTCAAATGACGCCATACAAAATTTCAGAGTGATTCATGCAATAATCTTAATTTGACAGCAATTCGTAGTGAGAGTGTTTGATGTTTTCCGATACAATAGAAAAAGAACAATATCGATCCGTGATTCGCTTTTTATTTTTGGATGGAAAAACGTGCGAAGAAATAAAAACGAAGTTGGATGCCGTCTATGGGAACCCTTCACCATCTAAGACAACCGTCAGATATTGGTTCAACGAATTCAAACGTGGTCGTTCGTCTGTTTTTGATGAGGAGCGTCCAGGCCGCTCGGCAGACGTGGTTACTGAGGAAATCGTTGAAAAAATCCACATGATTCTCGCTGATTGCCGAACGAAAGTGCGTGAAGTAGCAGAGGCCATAGGCGTGTCGTATGGAACGGCATTCAATATTTTGCATAATAATTTGGGAATGAAAAAGCTGTCGGCCCGATGGGTGCGATTGCTCATGGTGGACAACAAGCGAATGCGACTATCAATTTCAAAGCAATGTTTGGAGCTGTTCAAGTGCAATCCGAAGGAGTTTTTGCATCGAGTAGTAATCGTTGATGAAACATGGATTCATTACTACACACCGGAGACCAAGGTACAGTAAAAACAGTGGATTTCACTCGGCGAACGTGCTCCGAAGAAGGTCAAGATGGTCCCATCGGCCGGAAAAGTGATGGCCACTGTTTTTTGGAATGCGTAAAGCGTAATCTTTATCAACTACATGGGGAAAAGCAAAACTATCACGGGGCAGTACTATGCTAACTTATTGGGTTGATTCGATGTTGAATTGAAGAAAAAACGCCCCCATTTGACGAAAAAAAGTGTTGTTCCATCAGGACAATGCACCGGCTCACTTCTCCGCAGTTGTCACAGCCAAATTGGTCGAATTGTGGTACGAATTGCTGCTGCATCCACCGTACTCTCCGGATTTGGCCCTCTGCGATTTCTTCTTGTTTCCAAACTTGAAAAAATGGCTCGGTGGAAAAAGATTCACGTCGAATGAGGAGGTCATTGCCGAAACAGAGGTCTATTTTGCAGAGTTCGACAAATCGTATTTTTCGGAGGGGTTAAAAAAATGGCAGAAACGTTGGGAAAAGTGTATCCTCCTAAAAGGGGATTACGTTGAAAAATAAAAAAACATTTTGTGAAAATCTTGCGTCTTCATTACTAACACGGGTAGTTATTGATTTACCCTTGTACCTGGTCTGAATACTCATTTATGGGAAACATCGTATGTGGGAAAACGAATGGGTGTGCGGCTCCGAAATGCAAAGAAAACGCATAAGCTCGGCGGTAAAGGTAAGCTGACAGACGTCCTTATCAACAAGCTTACTAAATATTACGGACTTGCGATAAGAAGAAATATAAATTCTGTGCTCGACGAAAAAAGCAATGAAAAAAGCGATATGGGCAACGTTAGAGCATTTATGCTCAACGAATGAAAACCCTCGGTACGAAAAATGTCCAGCCGGAGCCGACAGTTGGTGCCAGTATCGAAAGTACGAGGCCGCGGGTAAACTGAAGGACTATGATCATCCTTCTCCACTCCATCCAGATATTGAGAAGCACTTGATCCCTATATATACTGATCTGTCAAACGAAGATCTGTTGACGCGATGTCTGGATATATTCAAAACGCGAATGAGAGTTTTAATTCGACAATTTGGAAACTGGCACCAAAGCACCTTAATAGCGGTGTAAAGATTGCCGAAATCGCCGCTTTTATTACCGCCAGTGTTTTCAATGAGGGATATTCAGCCGTGTTAAAATTCACGAATAAGATATTAATATTGGGCCGGAATGCAAACATTAAGCACAGATGTACGACGCGTAGCGAATTTCCAGACAGGAACACCGACGACTTAGCAGCACGAAAGAGACCCGAGTAGCTCGGAGAATGGCTCAAATTGTTACAAACGTGTTCCATGAGGAAGCTGAAGGTTTATTGTATGCCCCTGGAATAGCATATTAGCCTTCAAGCACTTGTAAATACTCAAGAACTAAACCGAAAGCTTTAAATGCATTTTTCTAGAAATCTGTTTTTTGCATTTTCTTCAATTTTGTGGGAATGATTGAGAAAAAAGTACTTGTTCGATCGATTTCTTTTAGGGCTCATTCTTCTAGCTAATAGTCAACTATCCTCGGTGAATCTAAAAAGTTAAATAAAAATCAACATTAACAATTCTTTTGCATAAAGAAGGCTGCTACCCAATGAAAATCATAACTTTTTTTCTTCAAAGTCGCACAAAATTGCAATATATATATATATTTTTTAAAATTTTTTAGGTTCACTTAGGATAATATTCTATACAAATTAAAAATCTTTTGATTTTTGTTTCAGGCAAGAATTACAGCCGCTAGGATTCCCACAAAATCGTTACGTTGTGGCGAACCGCCAAACTAAATGTTTATGTTTTTATTATTTAGAACACTTTTTTTCACATAAAAATTTGTACGTACTCTACAATAATTATACTAAACATGCAAAAAGTTTGAAATCGATAAACATTAATCTTCCTTATGAAAAAAAATTACGAAAAATCACCTTGTTTTCGGCCACCTAATGTAGGATCCTCCCTTAAGGGCGATCTACAATAAGTTGCAACACCCAGTTGCGAGTCGCGGAGTGACAAGTTGCCAGTCACAAGTTGTAAATCATTGTAACTAATCCACATTTGGATGTCGTAAGTTGCGAATTGTATAGAAACAGCCAATCAGAAAATAGAATATCCGTCGTTATTTGCTGTAGCCGAAAAATTAAAGAGGATTTGTTTGAGTCAGGCAGGTTATATGCTAGATATTCGAGATGTTACTAAACAGAAAGCAACATTTAAAGCGTTTGCAGAACCACAACTTTCGTAATTTCACTCTTTGCGCTTTTTGAACACAATATTTGATTAGTTAAGGTGTTGCTGACAGTTGCTGTTGCCAAAAATTTAAAAGTTGGGCAACTCTCCGTTGGCAACCGCGACTATCTATTGCAACCGGAAACAGCACTTTGCAATTAGTAGTTGCCAACCTTTACGATTGGTAACAGGGTGCTTACAACTTATTGTAGACCAGGCTTTACCGTTACTTGAAAAAGTAACGAATCGTTACTTTTTCGTTACTTTTCGGGAAATTGTTGAGTTAGCTCCCTTACATACGATGTTGATAAAAATTAGGCTCATTCGACGCGTTTTTGCACAAAAATCTGGCAAAAACAATTGTTGGGAGCTAAACTCAACAATTACCGAATTTAAATTACATAAATATTATTTTTAAACTTTAATGTCATTATTAACCCTTAATATTCCTTTGGGTCATTCGTGTCCTGCGCATTTCTTTTCTTTTAAATACTAAGAGCACCTGGTGAAATACCGATATCTTTTCTATTCCTAAAGAAAGTTTAGTATCTAGAGAATAAGTTTTGTGCGTTGCCAGTCTCAATGCGTGCATATCCTTTAATTGGCATAACTCTGAAGTTTACATCTGGGTCACAAATGATCCAACATGTGTGCAGAGTGTAGTACATTTTTTGTAACTAAAAAATTTTTATTTTTTTTCTTTATTTCGACCAATTCTTGGTTGTATTGTGGGAATATTTCATGAATTATTAGAAAAATAATTTAATCCTAGAATAACATATTTTTAAATATGTTTGAAGTCACTAAACGGTTTTGCGTAGAAACATTATATTCACAAGGGCAGATAAGGGTAATGTAATCGTTGTCATTGTAAAGCAGGACTATTTAAGAAATATCGAAGAGGCTTTACAGGACCATAATACATATATGTTACTTGATAATAATCCTATTAATAAAATTGAAAGAAAGTTAAATGGGCTTTTAAAAAAATGGTTAGACGGAGGCATTGTTTCGCGACAACTATACCTTTCTTTGTACTCAAGTGATTCTACCTTACCCAGAACATATGCTCTCCTCAAAATACACAAGGACAATATTCCATTCAGAATTATTGTATCAACACAGCTTTACCCTCTTGCTGCTTTTTTTCATTCTATCATTGCGTCAAATATGGAAAAAAAATTCTAGGCAAGCACATAATAGTTTTGAGATTTACAGAACACTAAACGGAGCAAGAATTAATAACTCTCTGTGCTAACTACCGTCGTGAAGTTAGCCCCCAACATTAAAAAAAATAAAGTTCCTATAGCTCATTCGATTGCTCATCATTTGCATGTATGCACATTTCAAATTTTCGTTTGCACACTTTCAGTTTAAAAGTTATTCAAAAAACAAATTTGAAGGGGGCCAACTTCACACTACCCCCAAATTTCGAGCAAGTTAGATCAAAAAGGTCTTAATCGAAATATTTTCGTTTGCACATTCCGAAACAAGTCGATTTTTCGTTTGCACACCTTTAGTTACGAAGTTATTAACAAATGAGTGTTGGGCTAATTTCATTCAACAAAAAGTACGTTTTCGATTCGAATTCAAGGGAAACGAGCCTAAAATGACATCAATCGATTGGATTTCGTTTGCACATTCCGAAACAAGCCGATTTTTTGTTTGCACATCTTTAGTTAAGAAGTTATTAACAAGGAAAATAAAAATATATTTGATTTCACAAAATAACGTCCAAATCAAAGAAATTTTTCATTAAGCGTAGAAATAACACTGCACAACCTATTTCGATTGAAAGAAATAGTCTATGAATCGAAGAAATTTTTTTCTGGGTATGTCTTTAGAATTCGAACCGAACATGTACTTTTTGTTTTATGAAATTAGCCCCCCCCCAACACTCATTTGTTAATAACTTCTTAAATAAAGGTGTGCAAACGTAAAATCGACTTGTTTCGGAATATGCAAACGAAATACTATTGATTGATGTCATTTTAAGCTCGATTCTCTTGAATTCGAACCGAAAACGTACTTTTTGTTATGTGTGAAACTTTAATTAGTAATAACTTTTTAACTAAAGTTGTACAAACGAAAAATCGACTTGTTTTGGAATGTATAAACGAAAATATTTCGATTAAGACCTTTTTGATCCAATTTGCTCGAAGTTGGGGGGCTAGTGTGAAGTTGGCCCCCCCAAATTTGTTTTTTTGAATAACTTTTAAACTGAAAATGTGCAAACAAAAATTCGAAATATACCTATGTACAAACGATGAGCAATCAAATGAGCTATAAAAACTTAATTTTTTAAAATGTTGGGTGGCTAACTTCACGACGGTGTGCTAATTTCGTTGGACGTGATTTCTATGTTTACAAACATTCCTCTAGATCTTGCAATGAACAGCATAACAAATAGATGGCATTTAATTTCTCTAAAAACTAACATCCCGTTTAAAATGAATTTATGAAAGTACTAAAATTCATACTTTCGTCAACGTTTTTCTCTTTCAATAAAAAAATTTATCAACAAATCTTCGGTACACCGCACCAATGGGATTTTCTTCGTTTCCCATCAGAAGGACAGAGGAAAAAGCCTTAAATTCACTCAATTATAGTCTGACAATATATTATCGTTACGTTGATGATATTATAATGACTGCGCCAAAAAACCGAATTGATAACATTTTAAAAACATTTAATAGTTTCCACAGTAGATTATAATTTATAGTGGAGATTGAAAATAATAAATGCATCAGTTTCCTTCAATCTCCTTTTAAAAGTTGAGGATGATAGAATTGTAATCATCTGGTTTCATACAGAAATTTTTTCCAGTAAATATCTTTCTTATTTTTCCATCCTCTGTGTCATAAAATTGGTTCCATTTTTTATTTAGTTGACAGAGCTGTTCTTCTTTCACATTCTACTTTCCACCAAAAAAATCTGGAATTAGTGATTAACATACTTTTTAATAATGGTTATCCTTTAAATTTAATTTTTTTGCACATAAAAAGACGATCAAATATTTAATCAATGGTAAACTCACAATAGAACCGGAAAAAAGGAAAGAACCACAAGACGTTAACAATTTGGTTTTCAATTCAATAAAAAAATTTTTTGTTGGTTTTTTTATTTTTACCCAATGTCTTCAATGTTATTATCTCATTCATCAACAAATCTGTCTTCACAATCGGCTATAGATGCTTGAATTAAGTTCGTTTATAAAAGTAAACTTGATAAATCGTCTATTCAAAACATCGTTTATAATTGCAAAACGTCATACGTTGGGCAGACTAAGAGCAAACTAAAAACTCTCATAAATGAACATATAAATAATTTTAAATGTAACTCGTCGAGACATTCCGTGATAATTGAGCACATTTTAAATTCTAATCATTATTTTAATTGGGACAATGCTGCATTTTAAATATCGAGAATAATTACAATAAAATATCAATCTCAGAAATGTTATGTTACACATAAAAGAACAAAGAAAAGATATCAATTTACAAGAAGACACGGAACTCCTGCGCGAGTCTTATTACTATTTATTAAACACTGTCTCTAAAAACAAACACTAACCTTGAGTCAGTCTGTTAACCGATCAATTATATCATTTGAATCTCTGCGTTCACCGTGCTAGATGGTTGGTTTGTATTGATTTCCCTAATTTTGATTTAAGTTTTAATTTATTTTAAAATGATTTACGACTATTATTATAATTTTAAGACTAAAATTTTTTATTTTTATTTTTTTCTCTTTTTTACGTTCTCTGTTTTTTCTTTTATTTTACAATTAAATATGACTAATAACTGATTTATATTTCAACAATTAGATAACATTTTATACACAAAGAATACCATTGATCTCGGATTATATTTCAACTCGGATTGACATGAATATTCGACGACTAATTAATTGGGAAAAAAAACTGATCATGATTTTTTATATTCGGAGCAGGGATTCAGCACGCATCTTTAATTTGGAATAGTATGTAAAATTACTTACAATCTATAACTTCAAGATTTTATCATCGTTTAACTTAATTATGTTAAAATAATCTTTGCGTTTATATATACAGGGTGTAGAAAAAGTCCCGGACCCCTTAAATATCTTGAAAAGTAATCATTTTTGAGAAAAATGTATCTGAATGAAGTTTTTCCGAATAGGTGGATAGACTATTTTTTGTGGGGATATTTAAAGGGAAAAATTTAAAATACTAAATCTCGAAATCTTAATGATTTACGTCAACGAATAATAAATGAATTTAGAATCATGCCTCGCGAATTCTGTAGAAATGCAGTCTTAAGTTTTTATAATCGTCTAGCACATTGTTAGACTGCGGAGGGACGCCAATTTGAGTATTTGATATAATATGTAATATTCTTTTAACCCTAGCTCGCCATACTGGGATATGACGTACCTAATGCGATTTTTTACATTGCAATTCAGACTTTAACTTTTTGTGATATAATTTAAGAATAAAATATTTTTTGTTTCATCTTTGTTTATTTGTTCTTGTCTTACTCTAGAGATATCAATTTTGCATGTGATAAATTAAAAATATGTTTTCTATTCAGAGATATAACTTGACGAAGTTCCAGATCCCGGTGGGGTCTAACCGAGAAAGTAACTAAAAACTGATAGGTAAGGCGAGTTGGGTTAAAGGAATGACAAATGCTCAAACGAATGACAGTTGATTTAGATATACTATTGTCTTTATTTCTAAAAGATTAATTGAAAGTCTTGTCGCTCGCGTAAGACCTCCTATGATCACTCCATCCTCGCATTGTTAAAAGGGATATACGCTCCTGTTCAGTAAGTATCATAAAGAATTTTAAATAAATATTATATTTTATAAACAAAGGTAACTATGTGGCGATAAGTAATCTCAGAACGGAGTATCACGAAAAAGTGTACTTTCTCAATCGCAGGTTACAGAAAGAGTGAACTTGACAGGAGAGATTTCTAGCTTATGTAGTCTCCAGCTTTATTGAAAGGGTGGGAAGGAGGGAGAGGGGATGGAAAGGAGTAGGAGTGAAGAGAGGGGAGGGGGAAGGAGAAGGAAAGGGTAGGAGGGAGACGGAAATAGATACAGACATTCGCGGGCACATACATAACTCATAAATCCAGTCAGGCAATCTCTACGTAATACCTTAGATAATGCTAATGCCGGCGGTTCCGTAACTTTGAACTCTTATAACTTGAAAAGTACTGATTAAAAAAAGGCTTTATTATAGTGTTTTGGAAAGCTCCCTCACCTCAGCTATTAGATTCTAAAATCAAAAATAGGATGTTTCGTTTAAAAAAATCGATTTGACCTTGAATTGACCTTGGTGGCACCATCCAAGGTCAAGTTATAATAATAAAGTCAGTCAATAGATCATTTTCAACCCTACAACTTTTGTATAAAACATTTTTCTCAAAAATGATTACTTTGTTGATATCTTGCTTCGGGTGGCGATTGGAGAACGCAACATTCCACGGTCTCGACGAATTATCCCGGACGAGCCCCCAAATTGTTATGTCCGTCCGTCAGTTCGTCCGCACGACCGTCCATTCGCGTCACGAACGCACACTCCCGAGCCGTCGGAATGAAGTACACGAGTATGTCGTTAGGAACAAGAAACGTTTATTGCACAAGAGAACACAGAAATACTCCGTATTGGAGCACAAAGAACGAGGTATA
>NW_017257248.1:36104-36876 GCF_001594055.1 Mycetomoellerius zeteki | reverse complement strand
ATTAATTAAAATTAAAATGAAATATTAATTAAAATTAAAATGAAATATCGAGATTGTCGTTAAAGATCTAAGTATTTACCACGTCGAGGAAGAGGGTATCTAGATATTCACTGTCGAGGAATTAAGCGTCTAAGTGTTCGTCGTCGAGGAATTAAAAGTCTAGATGTTTGCCGTCGAAGAAGTGGGTGTCTAGGTATTCGCCGTCGATGAAATGGATGTCTAGATGTTCGCTGTCGAGGAAATGAGTGTCTAGGTGTTCGCCGCTGAGGAAGTGGGTGTCTAGGGGTGTCTAGGTGTTGTCTACATGTTCGTCGTCGAGAAAGTTGGTATCTAGATGTTCGCCGTCGAGGAAATGAGTGTCTGGGTATTCGCCATCGAGGAAGTGAGTGTTTAGATGTTGTCTACATGTTCGCCGTCGAGAAAGTGGGTGTCTAGGTGTTTGCTATTGAGGAAATAGGTGTCTAGGTGTTCGCCGTCGAGGAAGTGGGTGTCTAGATGTTCGCCGTCGAAGAAGTGGGTGTCTAGGTGTTCGCTATTGAGGAAATGAGTGTCTAGGTGTTCGCCATCGAGGAATTAGGTGTCTAGGTGTTGTCTACATGTTCGCTGTCAAGGAAGTGGGTATCTAGGTGTTCGCCGTCGGGGAAATAAGTGTCTAGGTATTCGTCGTCGAGGAAATGAGTGTCTAGGTATTCGCCGTCGAGGAGACGAGTGTCTAGTTATTCGTCATCGAGGAAATGGGTGTCTAGGTGATCGCCGTCGAGGAAGTGGATGT
>NW_017257248.1:33066-33724 GCF_001594055.1 Mycetomoellerius zeteki | reverse complement strand
AAAAAAAAAACGACCCGTCAGGGCCCCCCAAATTAAATTAGCTTTAATTTGAGGGGTGAAACTTTGAAATCGGTGCATTCCTCGAAGCTGTAGAGCGTACGGCGCGTCGAAAAACGTTGTTTCCAGAAAAACGCGTTTAAAGTTTTACATAGTAAAAAATCGTATTTAACGTTTGTTTTTGACAACTTACATCTAATCAGTTATTCCAGCACCATATAGGGTCCCTTCTTCTTCTTCGAAGATCATGTTTTTTTGTATTTGCATGGTGATTTTTTCAATCCTGGCCTGTTTTGCGAGCTCCGACAATTCTGTCTCCGCTGCAATTCGGAGCGCCGACGAACTGTTCCGCCCAACCCCGTATATCTCGTGAACTACATCATATATCGAAATATCCTTTCTCCCACGTATTCTCGACAACATAAGGATGAAAATTAAGCAAAAAAAAATTTTCGTTTTTTTCATCGATTTGGACGGGAACCTGCCCTTAAGGCATACTGCGATCGTGAGAAAATCGAACATGTTTTAACCACAACCGGTGTACCGCGAAGCAAAGGGCAGGTCGAAAGAATGAATAGAGTTGTCATCCCACTGTTCGCCAAGTTATCAGCGCCGTGTCCTGAAAATTGGTTTAAGCATGTCGACCGAGTGCAACAATTTA
>NW_017257248.1:23318-31961 GCF_001594055.1 Mycetomoellerius zeteki | reverse complement strand
TAGATTTAGTAAATTTTGTGATATAATGATTTTCATGTAATAATTTTTGAAGGGGAATAAAGCCATTATAACTTGGGTTGGGATGTATCGTATACAAAGAATTTCATCAAACAGCAAACGCAATTAGTCATCAGTTCCACGGCCGATTAAGTAATTGACGTTGGTGAAACCGGCCCAAATGATGGTTTCCATACGAGAAGCACGCACGCTTAGCGCTTTTTTTACCTTTTTTTTTAAAAAGGTAAGTTTGTATACAGTTAAAGTTACTATTACTCAATTAAATAATCCCACCACCACCCCCATCGTCTTATAATAGTAATATCAAAATATCTAGACGATGGTCTTCTATATAAAATTTAACTTGATAGAATTTAACTTAGCATCAATTGTTGACATCAAATATGTATATACTGAAGAAGGACCTGCGGTCATCTTGTTATGAGCTCGATTATTGACCGAATTTTTGTATATCTACAAGTTGTTATGAATATACAACTGTACAAATACTTTCTAAAGATGTCAAAATATACGTAAAAATCGTTTAATAATTTTTATATACTTGTAAAAGTGATGAAAATTAATTCCAGAACACGAATGACCGAATGTGTGTAGTAAGGGTACTCAAAGCTAAGGTGTGTACTAAGGGTGTTAAGAATGTATTTCAAGATTCACTTCCAGCCCTGGAAATCCATAGTATATATGTAATATGAATTACAGATTTTCAACACTGATAGTAACTATCGGAATGCAGTCTAAGATATAAAATAAAAATATTTTTTTAAGAAATAAGAATGAGAAAATGAACATTTTATTAACATTCCGACTCTGCCTATCTCGAACTAACAATATCTATTTTTCTTTCAAGTTGACAATATATCATTTTTCATATTTCACAATTTTAAGTTAGTTTCACCTAACTTATTTCTGCATACCATGGACTTCCAAATAAAATCCGACAATAACAGGAGTCACAAAAAAATTGTAATTTAACCGACGCATAAGACAAGACTGCACTGTACGAATAGGAATTTAAAAGATTTGATGAATTTGTAAGTTCATTGTTCACTGAGAATGGTTCTGTGAAAACCGAAACATTTGGAAATTGTTTAATATAAATATATAATTATTTGAGCACCTACATCGTGCTAGGCTTTTTGCCATTATTTGTTATCCTAATTGAAATTTATAATTCGTTGAACCTTTGGAAAGTTAATTTTTAATTTGTAAACATTTAATAATTATATTTATTGCAAATAATAATCTTTTATTATACATAATACAATGTTAAATTGTAAATATATATTTTTATACTTACACACACACATAAGCATTAAAAAAAATTTTAAGTATTTCGCTTATTTATTATAACAACGACACAACTTGGGTAAGTAGAAGTACACTTCTAGGTACACAAAAGTAAAACATCTTTCGGCGCCAGCAATATTAAAATATGATCTAATCTGACCCATCCAATAAAAATTAAAATAACGACAAAAAAACGACTGAATCGTTATCGTTATTGCAAAAATATAACGATGTTACCGTTATCGTTAAAGACAGAAAAAAGTAACGATCGTTACCGAAAAAAAGTAACGAAAAAAGTAACAGCGTTACAAATACCGCGTTACTTCTCAACTCTGGTTGAATGTATATCTCGATACTTCTTAAACAATAAAACGATATACTCACGCGAATATCCTGCATTGATTCAGTATCAACACTTTTTATAATACATTTCTTATGATTTGCAATTATAATTTAAGAACTAACATAGGTTGATTTAAGGCTAAAATTGAATATGAATGAAGTTATAATAATTTACAATAATTCATACAATAATTTAAATATAAAAACTAGTTGTTGAATATCAAATCTACATGTTAAATATAGGGTATGAATGAGGAAAAAGGAGAAAATCGTTTTATTAAAATAATGTAATAATATAATACAACATTTTATATAGAATGTTTACAGAAACTGGAAATAGTGAACTTGCTATACAACCAAGTAGACAGGATCATAGTGGAGCATATCTAATTGATAGAAGTCCTACTTATTTTGAACCATTGTTAAATTACTTGAGACATGGTCAAATAATACTTGATTCTAATGTTAATGTAGCTGGTATATATGAATTGTTTACGTTTTTATACGACTGACATATTTATTATAATAAGACTATTGTTTTGGTACAGGAGTTTTAGCAGAAGCTTGTTTTTATGGTATTGAGGGCGCTATTCAGATCCTTACTGCAATGTTAGAAAAAGAAGAACTGCAAAAGGAAGGTCTTGTATCTCTAACTCGCAAAGATGTACTTAAGGCAATCATGTCTACACCAACTAATGCAGAACTTAGATTCCAAGGAGTTGATTTTGTAAAAGCCGATCTTTCGAAATTAGATCTTAGAAATATTAATTTTAAGGTACGTTTACTTTCATAATGTAAAGGATAGAATAAGCCAATGGAGTATAATGCAATTTTTTGCATTAGATTATATACAATCCTTCAACGTAATTGTTAGATGTAGATCTCAGTCTATAACTGTATGGTGTGTTTCTAGAATTTTTCTAAGGTACATACATGTAATAATGAATAAGGTACATACATGTAATAATAAAAAATCGCATTATACACTACTGACCAAATTAGAAATAGTTCTAACAAAAATTCATAACTGTATTTACATGCTTTTCGTTATATTATAGTACGCCATTATGCATCACTGTAGTCTGGCAGGTGCTAATCTATCAGGATGCTGCTTTGAGCGTGCTGATTTATCCCATGCCAATTTGCAAGGTGCACAACTTGTGTGCGTAAAAATGTCATGTGCAAATCTAGCTGCAGCCAATTTGCATTCGTGTAATTTTGAAGATCCTGGTGGTCTGCCAGCAAACATGGAAGGTGTAAATTTGAAAGGTGCAAATCTTGAAGGCAGTAACATGGCAGCCGTCAACCTCCGAGTAGCTACATTAAAAAATGCTATTCTTAGGAATTGCATTTTGAGATCAGCTGTTTTAGCCGGTGCTGATTTAGAGGTATTTTTATCTCATTATACTGTGTTTTAAATTAAAAACTATTTTAATATATTTCTTAAAATTTCCTTTGTTTACTATTTTACGTTCATGTACTCACATATCCATGCTATTTTTTCAGTGCTGTGATTTATCTGGTTCTGATCTACAAGATGCAAATTTACGCGGTGCAAATTTAAAAGATGCTGCTTTTGAGTTAATGTTAACGCCACTGCACATGTCTCAAACAATACGATAACAATGAATGTCAAACTGCACGTATTACTGCAGCTTAAATTCAGTAATTTTTATATAATTTATATAATTTATATTAATTTATTGTGTGCGTGCGTGCGTGCGTGTGTGTGTGTGTGTGTGTGCGTGTGCGTGTGTGCGTGCATGCGCGTGAATGCGGTAGCGTTGTAATATAACACAGCCGGTGGATCTGGAAAGTCATAAATACACTTATAAAAAGTAGAATGTTCACTCCAAACACTATCGTGTCTCCAGATAATATATAACGTTGTAACTTATAATATTATTTTTAAATAATCATTTTGTAATGTTTGAACAGTGTTTATAAGACTCCTGTTCATTTATCACTACTATCTTAGATTGCAACGTCAAAAGGAAACACATAATAAAAATTCTTCCTAATTTTATTTGAAAGAAACATTTTTCAATAAAACAGCATTTTCCATTGATAGGATAGGTTCATAAAATATCGAAAACTTCTTGTTTCAATAAAAAATAAAATCATATTCATTTCCATACATTATTAATTTAACAGTTTGTCATAGTTGTAAATATAGCTATTTCATTTTTAGATATTCATAATTCATTTCCAGATATATGATTATTTATTAATTACCGAAATAAAAGCAGAATTTTTAGTATAATTTACAAGTCAGTTCTACCGATTATATATAAGTATTGATTCATTAAAACATATTTTCATATTATATATTTTCTAGCAACTTTTATTGTTTATTTTCTTACTTTTGACGTCACAATATAAGAATTTAACACGAACATAGCATAGCAGATAGCGCACTGGTCTGTAATACCAGAGGGCCCGGGTTTGATCCTGGTAGGAACCAAATATTTACAGTGCAAATATTTAAAAATATCGGACAAATGAGAATAGTTCCGCAGTAATTGTTGCGTAATCTTTTTTTTACAAAAATTCATGTATTTCGATAATGCTTACATAGATTTCGAACGTTTCAGCTCATTTCGAGCCATCATCAGCGATGTATAACCATTATTCTATAGTTAAAACAGCACTTGTTTCTATTATTGTGTGCAAATGGTGCAGTCTTAAATTGCCAGATTTAAGATTATTGTTCCTGTGTAATACATTTTATGTATGAAAAAATTGTGTTATAGAAGTGCAATTTTGTAAAAGACTCACCCGTTGCAGACAATAATATAGATATAAATTATGTGGTGATCAAGGGAATTATCTTAGTTTCCATTCGTATATCATACATCTTTTATCACGTTTAAGTAGACTAAATATGTAATGACCAATTTCGTCGGTGAGCGCATACCGTCAAACGTTAAAAACATATTTTGATGTTATAAATAAAGATTTATGCTTACATTATAGTCGCAATGATGTCAATATAAAGTTTAACGAATAAATAACGAATATATAAGCTAGTTATGTCAAGAGTATATTGATCAAATTTTTTGTATGATATTCATATATGCGTGGTGAAAAAATTCAAATATTTACGCCCGCATTTCCTCTTGGAAAAGACTGGCAACCTCCCGAGAGTATTTTTGCCTACAGAAACACTCTCGAAAAATCCGTCATTCGGAACCAGCATTGAAACTAGGTCCCATGCTTGTGGCAATTGAATAATCAGCGTGCGCACTACAAGCATTTGAGAGAGGTGTAACACATAGAGGTCTAACGTAAGAGGAAGAAGAAGAGGAAGAAGAAGAAGAAGAATATAAGATAATAGTGGTGAATGAACAGGAGTCTTAAAATGCTAATATGTATAACGTTTGATTAAGGATGCGGTCCACTTGGCGTTACAAATACTTCGAAGCGTTTGATTGACCAATCGGAAGAAAGAATTTTACTAATTGACCAATCAAAAAATGCTTCGAAGCATTTGTAGCATCAAGTGGACCGTAGCCTTAAGTGTGCGTGCGTGCGTGCGTGTGTTTGCGCGCGCGCATTCACACACATAGATGTACACACAATAATTCTTGTTACATTTTATTACATAAAAAAGTAAGAATAAAAGAATTTTAGCAATTGGTGTATAAAATATAGTAAGTATAGCGAAAATATGTTTTTGATTGTCTTATGTTAATTTTTTAAAAATGATTTTACTTTCCATTTACGTATATATATTTTTTAAGTTTTTATAATATATTATAAATATGTACTCTTGTTTTTCTGCCTTTTTTGTTATTTTTCAAATAATTTATCTGTTACGTCATATAATTTCTTTATATATACATACTTTTTAGATTTTTATGAGTATTTTCTTCAGATGCCAAAGGATTTGCGAGTTATCACCGTGTCGTGATTCATCGCTAATGTTAGCACAATAGTTGTGTTCAGCAGAATGTTCTTTTGTAATTGTTGGAAGTTTTCTTCATCCTGATTGGATTACATTTTCAGATCTAAATGAATAATTCAATAAGCGCGAAGAAAACTTCCAACAGTTGCAAAATAAACATTCTGCTGAATTCAACTAATGTTTCGTGAACCTGATACTGTATCAGTGCGTTCCTCGCTCTGATGAAGTGAACGACAAAGATTACGAAACATTGGCATTAACAATGAATCACGACACGGCAATAACTCGGTTTTGTTTTCTTTATACATGTTATAAGTAATAAATGTCTATATATAATAATTGATATTTTACAAAGTTGAATATTTTCAAGTTTGGACAAATGTACAATTTAGGCAAAGTTTTAGACAGTTGCGTTTTATGTGAAAAATTAAATAAAAAATATACATAAAACTATACACAAAAATATGTAATATCCCACATTGCACGTAATATCACAGTAATATCACAGCAATATCATTTTTCCATTGCACTATTACAATGAAATGTAACAGAAATATCACTGAATATTATTGAGATGTCAGCAATATTACAATGTCCGCGAAAATGAATCTCAGGAATATTACTGAGATATATCACAGAAATATCACTGTAATATGTTGAAACGTTTCTGTGATTTTTTATAATGCTTATATTTATGTAATATTTATTAGGAAAATTACATCATTTTAAAGAATTTTTTAAAAATAAATTGGTATTTTTAATGTTGTTTTCAAAATTACTTCATATTAAAGGGATGCTGGAGGACCAAATTGTCGGGACATTGCAGATCAATATAAATCTCCGAATTTATTGAACGGAAACAAAAATTCTTTTATAGGTTTAAAGTATTAGACGAAAAATTGGGAGGTGCGGCAGTGGACTTTATACTAAAATCGAAAGAAAAGTTAAAAGCTTATAATAAATATCAATATGGTCAAAATTTAAAAACGGAAAAATAAAGGGCATATACCACGAACGCAAGATGTTTTTAGCGAAGTTTATATTTAATTCCAATACATATAATCGGGTTACAAATTATTAGACGTTTCGGCCTTAAATTAGGCCATCTTCAGTATATAAGTATAAAAATTCTTTTCACACACAAATGTACGACTAATCTAAGCTAATTATTTCCTAACATGTCTAAATATTACGCAAGAACGCTCGTTGAATTTATTTTTCCTTATTCTTTAATTATTAGTCAAAGAGTTTCTAATAATATCCAGAGAATTTCGTCTTTTATTCCAATTTTTTCGATATTTCAAATGTTTGTAATAAGTTGTTTATTGAACGCAAAATTTCCAGATTCTAATGATCGCAACATTTCTTGATTAATTCAAAGTTTACAATTCATGTTTCGAGTTATAACTTATAAAAATCAGTACATGTGTTCCAGTCAACTTGTGAAGATTAATATCGAAAGTGGATGTCTTGTTATATAATAATAAAGAATTAATTAAAATGTTCTGCCAAATTCTCATCATGATACATAGCTTTATATACCCAACATGACTCGAAGGAGAGGGTAAAATGATATTATGTAGGGGAAGTTATGCTAAACAACGGAAAGTAAGTCTCTCTCTAATTTTTCCGTATCACTCTGCTTGTTCAGATCATTAATTTGTTTTTTAATAAAAATCATTTCCGACGTGATTTTTTTTTGAAAGAACATTCTGTGTGAAAAGAATTTTTATACTTAACTCTTATATACTGAAGATGGCCTAATTTAAGGCCGAAACGTCTAATAATTTGTAACTCGATTATATATACATATATATATAATATATGTTGAAATTAAATATAAACTTCGCTAAAACCATCTTGCGTTAGTGGTATATGCCCTTTATCTTTCCGTTTTTAAAAGCTTACATTTTTTTCAACTCGTAGAGCTGTCATCTGACGTAGATGTTTCCTTAACAAAAGTTTTACAATACGTGTGAACAATACGTATGAACACGTATGAAAACGACAGTTCAGCACCTAGCGTTTTACCTGCACAAACAATACTGAGATTATGAAACTAAGATTGAAAGCTTAAAAAGAAAGATTTATATCGATCTGTAAATTACATGTGAGTAGGTGTATAGGGCCGATTCTAACCCACGGATACAGCAACCAGCAGGTGGCGCTCGCGTCGCGGGGAATGACGTCACTGGGCGAGCGGAGAACGGGGTGCGGGGAAGGTCCCAGGGTCGCCGGTACCGCTGTTTACCTAGGTCTTATCTTACCTTAGCTGGTTGGATGAATCGCACTTATCTTACCTTAGCTGGTTGGATGAATCGCACTTATCTTACCTTAACTGGTTGGATGAATCGCACTTATCTTACCTTAGCTGGTTGGATGAATCGCACTTATCTTACCTTAGCTGGTTGGATGAATCGCACTTATCTTACCTTAACTGGTTGGATGAATCGCACTTATCTTACCTTAACTGGTTGGATGAATCACGCAATCTCTTTCCTTGAGTACGGTTCGATGTACGCCTTAACTGATTCTACGAACTTCGCGTGTCTTTCGTATCGGCAGAAATGATCGAAGCGAAGATTACATTTACATGTAAATAACACGTACGCTGTCTATTTTCAATTTCGTCGATACGAATTATCACAATTGTTTCTTAACTGGGAGTGTTTTTAAGGGAATGGGGCTCATATGCAGTGTTTTGTAAACGTTTCGACATCAGCTACACGAATCTGTAACAAAAACTGACGAGTTCCATTTGAAATTTTTTACGTTATTTGTATGCAGCTCGTAAGGGTCATTTCAAGGTCATGCCGTCTATGCCACATAATACATCTTTTCATACCATAAAAATTATGTCTAAGACATTTTGTCGAAAAATGAATAGTTTCGGAAATAATTGTTTGCTTCCATACTTTTTCCCCACCCTGTATATATATAAAATAAAAAAAATTATGTGTGTATATAGGTATGTATATGTAACTCCGGTATATACGCAGCACTTATCAAAAACGAAAAAGCATTACACTAATATGCATATAAAAGAAGTTTTACATATACAGGGTGTTTCCAAATTAAATGGCAAAACT
>NW_017257248.1:9503-22195 GCF_001594055.1 Mycetomoellerius zeteki | reverse complement strand
GAGCATATGTCTATAGGACTTTTTTTCTTAGTTTTTTACTCCTCTACACGCTCCCGAAGTTTTGCCATTTAATTTGGAAACACCCTGTATACAGCACTAAGGCACTTCCGTCACATGCTGGACGTCAGTTTACCATCCTGACGGATCATAAACCGCTGATGTGAAAACGCCTTCAAACAAGATCCACTGCGCAATTCTCCAAGGCAAGCTCCACATTTAGAATTTATTAGCCAATTTTCAATGGACATCCACTACATCGCGGGCAGCGACAATATAGTAGCGGATACACTATCCTGAGTCGAGGGAATACAGAAGGCCATATATTACGAGGAGTTAACCAAAGCGCAGAAAGCAGATAAGGAACTAAAAAGCATCCTGACAGAACCACATTCTAAAAATGGAGAGAGTGCTGATTCCAGGAATAGGGACATACCTGTACTGCGATACAAGCACACAGGTGCCGAGACCATTCGTCACGCGAGATTTCCGATGGCAGTCATTACATAGCCTGGCACTCAGGAACCAAAGCAACAGCAATACTGATGGTAGAGAGATACGTGTGGCCAAATATGCGTAAGGACTGTAGGCGATAGGCACGTGCCTACATCCAATGCCAAAAAGCAAAAATCACGAGGCACAACATTACATCGGCTAAAGATTTCAGGCCCACGAGAAGGTTCGAGCACATCCATGTGGACATTGTAGGACCACATGGAACTAGTTAACTAGCTCGAAGTACTGCTACAAGTACTGCTTTACGATAGTAGATCATTATACACGATAGCCAGAGGCAATCCCAATCGAGGAGAAACCCCATTTCTGGAGAAACAGTAGCGAAGTAGATTTTCAGCAACTGGATAGCGAGATTTGGAACTCCGCAGCGGATAATCACTGACCAGGGACGTCAATTCGAAGCCAGTCTATCAACCAACTCACCGAGCTGACAGGGTCCACGCATATCAGGACGTCGACATACGAGGGTCGTTCGAAAAGTTTGGAGCCTAACGTAGAAATAAGTATTTTTTCGGTCAAATTTAGTTTTATTTTTCAACATAGTCATCTCCTTTTAAGTCGATACACTTTTCCTAGCGATGCTCACATCTCTTTAACCCATTCGAATAATAGTTGGCGTCTTGCTCTGCAAAATAGGCTTCTATGGATGTAATCCACTATTTTGACTGTTCCTTCGTCTCAGGAGTGAAGTAGCGGATCCAAGTTTCATCAACAGTTATTAATCGACGCAAAAAATCCGACTCGTTTCGGTTAAACCGCTCCAACAGAGCCTTGGAAATGTATATTCTCCATTTTTACAAAATCAGAATACGTACAAAAAATGGAAACGTTACTTTCTGACACTAAGACGTTTACGATTTTGACACACAATCTAGTGAATAAAATGCTAACACAGCTTAAGACTTTACTGAAGGAATGGAGACAGGAGGAGTTTGTAACGGAATCTGTTTATAACAAGTTAAATTCTTCGAAACCTGTTTCACCCCTTGCATATCTCTTACGAAAAAAACTCTCAATTTTGGGCGTTAAACACTAAAGAAAAACGCTCAAACTTGGGTGTGATTTCGGATCGTTAACTGAAGGTTAACGCCCAAAGAAAACCATCAAAATAAATAGCTTTATTATATTACATAAAATTAATTAAATTGTTTTATTGCTAAAATAATATTATTAATTTGCAACATATTCCGGAATACACACGACAAAATTATAATTGAAAGAAAGAACGCTTTCTCTCTTGTTTGAGAAGTAATTTCCTTATCTTTCTAAGCGGTCACCCATCCAATCTCGTATCCCATCCATGCTTAACTTCTGTAATAATTGTACGGGAACTGCTATTTCAATGATCCAAGAACACTGAATGTTAGTGGATGTATAACTGTGACATATAGGGCTGCGTTCGGAAACATCATCTGGATACCTCCGTGTATCATCTTATCCTTTTTTCACATTGGATGAACAGCAAGGATGATGTTTCCGAATGCAGCCTAGATAAAGTTTGTCAAAAAGACGTTTCACGTACAGTTAAAATATATTTCTTTCATAAATGAATCTGCGGCGTCCATATTCAACATTTCAGCGTTAATTCTCAATCATAAAGATTAACATTCAAGTGACTCGTACACTCACAATTTTGAAAATGACACTCAAAAGTTTAAGCCGTTTAAGACACTCATCTATTGAATGTCATATACAAGTGTTGAGAGTAAACCGCGGTTGGGTATGACCATCAAATTCGGTGTATAGTATGGTGTATACACTAAACTATTCACCAGATTTGATGGTCACATACAACCGATACGTTGATGATCAATACTCAAACGACATTTAATATTGAGTATCTACACCAAGGTAACACCGAATATTCATGGTCACCTTCAACCGACACCCAACAATGATACTCAACTCTCAACTGACACCCAATGTTGACGATCAAACTTCAACGTACACTCAATATTGACGGTCAATACTGAATTTTGATGGTAAACACTTAAATTTGAGTGCTAATATCTAAAAAATAAGAAGGTTTTTTTTCGTAAGGGATGGGCTTCCCAAAATACAGAAAATTGAAAATCCGCTTCGCATCATAGTTTCTTTAGTGGGAAGTTCTCTCTATAATTTAGCCACTTTTTTACATGACATAATACATGACAGCATACTAGTATCTAATAGTTTTATAAAGAACAGTTTTCACTTGACTCAACACATTTCTGACTTGACAATCTCCGATGAAGTTCTTTTATCCCTCGACGTGGTCGTTTCACTTTTCACTAACGTAACTATTGACTTGATAATGAAAGGCATAGAGAGGAGATGGCCTCTCATTGAAAGAAACACGAGCATTCCTAAAAAAGAATTTTTTGAAACACTAGAACTAGTTTTTAATTCAACATATTTCAGTTTTAACAACAAATTTTATAAACAGACCTTTAATGTTCCGATGGGCTCACCATTATCACCCATAGTAGCAGATATAGTCGTGCAAGATTTAGGAATGGAGGCTTCACAGAATCTTCCAGTTGCACCCTATACATGAGATATATTGATGACATTGTGCTAGCATATGATGCTTCACACATTGTCGCACTGTTGGACACTTTTAACTCATATCATGCCAGATTAAAATTCACAATTGAAATGGACGACAAATTAAATTTTCTTGATGTTTGCATAATTAAAAAGGGAAATTCTCTCATTCATAATTGGTACCACAAACCTACTTTTTCTGGCCGATATTTAAATTATTTTTTTAGACACCCTTTATGCCAAAAAGTGGGAACAATTATTGGATTAATAGACAGAGTTCTATCGCTGTCCCACCCTATGTTTCATCAAGAAAATTTCGAGGCAATAATTAAAATTCTGATTAACAACGGATACTCTTTGAAACTCATTTTTACTATGATCAAAAAAGGCTATCAAAAAATTCAAACATTTGAATGCTCAGAATCACAAATCTAAAGACAAGATAACGAGTAATGTTGAAATGAAGGCAAATCACAGATTTTTTACAATACCATTTATTCCAATTTTATCAAAAAAAGTTAAATTCTTTAAGAAAGATTCCGCGATACACATGGCTTATAAAGAGATTAACAGTCTAAGAGGTTTCATCAAGGGTCATAAAGATGTTCGTCCCAATCTTTCTCGAACGGACGTAGTTTACAAAATTAATTACCGAGCATGTGAGGCTTCATATGTGGGTCAAATTGGTAGATGTTTGAAGGCATGTATTAATGAACATAGAAATCATATAAACTGGAACACGACGCAACATTCTGTAATAACTGAACACAGGATTGGCCATTAGCACGAATTTGATTAGGAAAATATCAAGATTTTAGATGAAGAAAGAATTCTCAATAAAAGACTAATTTCGGAAATGATCCATATTAAACAACAAAAACATGGTTTAAATTTACAAAACGATACTTCTTCTTTAAACCCACTATACATGGATTTGCTTGCGGAGTCTTGATGCCTTTCTTTTCTTGTTATTATTTGTTGTCTATGACCATATGATGTCTTTATTTTGACTCGCAGTACAATTCAGAACGTCGACAGCACAAGACCTTTGTGTCGGTTCACGAGATTTCTCACATGTAAGTTTAATTAAAATCAGAATAATTTCAGACGAATTATCTGTACAATAATTATTTTGCTCGTTTGACACGAATGACTATTTAACAATTCTGACAATTTAATGAGGGTGGTTGTTTATTGGCTACTGCTTCAATGTAATTGACATCGTTTTAATTTATGTAAGTTTTTACACTATTTTATACAATTTCTAAGTATTCACTAAATGATTATTCATTTCGTTATACAGCAAATTGACCTTTGGTTAAAAAGAGATGGTTGTTGAGGTTTTGCCATCCTTTTTGTACTAGTTCGATTGTTAACCACAATTTATTTAATGTAGACGAAGTTTAGAATTTGTTTTTATATTGAGAAGGACCCAAAACGAAGGGTTGAAACGTATATTGCATTTTTGTTAGAATCATCGAGAAAAAGAGATTTCTATACACCTGAACAACTGGCGTTGGCTGTTATATATACTTTTATTGATATATTCTTCGAGCTTTAATTTATATATTTGTTTACAAAATCACTGACATCGACTGGCACAAATGACTGTCACACAACAACTGAGCGTTCACAATGGCTACAATTTTCACAGGTATCTTTCAAAACATGTACGATTGTAGTACCAGAATGGTTTTGACGAGTAATGCCATCTTTATGTTCAGATTCAAAACTTTTCAAACGATCCTCGTACCACCCGCAAGCAAATGGGATGGTAGAGTGGTTCCATAGACAGATGAAGGCAACCATTAAGAGTCACGAAACAGAGAGGTGAACTGAGATACTACCAGTAATCGTCCTAGGGATACGCGCCACCTGGAGAGAAGACCTAAACGCAATATCAGTGTTACGTAGCAGGCGACGGACACAATTTTTTCACGGGTATAGATAATGTTATCTGTTTGTTCGTTGGAGATCGCGGGCTATACGCGGTTTTGAGATATAGTGACGATGGTTGATTCCGTGTCGTCCCACGGACGCTCGTTTGTTCCCACCAGATATAGTACAAAGTGGGCCGGCACTTCCGCGCAAGTGCGACACTCCGCGATCGTGCGCGTGGAGGTGAGCGAACAAGAGCACCGAACACACCTATCGAATCGGTGCGGCAGCCCGAGGTGGAGGAAATGACGGTTGGCGCGGCAATATTCCGCCCTTGTCGGGAACGGCTCAGTATCGCGACACGAGTCGCAAATTGTTTCCCGGCTGACGCGATGTATTATACTTAATAATTAATAATTAATTAACCCACGATAATATATTAACCCACGATGTTGCGCAAATCGAGGAAGCGATCCAGTTTCTATAGCTGGCGCGCTATTTAGAATGTTGGTCCCTAAGTAATGTTCTCCGTTACGCGGACACATAACGACGAGACATTATAGGACGAAGTTAATTCGATGAGTCCATGCGTACGATTGGCGGACATGCACCAGTATGGCGCGAAATACAGACGCGTAACACGACGGCACCACGCGATGATTCACCTCAACCAAGATGGCGGCGCCCGTGCTCCACGTGGCCGAGGATGCTAGGCAACGTGGCAGGAAACGACGCTATGAGTAATTTATCGCTCTTACCTTGACGATCCCCCGCAGCGACACCACAAGCGGCGATCTCCTGCAGCCCTAGTAATGGTGGCGTGAATCGGTGGTTTATGCTGGAACTCCAGATTCGTTACGCTGTCTTCATCAGGATTTAGAGGAGCGGAGTGAAGAATGTGCGGTTATGGGGAAGTCGCAATTAAACGCAATATTATATACATATATATGTATAATTATTCAATGAAGCACACAATTTTACATCAAAGTAGTGACACTACGCAAAGATTAACATGAATTATGATTATTGCTTTTTATAAACTTCGGTGCGCGTACTTATTTACCGAATGCGCAGATTAAAGATTAAGGCATAATAAGATTTTGAAGAATTACTCAGATATAGAAAGATTACTCAGATATAGAAGGATTACTCAGATATAGAAGGATTACTCTACAGGTAGGAACACTTTTAGAGGATTAGCACGTGTTCGATTTATAGAATAGCACGGCGGGAGCTCTGACGCTAGGTCAGCTCCTTTGGGAGTCCGGAAACTGAGAGAGCGAAGGACGCTTCCTTCTGGAAGGGTTGAGCGTCCGTCGCCCCTACTTCACACGTAATCGGGGGGGGGGAATTCTTACGTAATAGGGAGGGGACTACCTTAAGGCAGGTTTCTCGTAGTAGTGACTTAATGTTGTCTCATGTGGAGGCGGCGTGTCATGTTATACTTAAGTCAGTGGTTATCATGCGAAAAAAAGAAAAGTCACTAGCATGCAAACGTAACATCAGTAAGTAGAATAGTAACGGCGGTTCTAATTCACTATGTGTTAGTGCGTGTACGTATATGCGCTATGTAAGTGTGTGTGAGGGGGTCGGGGGGAGTGCACACAGATGTTAGGGTCCCGCGGCGCGGGGAATGACGTCACAGGGAGGGGGATGACGTCACGGAGAGAGGGAGAGGAAAGCGCGTCACCGATGGAAGGGGGCTCATTTCTTCTCTCTCTCCAACCTATTATCTTTTCTCCCCACCAGTTGTAGGGTACAGTTCTCTCTGTCCCACCCGTTGCGACCCTATTATTCACGCTCTCTCTCAGCCGTTGCGACCCTATACTTACCATCATATTCACGCTCTCTCTTCCTCCCGTTGCGCTCTCTTTTTCTTTTAAGATTTAATTTTATTAAATAGATAATATTTATCTTATGATTTCTTTTTTATTTTATGGTACGGCTTAGTAACTACCCAGATAGACTTGTATGACGATCACGATATGCACAAATTAATTTACTGAAAATTTAGAACAATTTTATAATCATTTATGACATTATAAAAGCGAAAACGTTTATATTAAGGAAAATATAAAATTTAGGTTATTTGAATGATTAAATTTTTTGTTATAGAATTACAAAAACATATGTATGAAAATATATCTTCAGATCTATAATATTCGTTTTACGATATTGCTATATGAAATATTTACATCATACATAATTAAATGAAATACATCGTATAATGATGCACATTTGCAATTATCATGTGATGCTATAGAAAGCTTAAATAATTTTTAAATTTTTCTTCATTTCATGCCGCATAAAGTAAGATAAATATACTGTAAAATTTGGGTAAACAAATGTCGATTTTGATATACCGAATTTTGTTGAAAGAATTCGTAATCCTGATGTGATGTCATAGTAAGCATAAATGATTTGTAAACTTTTACTTATTTCATGCCGCATAAAGTAAGATAAATATACTATAAAGTTTAAATAAACATGTCGATTATGAAAAATTCGCGCGAAAGTCCACAGAAATCACGCAGTGTGGCGTTGATTTTTCCATCGAAAGTTGCATGGTTTGAAGAGGGACACATGATGGAAATGTGGACTTGACCTTGAGTGACCTTGTCAAAATCAAGTTAAGGTCATTAATGTTTTTTTTCTTAAGTAGAATCCCTATTTTTTATTACATATTCTTGTAGCTAACCTCGAGAGCTTTCCAAAACACTATAATTAAATTCATTTTCATTAAGTTATATACTTTTCGAATTATAAAGGCTTGAAAATTACAGTACCGCCGGCATTAGCATTACCCAAGGTGTCCGACGGACGGCTAAAACCTCTTGTTGTTCAGAATCATGGATAACTTTGTTCCTGGATAAATTTGTCAAGATCAAGGTCATTGGAGGTTGTTTTTCTTATTTTCATTTTTGCACAAAAATTCATTTCTACGTAAAAATGAAAATAAGAGGTACAACCTCCAATAACCTTGATCAGACACCCGTATATAAACATGCATATTACATATATGATCAGTACGAATGACAAAATAAAATCCAATATATGTCAAATTTATAAGTGTTCAGACAAGCGTGCGATTAGCTCAGCGTTAGCGTAGGTAGGCTACCACCCCAAAGATTGTAGGTTCAAATCCCGTCAATACTCCATGCGTTTTCAAGAATATTTATAATTGCGTTATATAATTATAAGAATTTGTATGTACAGAAAAATAATTAATAAACTTAATAATTATTCCGAAAATAAAAAATAAAATCTAAAAAAAATAAAAACAAATTAAATTATAATTAAATTTTTTTTTCGTTAAAATATACTCAGTAGACAAATGTACATATACTTTACAGCAACTTCACGTTTATCTTACAATCATCCAATGCTTCATAGATGAGCCGATTAAGATCCGAAATATTGCAGCAGCATTTAGTAAATCAGAAAACGAAATATCATGATGTGCAAATATGATGTAAATATGAGACACTAAGAATCAGATTTTTGTTTGTCATATTTACATCATATTTGCGTCATAGTATTTCATTTTCTGATTTACTAAATATGACTACAATATTTGGGGTCACAATCGCCTCACCTATTACGGATTTGATGATCGAATACAACGTAAAGTTGCAGTAAAATTTATGCGCATCTGTCTATCTGGGTAACTATAAAAGAAATATTTTTAAAACAGTAAAAATAGTGAAGCGCGCTTTTTATGAACTAATTCAATATGGAGGTATGAAAAAGGAATGATGAAGAGATAGAGAGCAATGATTTTAAGAGGAATATAATTTTAACACATAGTACATTTACTTTTTTTCATATAGCGAACCTATGTACAACAATCATCTACATCATTCACCATATAAAGACAACAGATTAAGCTTCTTTTTTTTTTTTAAATTAATTCTAATAAAATTTCATCATATGTTATCATCATGGTTATCAACGTCATCATCGCAATCATCACCATCATCGCTACAGCATCTCCGTTTCCGTTTTCCGGTAAGTCGTTCATTCAAAATAGAGGCATCTGCTTCTATCGGCTGCACCTGACCTATTAAATCTTCAATGACCCCACGAATTTTCCTAATTTCGGTAACAGACATATTTCTGAAATAACAATATGTAAACTGATCGTGAGATTAATAATAAAACGACTGGCACCAATTGAACGAACTCGATTCTCCGCATGAACGTTCGACTATATAGTTAAATATATCAGAATCTTATTAGCAACAAGATTGCATAACGATTTATAACGAATCTTTATTAACGATGAACTGAAAGATATAATATACACTAAAAAATAGAGAAAGTATAACTGTGCTCCAATGCGGCTACGAATTTCTGCTTATCGCGCTCGATTCGTCATATCTCGCAATTGACTATCGCGCACAACGCCGCTCTTTTATGCGATTTGTCTCATCTATTGTTTGATGACCTATCATTCGCAAGCACCTTAAGAGTAATCGCCAAAATATATTTTACTAAGGGAAAAAAACAGATCTTACAGTGCATCAACATTAATGTATTACTTTATACTTACAATTGGTCCATCAACTGAGCCTTGTTGCCAATGCCAATATCAAATTGAACCCGAAAATTCTTTGGCGTCTTCTCAGTGACGTCTTCATAGTTAGATAGATACATTTATGTTATTGTATAAAGATGAGACATTCTCAAATAAAATATCAGCATTTACACGTATGTATGCGACAGCGTCAAATAACTCCTCGATGTTATCCATACTAACTCAGATTTTTACAAGAGACTTGAACCGACCGAAATCTTCGAGTTTACTGAGAGAACAAAGAAAAATCATTGCTGTCTAGAATTTAGGGGCTGTAGAGTAGGGATGTACGCTTGTAACAAAAAAGTTTAGACTATCATGATAAATATATTGTTTTCATATCTGCTCGTCTACCGTTTTTTCACTACCAAAAAAAAGATTAACGAAGATTACATTTCTTTTTCTTTGAGAAATTCCAAGTTACCTAACATGAAGGAAATGAGTCATCTATGAAAATGAGTCATCCCCACTATTAGTATTGAATACATATCGAACACTTTATTTAACTAGGTATATCAAACTACTACTGAACGGTGATCATTATTGAAGGATTCTTGATTACAGGGAAAGGGGAAAGAAATTAAAATGTATTTGAAAAAGAAATCTCATTCTTCTTTATTTTTTAATTTCTTATTTTTATCTTCTTTATTTTTTAAACTTGATATCATTGTTTTTGACATTGCGCGATCACCAATTGTATATTTTAAATACATTCTGTAACGCACAATTCTTAACATGATTTCCACATCGCACAGTATTAGTAATATTTAGATTTCGTAAAGAATCTGTATCTTCGTAATCAGCATCGAGGGTCTCAATGGTCAAGTCATCGCTATCGAGTATATCAGCCATCCATTGATGTTTTTCACGTCCTTTAACATATACGACAGTCTTATTGTCATTATTCTCTTCCACAACAATTACAGCCATTGTAATCAGGCGTTTTTTTCCACCATGCTGTACGGAATCATCCCATCTTCCCATTTTAATCCAAGTTGATAAGCACTCAGCCAGAAAACGCAATCCTTTTCGAATTTTGTTAAGAAATTCGATGGCATGGTATACATGTCAAAATGTAATGAGAGAATGGCTCCGTTTCTCAACACCATCACTTCCTTCACGATAAAATTCCTTCCAATGATAAATCCTTGTACAAACGATCAAAATAGGCACGTATTAAGATAGCATGTTTTCCTTATGTCATTGTGTTTAACGCTATTTCAAAGAGATTTTAAATCGATTCCTGAAGTGATACACATATCCCTTTGTTATTGAATATTGTCATGCTTACTGAATGTACAAAAAGATTTACTTACAATATTGTTACATTAAAGATTCTTTAAATTAATAAGTTTTATGCATACTCGGCCAACTTAGGACTTTGAAAAACTAGGATTTGGCAGGTGAAATATCAACAATTGTGTACAAAAAGCAAAATCAGACTTTACCGTATGGATTTAAAGCTTTATTGTCACAAAGTTTACCTTTACCTCACGGATCGCATTAGTAGTAAGAGACTTGGCAACACCGCAGCTGATACGAAGCCAACTTCATAGAATATAGAATTCGTCCCTGTTGTGACTGACTGTCATATCGCGAAGTGCAACGTTGTCAAATATACACTCGACTTTTCGAGTCGTTGACAACCTCATACATTTGTTAATATTCTATATACACTAATAATTTACTAAAAATATAACACATAGATAGTATTCGTAGTTCATTACATTAATATTACATATTATACGGAATCGCTGTAATAACAATTTATTTCAGTTGCATTTTTGACAGCAAAGTAATAGGCGAACTTCCTTAATGTTTCCATGCAAACGTTCGCTACCAGAATCTAAATTATCTTAAAGAATTCGTTACTCGTGTACTTTTAATGTTAAAAAAAAAAACATTATGAATTCTTTTCAAAGGTATAAGAGATCGACATTGTTGGTCAACTTAAACTGTTAAAAATAAATACTTTATTTCTACGAACGTTCTTGCACGGTCCATGTTCACTGCTATAATATTCAATCATTGTTTAATAATGACAATCATTTATTGTTATAATAGAATTAAAATTATATATAAATTGCTGCAAAGTATGGTTTTGTCTCGTTATTGTGATCAATCACAAACTTTCTACAGATACAACGGTAAATTCATGACATTAGCTATACAGTGTTTCTAAATTTACTTCATATATAATTGTACATTATTAATTTAGTTAGTTTTTTCATTTTTTCTTATTTTACATTTACCTTATAATATTTAATTACTTTTTAATTAATTTTGTAACAACCTAACTTTATGCTCGGACGTAGCTCGTCGGAAACTTTCGGTCCAGGGCTTAAAGAGGTTCGAACGGCAAGGGGAAGATCCCACACAGCACGAAGTCGACTGTTAGTTAACTGTCCGTCGACAGAAGATGTCTAAAGTCGACTTTAAAGTCAGACTGAATGTCAACTTTTAATCGACTAAGAGACGACAAATGTCTTGACTATAGTCGGTCATCAGTCAGCCTATGTAGTCAACTTTAAGTCAATTTTGAGTCAACTGTAAGCCGACAATTACGTAACCTAATTTCGACTACGTCGACTTTTAGCCAATATTATGCCGACTATAGGTCTACTTTCTACTACTTACTACTTACTATAGGATGACCTAACTTAACCTGTATTTCTTACTAATTCTAATTGAATATTCACATTTCTCAAAAAACTTAATCGATTTAATTTTACAGTACTGAAGAATAATTATATACTTCAGTATAATAAAATTATATTAATTAAGTTTTTTAGAAATTTTACATTTTATTCACACACAATAATATATAATGGATAATAATACACAGAAACATTTATACATCAATCTTTAATTGTAATACATTAATAATACATTAATCTTAATCAATTATTTATATATCAATCTGCATTGCACATATTTTATAAAGATATATGTAGAAATGTACAGCTTTTACTTTTTTTATATTATATAAATTCTATAAAATTATTTAATTTTTAATTAATTAATATTAAAAGTCCGATACCGACATACCACTTTGTTTTTAAACAATATTTCTTAAACAAAAAGTCAAAATACAACTTCAAAAACATAAATACAAACTAAAAAGTGTCTTCTATCAGATAGTATAAGCAGTTTTTATAATACTGTTTGCAATTTTGCAATAATTAAGTTTTTCGTAAAT
>NW_017257248.1:0-7079 GCF_001594055.1 Mycetomoellerius zeteki | reverse complement strand
CATTCGTATCGGGCATTTCACAAGTGATATTATTTGCGATAGGATGAATTATCACGTCTGATAATATTACTGGTCGACCAGTTGATCTCTCTGTACAGTTGCAAGATATATATCGTTTATATATACTGTGATTACTCAATAATTGTATTACATAAAAATGATGTCATGAAAAAATGAGTGTCAAGCATACCGGATGATGATGCTACAGGTGGTTCTAATGCTGCACGTTTCTGTTGCATTGGAAACATATTTTTACTTGCTTCCGATATCTCTGTAAAGCAACATGACATTTCTTATTTAGGAACATCCGTATGTAATTATGCTCATATAAAGAAATATGTCCATACATGGCCATACGTCCTTCCTTTTGCAAAATTACTGTTTAGTATAAAAATGATAATAATAATCTAATACGAACCTTTGCTTAATGAATTTAAATTACTCTTGTTCACTACATTTACCCATCCATCAAAGACTGATTCCAAATTAGAATCCTCGTCATTTAATTCAGTGCATTCGTATGCTGTAACACATGCAGATACATACATACATACATACACACATATACATATATACAAATAATAACTTAATTTAGGGAATAAGAATAATACCATTCATAAATTGAAGAATATTTGCAAGTTGCCTTTCAGGAAAATTAAAGCTTAAACAAGCATAAAAAAAACTTTTAAAGTACAATTTTAAAAAATTCTGTATGATTTTTCATTACTAACTTTGATACTATCAACTTTTAACGTAACAAAATCGCAAACGTTTCTTGAATTATAAATAGTAATTTATACATATATGTTACATTATGTACATATATAAATAACAAACCTGGCTTAGTGATCAATGATTTATTAAGTTCGTTCGATGGATCAAGTACATATTCACTTTCTATTGGAATGTAATTCGAAGGCATTGTAATGTTGTCTCGTTTTGGTTCATCTATAATTTTTCAAACTTGTCATATTTGTAATATTGTAACTTTAATATATAATATTTATTTTAGAAATATGTTCTATAAATACCACTACTCGATATATCATCGTATAATTTCGGCTTTTTTATAAGTCTCTTTTTCGGGGAATTCTCTGAATTTCCTTTCGGTATAACGATATTGTCGTCTGACGCTGACATTTCACTTATTGCTTTTTCAATCGATCGTGCTTGTTGATACGTTTCTGTAACATATGTTTAGCAATGAATACGAAATTTAGTTCATATCTTAACGAAAAAAATTAATATATTATAACAAACCATAAGGACCAAATTTCTTATGAAATGCTAATGTGTTCCAGTCAACACAAGGCAACATCTGTTTGATACAGGCTACAGTAAGTTGTTTACACTTTTTCGGCATTCGAAATGTATCTTGCTGTAGATTCATCCATATCGCTGGTACTGTTATACAGTACGCATCATACAGCAGTACGTAAAACATTCTGAAAAATTACGCATCTGGATATACATATATACAATAGAAGAAAAATTTAAGATGATAATAAAGTCAGTATTCATAGTCGATTCTTATTTCAAGACTGTTTTAAGTAATGTCCTAAGATGCTAATGCGGCCCTCTGATTAGTTCGTGACACTTTAAGACTGAATTTAAGACGGTCTTGAATGTAAGAACTGACTGAATACCGGCCTAAGTAATTGCATGCAGAAAGAATTTGAAAAATCGAAAAAAATAAGGATCACAAAAATAAGGATCATATAAAAAAATTGCAGGTATATATACAATAGTAAATAATAGTATATATATAAAATAATAGTATATATATAAAATTGTTCATTTTTTTATTAATTACGTCACACGTAAAAAATTAGCATTTTTGTTGTAACGATCAAGCAAGCATGCCATATACAGTGCCAAAATTGCTTGCAAAGTTACAAATGAATAATTACCTTTTCAAAAATAATGACCTTTTTGCAGCAATAGATAATACGAGTAAATTTTTTTATTTTAATGATGAATGTAACAATGGTATGCAACACCAGACATTTAAGTCTTCAAACGGAAGTTGAACGGCTTTATTGTGAATTTCCGTAATTAATCACATTTGGAAGTCTGATGAGAGATTTTCCATTCTACATATGTCCATATGTTGTGATTCGCAGGGATAAAATGGCAAAGAACTTTTTGTTAAAAATTTTTTTCCAACAATAACTGCTCTTTCTTCGTTATAGCAAATATGCTCAATAACAACAATTATTTTATCTTTAAGATAACAACAATTGTTGGGTTTCTTATCTGTCAACGTAAAATCGCTGAATTCAATCATTCGATAAGCATTCGTACAATTCATTGGAAGATCTTTTGAATATTTATGTTTCAAAATAGGTGCATTATATGTAATGCTATAATCAACTTCATAACAATTTTCTGAAATTCTTTTGTACAACTGTTGTAGTGGTTTCTCGGCTTTTCTAAGCATTTTTTTAATGGACTGCATATAATTCTCGAAAGGAAAGGCAGAATAATTATCTAGGGGTCCAAACATGAGTACGTCTTCATTTAAGTGAAGTAAATTGTGCACATTGTAAATTATAGCATCTTCGCCATACAACTGCTGAAATACTTTTACAAACTGTATCAGTAAATCTCTACTATATTTGTTATTACGGCAATCCGTTGGATGACACAATATCCGTTGGATGACACAATATCCGTATTGCACAATTTAATGCATTAAAGTGTCGTAAATTAACTTCTGACAAAATATTTAGCAGTACGACTGGTCCAAGATACAATAAAAATTGCCGAAATTCTGTTGCCTTCCAACGAGATAGTTCTTCTAGAGAACGAGATTTTCGAGCAAACTCTTTCGGTGTCCATTTCGACATTGCAATTAACTTTTCCGATAAATCTGCTATTTTTCGTCCATTTAATCTTGATGTTAGATATCCATTTGTCCACAGTTGCAACAATTTCTTCACGACTCCTAGACATACTAGGTGCATGTAATCTAAAGGGAATTGTGAAATCATTCCCAATTTTATTGATTCAAAGGGAGATACACCAGTATGGTGATCTTCTTGTACTCTATTGTTAAAATTTAGATCAGTTCGAAGAGGTGCAGTGGATTCCAAGAATAACATATGATGATTAGAATAGGTACCTTCTTGCATACACTTTCCACATCCAAAAAATCCGTTGTGTGCTTTTGTGCAAGTTACGAATGCTCTGGCAGGACTATCGCAAATTACACTTCTAATTTTTATAGTGTATCTTTTCTCATCGAAAATAAGTCCTGTATTCTGCAGAATATTAAATTCTTGGCAAAAAGGTGTTAAAAAATTCTGTAGAGAAGACGGTTTTGAATACCCATGATAAGCACTAATTACAAATGGTGTAAATGCCTTGTCACCATAAATTTTGCCTAATATTGGCCAAATTTGACTTTTACTGCTTTTTGATATTGGCAGTCCATCTATATTCAAATCTATCATAATAACGTCATTTTCCGATACAAACTTTGTACGTGCCAATTGTTTTATTATTGCCGTTTTTAAACCAATATGAAAAAAACTTTCATTATTTGCTGATACCTGTACTATGCTATTTCTTGGCGTATTTAACAGTGTTCTTGCATCGTTTGGGAGATCATTGTGTCCACATGTACGCAATTTGTTTAACAGGTCTGTCAAAGCAGCGTGTGTAATGTTGTTTTGTTTTCCACAAACATAACCATTTCAAAAGTTCTGGATTTTCAGAAACATTTTCTCCGGAATTCGCTTTATTTTTGGGTTCATCAATTACATCACATTTGAAATTTGAAACATCGATAGTTGAAATCACATCAAAACCATTTGAATTGGAGTCTTCAGATGAAATTAGAGGCGTATTCATATCTTGCAACTGTAAATTATATGATGTAGGTCTATCGATATGATATTCAATTTCTTGATGTTCCACATTAATTTTTATATTGACTGCAGATCTGTCATCAAGATTATATGCAATCGACTGTCGTTCATAGGCTTGAAGACGGCGACTTTTCTGACGCGAAGATAATTCCCGAAAATTTTTCGACATCTATTAATAATTGTTTTAGTAAGTTAGTGTTAAATTATTAAATTAGTAATAAATTATTATATGAATGGAGAAGATTTTTTCATTTATTTATTATTTTATTCTTTTATTGCAATATATTATAAAAGGCATTCTGTAACAAAACAAAAAAATTTTGTATGAAATTCTCAGCAAAAAGGTGTATACAATACTAAATATATTCGGCTTACAAAGAAAGGCTATAAATTGTTTTCCACCGATTTTGCCAAAATTTGGGAGAATTAAGAGCGAGTTTTATCCAATTCAATGATACACCTTTTTAGGGGGCCGACAGTTAAATAATATACTTTCTTCAGAGGGGACCATTTCAGATATATTAATTAAATAATTTGATTAATACTTTTACTGGACGCTTTCCAGCAATGTACCCAGGCGTCACAATGAAACATAATTCCATGTTTTTCAACTATAACACGATTCAATACAATCGTACACAACTAAAGCTATATATGAGTATTGATTTGTGTTATAGTTGGATTGGAAAGCGCGGAATCATATACTATATTATAAATAACAGAAATACTCTACAATATTAAAATAACAATAACAAATAAAGGGCAAAGAGCCAATGATTTGAGTTGACGTTTAATATAAAGAATACATGTACAGACGTTACAGACACCGATCGGGTCATTATCAATGTTCATATAAAATTCAATAAAGTGTATACATAATGTAATGTTAAATTTGATGTATTTCGTAATCATCCATAGTATAAAATTTATTCTTGAAATTCATTGTGGTCAGATAATATAAAATTCTCAAATGTATATAATTCAACATAGTTTCTAAAAGAACAGTGATAGTTATTTTATAAGTGTCGAGGATTAATTATTGAAAAACAAAAATAAAAATTAAAAATTAATACCTTTACCGTGTGTAACAAATTATTTTGATTCTCGATAATTTCTGACAAGTTTGTAATATTTGCAGGTGAATTTGTAGAGAAACCGAATAGATGTTACTTCAGTTATCTCTAACCATAGAATTGAAACGAATCATGATTTCAAGTGGGATAAAGTAGACATTCTAGATATTGAGCCTTCTTATAATAAAAGATTGATATCGGAGATAGTGCATATCAAGAGACAAAAAAATGGTATCAATAGACAAAATGATACAGAGGCATTACCAAAATTATATTCCAACATTATACATTCTTTCTCCACTTCCTAAAATCTCTTCCATTCTCCTTCCAACTTCCGTATATTCCCCTTTATTCTTTCCTCACTACGCTATCTGATCTCACAGAAGTAAACATTAATTGTCAATACGTGGTCAAATTTTAAAAACAATTAAAATAAAGGGCATTTACCACGAGCGCTCGATGTCTAATAGCGAATCTTCTTCCGAAGTCAATACTTAAAAATACATTCGATTATAATTTCTAACATAATCATCAACTAAATTATAGACGTTTCGACATCATATCGGGTCATCATCAGTATATAACTAAAATTAACATACAAGCCTATTACAATTAAATGTTGAGTATCTTCTTTTCTTTACATGTTCATATAATCCGTTGTTCTTTTTGTTTTTCTCATACAATTTTTCATGTTAACCGATGTTATCTAATTGTTGCACTTGCACACATAATTTCCAGATTCTAATAACCAATAATTAATCATTACATATTCTAACTTATCTTATGCTAATTTTCATACCTGTGTATAAGTAGAACTTAGAGTATTTGATCTCATCAGTGGGTGACATGTCATGAGATCAAATACTCTAAGTTCTACTTATACACAGGTATGAAAATTAGCATAAGATAAGTTAGAATATGTAATGATTAATTATTGATTATTAGAATCTGGAAATTATGTGTGCAAGTGCAACAATTAGATAACATCGGTTAACATGAAAAATTGTATGAGAAAAACAAAAAGAACAACGGATTATATGAACATGTAAAGAAAAGAAGATACTCAACATTTAATTGTAATAGGCTTGTATGTTAATTTTAGTTATATACTGATGATGACCCGATATGATGTCGAAACGTCTATAATTTAGTTGATGATTATGTTAGAAATTATAATCGAATGTATTTTTAAGTATTGACTTCGGAAGAAGATTCGCTATTAGACATCGAGCGCTCGTGGTAAATGCCCTTTATTTTAATTGTTTTTAAAATTTGACCACGTATTGACAATTAATGTTTACTTCTGTGAGATCAGATAGCGTAGTGAGGAAAGAATAAAGGGGAATATACGGAAGTTGGAAGGAGAATGGAAGAGATTTTAGGAAGTGGAGAAAGAATGTATAATGTTGGAATATAATTTTGGTAATGCCTCTGTATCATTTTGTCTATTGATACCATTTTTTTGTCTCTTGATATGCACTATCTCCGATATCAATCTTTTATTATAAGAAGGCTCAATATCTAGAATGTCTACTTTATCCCACTTGAAATCATGATTCGTTTCAATTCTATGGTTAGAGATAACTGAAGTAACATCTATTCGGTTTCTCTACAAATTCACCTGCAAATATTACAAACTTGTCAGAAATTATCGAGAATCAAAATAATTTGTTACACACGGTAAAGGTATTAATTTTTAATTTTTATTTTTGTTTTTCAATAATTAATCCTCGACACTTATAAAATAACTATCACTGTTCTTTTAGAAACTATGTTGAATTATATACATTTGAGAATTTTATATTATCTGACCACAATGAATTTCAAGAATAAATTTTATACTATGGATGATTACGAAATACATCAAATTTAACATTACATTATGTATACACTTTATTGAATTTTATATGAACATTGATAATGACCCGATCGGTGTCTGTAACGTCTGTACATGTATTCTTTATATTAAACGTTAATTCAAATCATTGACTCTTTGCTCTTTACTTATTATTGTTACTATATTATACATATATATGTTGATAGAAAGCATCCACTGATATTATATAGATCAGGCCTGTCCAATTTCGGCTCCGGAGCCAGAGCACTTTTTGGTGCATCACTTTATATATTTCAA
>NW_017257247.1:29806-60667 GCF_001594055.1 Mycetomoellerius zeteki | reverse complement strand
ATACCAAACATTTTTCTCTCTGTGCATGAAATGACATATGACATTTGTGATTTGTGTCATGACTAACGTAGTGTTTCCACATAAATTCACGCGATACTCACAAACAGGACACATACATACGCATATGTGAAGTGAAACAAGGACAACTCAAAATCAGGTTCATCTTTTTCTATTACATTGAGTCAGCAGTCTAGTTACAGAAGTCTGTGATTGCATATACCCCTTCCACGTACTGTTGCATACTGTTATGTTTTGAAACTAGCATCTCTGCGTCAAGTTTCGAGAATTTCGAATTGCAAAAAATAGCATGAAGTCTTCGAAACTCGAAACTTTCTAAGGTTTCAAAGTTTCGCGATTTCGAATGTCCCACTCCTAATTTTTACATATTTTAATAAAATTGTTCTTTCCGTGTAAAAAAGACATGCATACATTTAAAAAATTTATTGAATTTTAATATTTGTTTGAATAGAGTACTGACTAAATTTACAAAATATAAATATATATTTTTTTGATACAAGAATCATTAATTTGATTTAACCCGGTAAAAAAATTTGCTCACATTAATATGTATAAATATGTATAAACATACATATTTATACATATAAATGTTCATAAACACCTATAATCATATAACGAAATATGTACATACATATTCATACATCCCTCTTTCTTTTGTAAAATTACTTTTTAGTGCAATAGAAATAACAATAGTAATGAGAAAACATAAAAAATAATCAAAGGGATAATTTTTGCATTGTCCGTTTTAGAAAAAAACAAGTTTGGAAAAACGTTAAAAAAAATTGCTCTCTCTCTCTCTCTCTCACACACACACACGCACACAATTATGTATAATTTTATATAAAATTATACATAAGTAGTTTTTTTTTACATTTCTTCAAACTTGGTTTTTTTCAAAAATAAATAGTGAATATCACGTTTGTTGCATGAAAAATTTTTTACCGGGAAGTATCATTTTTTTATTAAGAAAATATTTATTTACTGTAAATAAATAAATGTTTAGTTATTCAAACAAATATTTATTAAAATTTAATAAATTTTTTTCAATATACAAGTGCATTTTTTTTCAGCTGGAAAAGGGATCATCCTTTTCCTGTAATTTTAATAGTATAATTTAACTTAACTTGATATAAAATTTTGCATATAATCATTATTGCAGTTAATATATGTATATAAGTTTAATAATTTTCAAAAAAGGATTCTGAAGATAGAATGGATAGATTCGATATATTTTCCAATATGTTCTTCCTCTTGTCTTGCACAGTGCTACTTTGAACGGCACATGCCGCAGTAACCGCACCGCGACATCAAAACAGACAATTCGCAGGGCCGCAGAGAGAGAGAGAGAGAGAGAGAGAGTGTCAGCAATTCTTACCGCGAACTCTCTCTTCGGATGACATTGCAAAGTGCAATTCTATATCTCCAATATAACCACGGGAATGCTTGAAATTGGAGCTAGAGATCGTACTGTTGTACAATATACATTAAATTAAATCACATACGGAAATCACATACGGATGTAGAAGCGAAGCACAATATTCCCTAATTTTGCCAATATTAAATTAGCAAGATTATTCTGTAGCTTACTATAAATTCAAATCACAAATGCATCAATGAATAATGGTACATGTTAAAAACAATTATATAGAAATTTTATTGTAATGTATAGGTTTTAATCAATTGTAATGTCTAGCCTAAATTGCACTGAATAATACAACTTGCGGCAAATATTTTATTGACAAACCGTTTATGCTTTTATCAATTTACATGCAACCGCCATTAGTATGCAACAATACAGTTCATTCAATCCAATTCGTGATTATTATTTTTAATTAAGGATATGCTGTATTTATAAGGTAACCCTGAATTAAAAAGAAAAAAACTTTAAATGATTCACACAAAATAGAATGTATCGGAAATTATTTAAACATTGTCATAAATTTTGGAAAATAAATAGGAACTTTGTTTCACACATATTTTGTGAAGAGATGTGACTAAAACGTTCAACAAAATTTATCAAATATTGGGTCTCGTTGTGGAATAATTGTTAATTATTTCAATTAAACATTTTGAATGCATTTATAATTACAATGGTAAAAAGTTTCACATATTTCTCTCGCAAAACAAAGTAATAAATCTTCGTTAAACAAAGTAATAAACCTAGTCAACGTTTTAGTTTAAAACAAACTTAAAAATAAAATAAAAACAAGAAGTTTCAAAAGAAATGTATGATATACGATGTGTGCAAAAGAAAGAATAGAAAAAATAAATGAATAAAAATAACATAGCGAAATATCCGCAAATGTGAATGCTAGATTTCTTAAATTATTCAAAGCGTTATTGCTCATCAAATATTTTATATAAAATGTATAATTAATAAAATTCATGTGTTTAAATATTATAATATATGTATATTAGAATTATTTTTCGAAACATTAAACTTTACTCGAAACAATAAATCTTTCACAATGAAAGAAATGTTTTATGAGAAAATACTTGAGACAGACAAAAATCTACCAGTGATATTAGATGCTTAAGCGTGATATATATATGTGTAGAAATACATTTACATACCTACATATATTCCAATTAAATCTAATTGATTTGATAAATTGAATTCTATGAAATCTATGAATTTTAAGCGAATCTATGAGTTCCGAAACCCATAAAAACCTAATACATTAAGAAAAATGAGCAATAATGGATATTCTTTAATGGATGACCTAATATTCACAGACTGTTTTTAGCGTCAACGTGAGGTCAAGTAAAAACGCGTGTGCACGACAATTTTCGGGCGTTTAATTTCGATCTCCGGCGTTAGAAAATCCTCACCGGATTTTCACGCCGGTCGGAATTACTCCATGCGTCCGCGAAGAGGAGGGCTGTTAACGTGGAGCCCGCGGGGTTCGTGACGTTTTCGAGCAAAAAGAATTAAGCGATAGTGGGAAGATACTGGCCGCGCGCGTAAATCCATTAAAACCCGTCTTTTGTTCCCGACCTGACGAAAGGATTTATAGACCGACAGCGATGTCGGCGGTCGTGCAGTAACAAAGACAAATGGATCCGCGAATGAAGTAGAATGGCCAACACAGACTCAAATATAAAATTAGTTTGAATTTCATGTCTCGGTGGTCGCGCGTCATTCACGCGCGCGAAAAAGAGGCGATATAAATATTCGTCGACGTGGTTGTATCCGCTTTTATGGGTCCACGCGTCGCGTGAATCATTTATTATCCTCTTTTGATGTTACATAATACAACTCGCCGAGCGCGGGGGATGCCTGGGGTGGAGGTGCGGGGAGAAGAGAAAATCCGCGACGACCCGACATACGTTCGTGATATAATTTGACATGATATAATTTGACGTTCCGCTGCCGCGGAAAGACCCGAGCGACTTTTGTCTCACGCGAGATTTATGATATATGATAATTTTATCGCGTGGTAAAACCGGAAAATTACACGCATGTCGAAACCGATGCGCACAAAAAACGTCCGACCGAGGTGGTGCTCAGAGAAAGATTTGCGCTCGGATTTGCGCGACATGAACGTGAACAATGAGCGACATTAACGTATCGGCAAACGAGTTTTAATGTCGTTCGAATCTCATTTAAACGGTGTTTTTACGCCACGGAGCTACTATCCATTAATTAGAAATCAAACAAGCCGTGTTTAAATTTTACACAAATTTAAAGTCCGTAAAAACATGCAATTAAATAATACAAAATCAAATCTCTTTGTAAATATTTTTTCTCCGATCATCAAGTACAAGAGAGAATTAATCAGAGAAATATTTTTTTTATTACTATCAATGCTAAACTCATCAATTTGCTGATGTTAAAAATGTTGTGCGTACTTCGTAATCCGTAAATACTAATGCGCATATCGTTTTTGTAGATATAAAAAATAGGCAATTCATAACTCTCTCGTTACAATTTTATTTCACAACTTGACATTTAATCTGCACTTTTCCAGTATAAATTCTCTCTCTCTCCCCCCTCCTTCCCCCCTTCATTTCACGTAGAAAATATATCCCACTGTAAGAGCGCAACTTATAAGAGCGTCCGTTAAATAAGTTTCCTCTAATACCCGCCATGTCCAATGTATATAATATTAAACCACGCACATTATTTGCTTTTTTAAATCCGTTTGGATAACAGCTAATGTTTAATTACATTTCATGGGTGTCACAGAGTAGGAGAACTCATTTCGAAAGTTGGATTCGCGGGAAATAAAATTGACAGAGCTCTAGTCTCATTTTCTTCTCTTTAGCGATTTCTTCTCGGAAAACACACGGAACCGAGAAGGATTTACGTCACGCGGACGAACAGAGGCGCAGAGTGCTTACCGCTGATCCACGTGCCGTTGAAGCTCTTGGGGGATAACGAACCGGAGAGCCATTCTTCCAAGGAAATGCCGGCTGCGCCGTTCGTTCTGGACGCGGTGGAATCCGGACTGCCGGTCAAAAGGATCGCTGCCGCGATCACCAGGGCCAGCACGATTATAAGGACAATGCCGCAGGCCAACAAACGCCATTTATATCGCTGCTTGTTCTTCGTCATGAGGTCCTGCAAACATTATTATAGTATTAAGTACACGAGCAAAAAAAAAATACCGTATGATGGAAAACATCTAATAATGGATTTGTATACAATCGTCAATAAAATACATCGATGATACTATTTTTATTTTCATAATTAATACAATTAATTCTAGTTTGATAGATAACAATTACAATTGTATCTTTAATTTGAACATGAACATTAATTACTAAGCATGTACATATATGTTTATCAGCCATGCAAATCTATTGTAAAATTTTATTCGCTTCACTTTACAATTAGAATAAAATGAAAATATTAATAATTATTTATTGTTTACACAATAATATATAATTTTCTTGAATGTTTGAAGATAATACAATTATTTTTATTATCTTCCAACACTCAAGAAAATTGTATATTATTCATTATTGTGTAAATAATAAACAGTTATTAAGAGTTCTATTTCGTTTTATTTGTAAAGTAAATTGAATGAAATTTAACAATAGATTCGTATGGCTGATAAACATATGTAGGTATGCTTATGTATCTAATTAGTGCCCATATTCAAATTAAAAATACAATTATAATTGTTATCTACCGAACTAGAATTCATATTATGAATATTTAGATTTAACTGTATGAAAATATATTATACATATTATTTATTAACTATTATATTCACGGCTATTGTGTATAAGCAAATGTGGAAAATGTTCGAATATATTTCACTCCAGTTACCGACTACGTTGGACTGTTTGATTTATATCAACATCTGTTTGTCCAACATTTTAATTAAAATGTTGCATGCGTGCTGCATCACCGGAGAATGAAGTGCATTCTGGAAAAGTTTTGTAATATCGTCGAAATATTTCTGCGACTGTATGCATACTCGTCAACGGTAGTGTGTAATCGAAATAATTAAAATATCTCAATATTGATATCAGTCAAGTCCATTCACGTAAGTTTCAGCTTGCATTGTATGTAATACGTCTGTACAAACAAAGTGCGTTGTTCAATATAATTTATCCCTTTTTTTAAACGTTTTATAAAAATCCATTTTTCCCTTTCCAAAATCCTATGATTTTTATAGATCTGTATGATAGAATCTAATCCCAGAATCGTAAAAGGATTATTTTAATTTTGTAGAGAAATTAAAGATTATACAAAGAATTCAGTCGTTTCACAAAATTCGATTCTCACAAAAACACTAGATTTAGTCCAGCTTGAAAAATGACGTAATTTCACATCTCATAATCGTGTAAACGATCCGCGTTAAGTGAGACGAATCAAATATGCTGGTCAGAATATCCCGTATATTCGTGGAAAAGCCACCGTCGCTTCTCTCTAGAATGACATTCTCGAACGCGGCTAGCGAGAGATATAGCGTTGCTGCGATCGCGATATGAGGAATAGACTGGAAGAGAATGAAAAAGAGAGGGGTGGGACAATTTCTACGTAAGCCGGTCTTATCGAGAATTGGATTTCGTATTTCTGGAAAAATAAAAGCCGGCGGCGCCGCCGCTATCAGCGAAACGGCACCAATCGGCAACGTACGCGATCCTATATTTATAAATCTTCTTTATCAAAATTAAATGTGATTGGCGCCACGACCAGCCGGACGTTATCGAGCCAAGGCGTCGACGTCACAACGAAACTTTATCCATTCCGGGGTCTATTGATAACGAAAATTGGAACACGACAATTTGGAGAGAATATAACCGCAAGTTAATCAATACACAAATAATGTTCAAGTTAAGAGCCATGAAATGCAATGACGCCATTCAAAAACTAATAAAATCAATTTTCTACATGGAGTCTATATTCACATCTTCAGATATACAGAGTATTTCAGGTACAAACTTTGAGGAATGATAGATCTCACCAAAGTAATCAGCTTTTGTTAAAAATGTATAATCTCTACAAAAAGTGATTGACATTGGAAATTTATACTTTTCATATGAAAATGAAATACATATAAAACAGTTCAACGAGAGAGAGAGAGAGAGAGAGAGGTTAATATTTATATACAATCTTATAGCTTAAATTAAAATTTTCTCATTTTACCTTAACTGTTTTTAAACATGTTTGCTTGTAAAATAATTTTCGTTTTAAATCATTACCAAAAACTTTGTGTTGCTTTCAAATACAATATAGAAAAATTTGTAATTTCTTTATGTTGTTGAAAAGTACATGTGTACGCATCCTTAACCTTTGAGTAAGTAGGTGGATTTTGAAACGCAATAGGGTGCTGAGATAAAAGTTTTTATTTTTTATAATTGTATTTTTTACTAGAATATTATATTTTAATTAAATTTGCATCAGTTATACTCTAATGAGATAGAAAAATGTAAAAATAGTGGACTTCAACACTTCTGGACAATACTTTTTGATTTTTTTTCTAGAACATTGTTTTTAGTCACAGATTTTCCCGTTTTATTTCATTCATTAACATTATTATTATTAAAAAACGCAACTCAGACCAAAAAAATACAAATATTCTAATACTAAATAGTATCTACCATAAAACGTAAATCGTACAAAATTGTTATTACAGCGTAAAAAAATATCGAGTTGAAGATAAGATAAATAGCGAAATAAAAGATACAAAAATTGTTAATTTTTTTACAAGAAATGAATATTTTAATGACAAAAATATGTAAAACAGTCAATGTTTGAATTAAAAAAGCATAAAAGTGATTTTGTTTTCTAGAATTGAGATATAATAACAAAAATAAAAAAAATAAGATTATTTACTTTTTATAATTAAATTTACATTAGTTACATTCTAATAAAATAGAGATAGGTAAAAATAATATAAATAAGACAAAAAAAGTAATATGAACAAGACAACTCGACTATAGCAGAGAAAAATCTCTGACTATATAAAAACTCAAAAAAAAAATAAAGTATAAAAAGGAAACACAAGTGGGTAGGTGGTGTTCACAGCACCCCTACCATGTTTAACGCTCTATTATCGTTTACTGCTTCAATATCGATGAGCCATTATCACTTTAATCTGTTAAATAATCATTAATAGGAAGATACTAAATCGATGAGCTCTTTTTTCAAATCTAAAAGTATGAAATATTTAAGAAAAACTATGCTTAGGGTGTTCAGATACCCCACATATCTACTCGAAGGTTAAATAATCGTTCGGATTGTAAGGTTCGCAATCCATTGCGTGGCAGCATATGACAATACTAGTCTATGTTTTTGCTTTATTGTCTTTTTGCAAAAAAAAAATCAAAGAATTAGTATTCAGATGTTACGCGCGACCGAACACGCAGCTCCTTAAAAATGCATCGGAAAACACAGGTTCCTAAACAAAGTTGATTCTTTTGGACTTTAGAGAGATCTATCATCCTTTAAAGTTTGTTCTAAAGGTCCTGAAATGTCCTATACACAGATACAAAAGCATTCTCTCACATTACACAATTCCATATATTATTATTCTTCCATAAACATATAATTTTTTAATCATACATAAATTCTTATTGCATTAAGGATTTTTCTGCCCCAAAAATCCTACTAACAAATATTACAATCAAGTGTTCTTCATACGCAATACTTAAAAAGATTTCTGCTAAGAATATACCAGAGTTCAAATTATAATTATAATGCAGCAGATCAAAAACGCATTGATTTATTAAATGCTCGCAATAATATTTCTTGCACAACTAACGTGTGGGATTTTCGATATTCTGAGCAGATGTCTACTAGATGCTTTGAAAGTTGCATCATTACTTTAGATGAATACATGCACATTTGTGGAATATATCTTTTATATGGTCGATATCAGCAAACGCACAACGTTGCGATTTTTCCTTCGTCTGGTATTTCTCTTTTTTTTTTCTCGATTTCAGAGGCTCCTGCAAGTGCGCACGGCGTGATTTATGAACGAACGCCTTGACGGTACCGGATACGCTTTTCCTATACAGAGTGGAGAAACGATTTACGGTTCGGCGTTTAACTCACTGTCGCGTTAAAGAACGCGGCCTTTCCATTTATTATGCGTCGATGAAATGCGACTTCCTCGATGAGAATCTGTCGGAAGTGACATGATGAAACCTTAACGAAAACGAATTGTATAAAACATAAGTTGAATTTTAACAAAGTGTGGAAAAATTAATGGAAAATCAGCTTTCCAATTACTAAGTTAAACAGGGAGTAAATTATTTTAATTACTTAATGTAAACCAAATGCTAAATAATCTCCAATTACTAAATGGAAATCTTGGAGGTATTTACTATTATCGAACTTAAATATATATATGAAAAAATTCGTTCTCCATAATATTTAATTTCTGCCATTGAATATTTTGAGCAATAAAGTTTCAATCAAATTTGTCAAATTAAATTTTATTTTATCAAATTAAATTTTAATTTCTGCGGAATTAAATTTCATTATAGAAACAATGTTCCAAACTCAATTTCTTAGATGGTCATTTTCGAAAACACAAGAATCGGTAAACAATGTGTATGTTGCACTTTCTTCTGAAGAAAGAGGAGAGGAGAATTAAGGAAAAATTATATTGACAAAGATGATAAGGTGTTTAACTCTCCGCAGAATAACGCCATGTTAAACAGTATGAAAAATGCCGGATATACTTCAGCCGAAGGTGTTTCGTCCTATACAACTCGTACCTAACTACCGCTATATGCCGGTGCGCAAAAGCAGCAATAATAGGCCACAATAAATATCACAGTCTCTATAGGTACTCGGCATTTCTAGTCGCGCTCGTAAAATTTCTAATATATCTCCGTACAACGAGAGATTTCTCGATACCGATTGCTATTAATGTGCATGCGTAGTTTTGTGTGTGTGTGTGTGTGTGTGTGTGTAATGTGCAGGAGTTGCGGCCAGGGTACTCCCCGACGACTCTACATGCACTATTATACACGAAAGAAGCATTCGCGATTTTTCCGATAACGTTCTTACAATGCAACGTTTTATTGGCGCCGCAGTGAATTTCCACGGCTTATATCTTTAGATATTGAATCGTGCGCGAATAATTAATTGATAGTCGCGTTACGAGTATGAATTGTGATATCGAGTTGCGATTACCCAACGATTTGCGATTGTCGAGTTCTAAGATATATGGTACACTACTGTTTCTATCAATTATTACTCGCTATTCATCGATGGAGTATTGTAAGTGGAAACTCACTATGAAAAGGATTATAATTGAATAATCGAAACAACAACGAATATAATCCAGAAATTTTTTCACAAATATGACGTTTCTCAATGAATAATTAAACAAAATTCACAATTCGCAAATCTTTAAACAGATTTCTAAAATCTAATTAATAATTAAATTTTTCTATTCAATTAGTGAAAATGGTTTTTAATTTAAATAGATTCTATAAATACGATTATTATAAACGATGTATCGAATAATTAATAAAACAGCAAAGAATATATAGTTCAAAATTTTTTTACAAATTTAACATTTCTCAGTGAATAATTGAATAAAATCCTTCATAATTCCTTTCTAGCTATTTCTCATTTAATTAATAAATGAATTATTTTTCTATCTAATTAGTGTTAATGGTATTAATGGTATAAGTTTATATTCTATAATAAATTCGGTTCTTAAATAATACATATTTCACAATCAAAGACTCTCAGAAATGATTAATTTACATTCATTACATACTTGCCCAGTACTCTACAATAATAAAGAAGTTTTTGGAAGCTTTTTTCATTTCTTACGATAAACTTTTTCCCCTCTCATTTGTGTGTACCAGAATATTAATTTCACGCTTTCCTCTCGGAAAACATTCTCTCGTCGAAAGAGATTCGCCATTAAAAAAGGCAACCGCGTTTATTTCTCGTGAATCACGAATCCGCGATTTTTTTCAATCAGCATCCGTGCGACATTCATTATCATTAAAATGGATTCCCCCTTCCATGAACGCTGGATTCTAATTAACTCGGCTTTTACAATCACGCGCCGTTGTTAGAACTATCGCGCACTCGATCCGACCGAAAAATATAACCGGCCTTTCAGTCGATTATCGTCCTTCTCCGTTCGTCGACGCCATTCTACCGTCTGAATGCAGTTTGAATACCGTGATACCAGTAATGGTATTACGTGCAAAGTGCCGCAATATCGAACGGATTCGTTCTTGCTTCCACGAACGTGATCTCTAGAGAGAATCCCCTTAGAGTCACCGCGCTATATCATCCTAGCGAGTCTCTCTGTATGCTCTATTCCTTTGGGAAGTTAAATCGCCGATTAAAAGACTCGGAGTATTTTTCTCGAACTGCGTTTCTTAGAGCATTCTCGTATTCTTTACCAAAACTCGTTAACAGAACTAAAATCTTGCAAGATTTAAGTACAACCTAATTTATAAGCAAATTTAGGCAATTTTAATTCCACTGTAATAATAAGAGTAACAATATAGGATAATAATTGTCAAAACTTCATTTTTTGAAATTTAATCGCAAAATTTTAATTAACACAGGATATATTCTCGACATTAATAATAACAAGATGAAAAAATAAATGCGAGTTTTCGATATCATATATGTATGATACTGACGACAGATAATCCATAAATAAAAAAAATGTCGATATTGAGATTTATACGTCGATATTGATATTTTACGAAAAACGTTACGTAAAACTGATTGAAACTTACTATTTTCAATATCCACTTTTTGGTTAACATTTCCACGCTATCTTTGACACAATCCTGTCGCAATATCAGGAAAGGAGATCATAAACTAGTTTGAGTGGAGAGGCAAATTTTTCGTTTTGCACAGTATTCCGTGGAACAGTGTTCCTCAAGTTGAAGATTTACAACTTTGTTATCAAGATTACTTTAAATACTTTTTCCTTTCATCGAACAATTACTAAGAATTGTTCAATTTAAACATCTTAGATACATTCCAAATAAAAAAGAACAAATTTTAAAAAGCAAATTTAAATGTAGTCACACACACACACACACACACGCACGCACGCACGCACGCACGCACGCACGCACGCACGCACGCACGCACGCACGCACACACACACACACACACACACACAACGTTATATTAATACAAAATTTATAATGCAATATTAATAATACAAAATACTATTATAATATAAATTGCAAAAGATATTGAACATATTCTCCTAATTTACGAAATACAATATGTTATGCGGATAACGTATCTACTCAATGTTAACATAATCGATAGAAAATGTTACTTATTCTACAACTAAACGATAATTAAAAAAATAATCGCATTTTTAACTATTTAAAAAATGCACAGATAACGTAAAAATTATTTTAAAATATAAAAATCGAATTTCACATTTATTCAACTGTGATTATTTTCCAGAATATTTTTTCCCGTAAAATAGATTGTTTTCTAGCAAAATATATATGAAATCTAAGAGTTTATCTTTACGAATTGTGTTATTAACAATGAATTATCATACTGTTCCAATTTTTATTCGTCATCAATAATTATATTAATCAATATTTTTCTTTTTTGCTAGGTGTGAGCATTACTGTGAAATTTACTGTCTTCGGACGTGTACGTATGACGGGGCACGTGGCGCTGCGGAATCACGCTCATACTTTATCTCGAGAATATTGATTTTCGCGGTCGTTGCGTGAGCCACGCCGGTGGTCGACGGACGAGCAAAAGAATCTAAAAAATTTAGCGGGTATGGTGGAAGCCGGCCTGGCGAGACGCCAAGTACAGCATCACGCTTTGAGGACCCATAATTTGTAACTGAGCCGTCAACGTATAGCGTATTGTTATCGAGAGCACTTCGTCCGCGTCGCTCAAAATCGAGTCCAAGTACCGCATTTCCTATCGAAATCCGGCACATAGTGAAAGAAACATGCATATCAGAGCACGCTGATACATTCCTCTGATATATGGTGCTTTTCTATCTTTACGACCTCAAGACAAACAAGACTGACAACATAACTTGATATCCGGTTGCATTGGTACATGAAAACACATTAGAATTTAACAAATTAAAGAACAAGATATATAGGGAAGTAGGAGTTAACGCGGTAATTAGTGCGCAAGTGTAATAATAGAGATTCAATATATATTAATACAAATATCTCTTCGATTTCGTTAGAATTTGTAACATTTGATGAAATCTCTACAATTTTAATCTCTAAACGTTAATTTTATTTATTTTAAAAAAAAATGGCACAGAAATATATGCTTTTAGTTAACTTATTATTATAAAATTTAAATATAAAATAATAAATAACATGAGAAAATTATGATAAACGTTTACTATTCCACTTTACTTGAAAATTATTTTAACATAATTTGAACAAATTACGATAAATAATTGTTATTTGTGAGAAATCAACTTTTCTAAAAATATCTAAAATGAATCAAATAAATGTCTAAGATTGAAAATTAAATAAATCAAAATACCTTTTCTGAAATGTTCCATACACAATGTAAATTTTTATCATAAATACTGTAATTGTATAACATGTAAAAAATCATCATACTAAAAATCATGCGTATTACAAAGCAATTTATTAGGTATTTCATAAAAGCATGACGCTCGCAATATTAAGCCTTCGTTGTACTTTGCATAAATATACAATGCGGTTCCGAATATTCGGTAATGATTTGCGTATATATAACCGCGCGCATATAACCCCGTACCTCGGAAATTAAGGTATTTGCTGCAATCGCACGTCGCCCGTCAACGATATCCGGCAAATGACAGTAAATCTCATTGAATCCTATTCACCGGAATAAGCTATGCCGCACAAAATTTAGGAGATATATAGCGTAAATATCTTGTACATCGATTACGTTGCAAGCCATACATTTCAGTATGATTGCCATCCCTCATATAAATACATACAATTTATTACGGGGAATATTTTCTCATTATTATTTCATTTACGAGACATCTATTTTTTGTATGTTTCATTGTAATATAAATGAAAAAGTTTCTTCCTATTTTGGAAATCTAAGGAGATGGTACACGACGTGAAATATTTTGTGGTCCGTATCTCCACAATAAATATTCTGCGTTAAATATCTTGATTTTTATCTCGCCTTGATTTTATCTCAAGATCAATTGTGAGAATGCTAAACAAAAGATCTATAAGTAAAGAATTATAAATTAAGCAAGAGCGAAGAAACGCTGTTTAAAATTCACACATTGGCATTATGATGAACGCGTAGAGTTATCCACCTCCATCGAGTATAATAATTAATGCCACGCGTGCGCTTAATACCCACGACTTAATTTCCGCGACGTTACCGTTCACTTAGTTGTTCAATTATATTAACCACTCTTCTCACGCCAACAGCCCCATTTCCCGCACACAACCCGTAAATATTCTAGAAAATTTTTCCCCGGAGATGCGCTAACTAGATCGCTTGTGTACCTATTCTATCCAGAGCACTTCATCCTATGACTACGAGATGTAGCGAATTCTGAGCGACAAAAAGGATTTATCCGCTTATAACCGTCATGCCCGTGCAAGAGTGTCACATGGTTACGTTTCTCAAAGCAAATGTATCATTGTTCGCGAGTGGACGAAAGGTGGACCAACTCCTGTCGCGCAGTGTGTCACGGAGTTAAGTTACTTCGTCGCCTTACATATAGTCATAGGATACGTCGTTCTTCTCAACCGCTGCCTGTTGTCGCTGGTCGAAGAACCGGAGATGAAGCCGAGCGGGATAATTTATCGCGTTCCGACATTGCAAACGATGAAACAGCCTCGCCACAACGGCGGAAGTTAGGTCGGCCTCGCCGACATCTCTTGATTGCTTTACCTTGCGTTATCCCTCATCGCGGATCTCATCGACCAAATTTATCCCTACGACAATCTTGACGGCGCTTTATTTCTTCTCCTTTCTTCTCCGGTTTCATTTCATTCTCTCGCTTCTTTTCTCGCTCTCTGCCCTTTTCATTTAGATCCAGGAAATACTTCTTTCAAACGTCTTTATTTTACACTTATTTGTTTCTATTCGACAAGCTATATTAAAGATTTTTTCTTCTTGTTTTTTTCCCCATGAATCGTTATCATTTGCATTGCTATCTTTTTAACTAACTATAATTTTTAATTATTCATTACTGTCGTTTATTATTCTCTCTTTGCAACCTAACTTAACCGAAATAAAACTATATTTTTTTTTACAATATGAAAGAGAAAACACTGTTCTACTTTATTCAACCATCTGTTCCTTTTTAACTACTTCTTCTATCGTTTCCGCAATTTTCTTTTCCATTTTCTTATTCTCTTCTTCTCAGAAACTTACTTTACTAACGAAACTTGCAACTTTTTTATGACGTTCAAATCGCTCATTTACCTCACGAGAAGTTTAATGAGACTTACAGGCCGAAATGGCACTTGAGTGTTTTACGAGCCGCCGGAAGGACAGTCCCTCTTAAAAAAAAACGCACGATTCGCAATGATCGTGTAACAGGCATATTTATGGTGCACAGAGAGAAAAATGTTTGGTATTTGTAACTATAATTATATATTACTATAATTATGATTATTACTGCTATAATAATAATAACAGTAACTATATATATAGTTCCAGCAACAAATGTTATAATTGGCAACCTAAAATGACTATAATTATAGTTGTTATAACCATAAAATAGTTGAAATTACCATAAAAATGGTTTTTATTATTATTATATATATATTATTATAATATATATTATTATTACAAATACCAAACATTTTTCTCTCTGTGTGTGCTTACGCAGCGCAAAGTAGTAGCACGAGTTACATTCAGGCCGCGACGAACGCATTTATCGGCGAAAGAGCTTTTCGAACTTCGCGTGCACGCAGCTAACTTTTGCGTTAAAGAATGATGGTTACATAGCAAACCACGCGCGAGGCATTCAAGTCAGTTGCAAGTGTTAACTTGTTTCGAGAAAAGTAATTTCCGCATTGCCTTTCACAACAGATGAGAATTCCATAAATGAAAAGGTGAGTATATTACAATGTTAATATGCAATTTGAAACAGACTTTACAGCCTCGTTTATATTTACACAAATATAATATATATTACATGATACAAACTTAAACAATTAAGAAGTTCACTGAAATCTAGTAAAAAAATTCTTAGAGTGAGAATTCCTAAATTTTTCGAACACTTTTGTTCAAAATTCCAAATAAAATTAGAGAATTTTTTAATGTAATTTTGAAATAAATTGGAATGCAAGCAACGCAAAGAAAATATATGTATATTGAAAATTTAGGAGATTAGCGGAATAAAGGCTAATTACAAAATCTTGATTTTGATAAAAATTAAAATAACTTCTTACTTTTTTTTATTATCCTCCCTATTATTATCCCTTTTATTATCCATAAATGGGAACAGTATTAAATGTATATTTATATAATGTCTTTGAGAAGTCATACGTTATAATATTTCTCTATTATGATCAATATTTAAAAGGTTATTTGTAATTTAAAAAATGCACTTTAGTATCTTTTTCCGAATATTGATCATAATATTGTAAGAATCGATAGAAAGAAAAGACTATGAATTGCAGAAATGTTTTTTTATTTTCACATTCTTCTAGAAGAAATACAAAATGAATATGAAATACATTTTACTTTTACTTGTACAAAATAAATTGAAATAATGTTGAATCATCATCTAATAAGTTTTCGTAAGATTTCTTAACATAAATATGTTGTAACGAAAACATATTATTGTCGTATCATTTTCGTTCAGTCTCTGTTAAAAATCTCATTAATGATTTGAAATCATTTATGCCCTTTTCCATAAATTATATCATTTTCACCACCATAGGACAATCGAAACACGTTCATATTTAATTAATGTAAGCAACATTAATTCCTTATTTATTTGCGTTAATCTCCGGAAAAAGGGCCCAAGTAGAATTGTGCCTTTATTCTGCCAATCCCCTCAATTGTAGTATGCCATATTTATTGCTAACCGATCGTCACATTTTACATTATCGAGAAAAAATGATCAGAGAAATTTTGATTAAAATGGACGATTATACAATCTGTAAAATTGTTACTATGAGGTTCTGAATTGTAAGGTAAAAAAACTTTAAACCTTCTTCTACCAATCGTCGTAAAGCGGAAGTACACTTGCATTCTGTATTTTAAACATAACACTTTAGAACTTGAGTGTAGTTTTCATAGTTAAGAGTTAATCTAACAGTACCAGACATTATAAATAGAGAAAATAAACTTCGTTGTTATTTGGATAATCTTTATTCTCAAGCGAGAGCCACGAAATAAAGTATAATATTTGAGTACTCATAGATATTTCTTTTAAATCTACCCGTTACGTTGAGAAGCTTAAGACATGAACAAATTTAATTTCATCTTTTTCAAGAGATCTGCCGGTTGCGCAAAACGAGCCAATAACTTCTCTACGTAAGCTACAACATGAAGATCTCGCGTCTCTGTTCTTGGAAAAATTGTTTACTTTTTCGTGAAATAAAAGGAGCAAATTACAACATAAGATGTATCCATCTGATTGTGAAGTTTTTGAAGCATTTATCCCGGAAAAACGAAAATTTTGATGATTTATAGCGCACAGGCTAAAAAGTTGTAGTTTGTTCTTTAAATTTGTTACACGATATGTTTCGAGGAAGGTAAATAAAAGCAGGTTTTATAAAACACATATAAAATGTTACAGGCGAACATGACATATCAGAAAAGTAATATTGCGGAAAATAGCAACCAAATTAAAAAAAACGTCTATTAAATATAACTAATTTGTTTTCCGCGCATAAGATATAAATTTATTTAAATAAAATGAATAACTGCATGTTACTCTTAACAATAAATAATAAAATAATAGACAACTTAATATTAGTCTAATCACAATACAAGATTTATCACGCTTATAATGATGATGCATCTAAAAAAAGATGATAAAGAATATATAATATTATATATACACTACATTTATTAGAACAATGTTTGTATGCAAAAAATTATTTGATAATGATTATTTTTAATATTCTAAAAAACTGTGATCTTCTACATATATATATATCTTTTTTATTTTGCAATCGTTGCTTCTTTTTTACTTTGTACTACTTGTGTCTTAAAAATTAAGACATTTGGAAGTGTGGAGCAGTAAGAAGCAATAGATCTACTTATAACGCGGCTTACAAGTTTCGCAATTAATAGTAAATCGAAGCTTTACGAGTGAGATTACTTGTTCAAGCGAGGAAAATTCACGATCACAGAGAGATTGAAGCTCCTGTCTTTGACAGTCATTGCTATTTCCATCAGTCTCGCGACGGTGCATTAAGAAGTAGACTCTACAGGGATTTCCGGCGGAAGTGCCATCATGGAACGACAGGATAATTTGTCGTTGCATCTCGGCGCGAATGACGCTCGCGCGAATAAAACTCCTACGGGACAGACGGGCGAAAGGAGAGTTACAAATGGGATTCCGTAAAGTAAGACGTAGTGGAATTCGACCGACGTTAGTGCCGCCTTATTTTGATAAACGGTGGGACGCGCTGCGAAAGGAGAGCGTGTAATCCGGGTTAATTAGACCGCCATTACTGTAAATAAGCGCATGTTAAATCTCGTGCTCTGTCTTTCCCCGCAATAAGTCGATCGTATTGGGGGATATCTCCGCGGACACTATAGTCCTGCTAAATCCCGATAAATCCGACCGTTCTCTATCGGTACGCCCTTCCGGAAATCGATGAGAGCGTCGAGATATACGAGCTAATTTACATAGCCGTCCGATGTAACTCGCTTTTTTATCGAAGCGGATTACGCGCTCAATTAATGTTTAATAGGATTTGAACTTATGGAGAGAAAAGCATGTTTCCAATGTTGATTTATTTTCCACGTTTGTATGAATCTATGTCGTTAAATTTTCATCTTGCATTATGCATAAACATTGTAATATTACTCGTGTAATACTGCAGTTACAATTGTATCATATCTCATCTTTTAACCAGGAATAAACGATCAAAATCAAAATACAATTTTGATAGCAAGACATCGATATATTTCAAGAAATATAAATAATAAAAATTAAATAGGCAAATTCAATTTAATATCCAATATTAAAGTGTAAAAGTAACAATAAAATATTTCTCAGTTAATCAATATCTCAACATTACTGAGAATATTTTCCAAATTTTCATTTTTTACACATAGATAAATCTCAAATTTAATAAAAATCTAACTGAAATCTATGTTCTATTATATGAAATGGCTTTTTCGAAGTATTTCTATATTTATAACCGTATATGTCAACTCAGCTACTATCCTTGAGCCAAAATGATATTTTATTTCTGTTTCAAGATAAAACGTGCAGAACTGGAAGCAGGCCAGAGCAAACCACGCAGATTTTCTATCGCCTTAGGCTAAGGAAAAACTAAATACAGTAGCGTACGCTCACACATGGTTCTCTCTCTTCGAAATAATAAAAATTTTACAACATCCTATATATGTATATATATATATATAGTAAACATTCAATATTTTTTCAAATATCAACATACTTTTAAAGTTTTCTAATAAAATCTTATTATCACATATAATTAAAAATTATAATTCAAAATCTTCGCGTAATCTTACTTTACTAACTTGCTTTGGAAAAATATATTTATTAAAATCCTTTCAAAATATTTCGCGGAATCGTTACTCAATAAGATATAAAATATAAACAATTATTATATATATAATATAATTATTATGTATCATATATATATAGTATAACTTCCATATAAAATCATTAACGAGTTTTATACTCCTCTTGTGTCTTACTTTCAATCCAATTTCGATTTATCGAATATCGTTAATAGACGCAATAAAGAGTAATAAAAGCATTAATGAGGAATAAAGAAGTATAATAAAATATCGACATGAAATTCGACAAGAATGATTTATGAACAGATGTTTGCAACGCCCGACTTCGTATTTCCAGTGACCCTCGACGACATTCAATTACTGATCGATCTGCTCAAATCGTGTCGGGGAGCCACGAACGAAATAAGGCTTATATACTTTAGGGCTGATTCGCGGAGAAGGAATTTAGTGTACCTGACAGTCGCTATAATCTCGTAACGAAATACACGAGAAAACCTGGGAAGATCCCTGAAGCAGGTCACCAAAACAACACGATTGACATGCGGTATGTTGAGGCACATACACGCGTACGTTGCAAATACATACGTGATGCTGCGTACTGACAGGAAACTGATTGTGGTCCAGAAAGCATCGAATCGGACGAGCCACCGAACGACGCTGGCGACAGGAGTAATTTTCCGCGTTTGCAGCCATTGTTCCGCGCGGATAAAAACGGATAAAATTCAAAGTAAAATTTCGGTTGAAGTGGCGAAACTTGGCATTTTATCGTATGCACTGAACAAAATTGACTTCCGAATTTCACCAAAAATATAACTCCCTTACACTTTCAGACACTTGTGACGCATTTCCCCTTCCCTTATCCTCTCTCACACACACACACGCACGCACGCACGCACTCGCACCGTATACATATACATACTAACACACATACAGTAATGTAGAATCTGCCTAGCTAAGCTACTCAATTCCGTTTTCTTCGCGTTGGTAGAACTGATGTGAGTGGATCGTGCAGAAGATCGAAGATATTTTTTTCCGTCGAGTTCTGATGTACCTCTGAGATACTGTATTCGCTCAAAATCTTTGTGTACATGTAAACTTATTCTTCTTATGCAACGGAAAGAACGATTTTGCTGAAGTCTCTTCATCTAAAAATTTAGTTAGATACAGATCTAAAAATAATTTTTTGTTGGATCATCAAAATAATTATATAGGACGCTCAAACTAGTTGCTAGAATGTTAAAACTTGTTGCAGCATTGTTTATCATGCTTGAATTTTTTACATAATTATTTTAAGAATCTAATAAATTTTTTTCATATCTTTATCTATCTAAATTTTTAAACATTTCAACAAAATCGTTCTTTTCGTGTATCATATTTCTTCATCGAAATAAATTTTAACGATTATCATCTTCATGTCGAAAGATAAGCTAGCAATAGATATTGAATGTAGTTAAAATGCAATTATTACAAAAAAAAAATCAGTCTAAATAACCACCAACATTAATACATATATCAATTGCGTAAATATTCGGAATATAAACTAAACTACAACAATGCAACATGTTATCATCAGCACTGCAAAATGTGTCATGTAAAATATATATGTCACGCATAAGTAATTAACAAAATTTACCGTACCGAGTTTTAGTTTATCATTGATAAAACTAACAATGTATCTACGCGAACAAACGAAATATTATAGTCAGTATAACTCGAATTAGTTGTAGGCGCATTTCCAGTACTTCCACTAGAAGTCACCGAGCGAAAAGACCGTCATAGAGAGGAAAGTGGCCAGACCGAGATAATGGGGTTGCACTAGAGGAAACCAGGTCGTCATTTGTATCCGCCATTATCGTAGCTGCAGCTACTTCCGGCGAATACGCCGTCATTAAACAAGTACAGGTGCATGCCAGCAGGCTCGCCAGTGATGGCTAATGGATTTTCAGAACCTGAAGTTCATCTATTTTTCAACGCTGATGGGTATTTTTTGAAATAAAGTAAAAACATAATGAATCTATAATACGTTACGACATAGTTATGAACAGTCATCGATCGTTTCGATATTGCTTAAATAATGCATAGACTTCTTTCTGATAAAACAGAAACATCTTAGAATATTGGGCCTTTCGTTTCTTTATCGCTTTATCGTTTACGAACATAAAGGTTAATTATTAATATCCAATTATTAATATTTTAATAATAATAAATAAAGAAATAAGATTTTAAATCTTGAATAAAAATGTAAGAGAAGTCATTGTAAAAGTAAAGCAAATAAAATTGTAATTAACAAAATTGTAATGATATTCTAAAATAGAAGTCTATTAAATTTACTTTTTCCTCGAATTAATTTTAACATTCTTACTTATAACAAAATGAATCACTGTAACATTACATTAGCTCGTTTTTTGCTCGTGATGTATATTTTACGTCTTCAAGTCAGGACTGGGCACGTATTTGAAATACTTTTATTTAAAATACAGTATTTGCAATACAAATGTATTTTGTATTTTGTATTTCAGCGAAGCACATAAAAGTATTACATACGTATTTTGTACTTAAAATCCTGAAAGGTTGAAAGTTTTTTGTATTTTATAATTCAAATAATAAGATTTATTATCGATTTTAGTATTTAAAATACAAAGTACAAAATACATATACTCCCACAAAATACAATTGTCTTACAAATACTGTTTTTCAAATAAAAATATTTCAAATACATGCTCAGTCCTGCTCCAAGTTCAAACACGTGGAAAAGTTTACGAGATTCATTGAACACTGCTTTATCCGTTCCTGAGCTGCTTGTAACCCAATTGGTGTCGACAATGTTAAATACATGAGATCCAATTTGGATCTATCCCAAAATTCAATGAAGTCGCGAGGTACATACGCTCATTTCATTGTTATACGAAACCGGCGTGGTGTTATCCAATTTCTGTGCTACTGTGAAAAAGTATCGTACACTTTCGCGAAATATCGCGAATAATAATCCGAAGAGGGTATCTTGTCCTCTTTATAGGGTAGGGTTATGAGGGTTATGAGTGATTCGATAAATCCGCTATCGTATTCTCGTACTACTTGGACAAATTATAATAAAAGCTATTGCACGGAGAGCAAGATAACGAACGATATAACGTATTATCTAATTGTACCGCTCCTTAGCTCGCTAAAGACGCTACCGATGTAATTAATGATCAATAAAGATAACATATATCTACCGTGATATTAACCCGTTGCAGTAGCGCTCCGTTGCTGTGTAAAGGTTATCGCTATGGAGTAATACCCCACTCTCCAGTGGAGCAATATGCGAGATATAAATGAATTGAAACACTCCAAGACTGATAAACTTAAGTTCAAAAAGTAAAAAAATCAAAAAGAAAAATTTAAAAGAAAGAGAACTCGATAATTCTAATGAAATTATTAAATCTGAATAAAACTATTTAAAAAAATTAGACTAATCAAAATACATAAAAGACTGAAAATAATATAGACTTAAGGTCGAAGAATACTTCGGAGAAGAACCGAGAAGAAAAATTTAAGAGAAAGAAGAGAAAGAATTATAGATAATTTTAAATGAGTTAGTTATTTGAAGAATTAGACTAATTGAAGTATATAAGCAGAAAATCTCTTTATCACGCATAATTAAATTATCGATAATTTCTTAATTAATCAATAAGATATTAAAAGAGAAAGATATGTATGTATTGGAATTATCTGCAATATTTAATAAACAGATAATAAGTATGTGTACATATTACATTCGTAAAGTTTCGATTTTCATATACAATATTATGTTGAATAGATCTAAAATATGTGTGTTGTTTCGAACTACCATTACAATCTTTTCAATTTTCACAATTCTTACAAAGTTTAAAAAGTAGATATATAGATGACTTACCTACAATTTAGCATGCATACAATTATTTACGATTATTATTGGTGGATATATCAGATTTGGATCTAAACTTGAATTTAAATTGAATTCGATTCAAATGGTGATCCAAATGCAATTCTATTTCGCGATATTGTCCGAGACGAAAAAAAATAGCAGACTTCGAAAATCAATAAAAATAAATTAACCGCTTTGTTTTTGTAACACTAGGTAATTAGGAAATATTTGTGTAGCCAAGAATTATTTTTCTTAAAACTCTTATTTTCTTTTCGTTAATTCTTTCGCTGTAAAACGAGTTTCGCGATATGCTCAATATAAAACTTTTAAAAATTCTCGTTACCCTCCACTGAATTTTACTCTCTTATGTCTATTTTCTCTTTCTTCTTTTCACACAATCTCTATTCTCTCCTTCCATCTTCTCTGCTGAAACGCTTTTCTCCTATCAATAGCGTACATTCATTTACTTTTTTCCGATCAAATTTTATCGGAAACGAGCTTTGCACCTGAAGGTTTTCCTCACAGAGCTGGGAAACGTCGATGTACGGTTTTCGTTAGAGGAAACACAATTTCCAAATACCTACGTTCTTCTTATCAAAGTTTTTCACTCGGCAAAAATAACAAGCGATACTTCGCATAGTTATATTTTACATTCACTTAATAAACTTACTATAAATATATGACAGCAAACTTTTAAAATTAATAATGCAAAAAATACGATAAAAGAAGAATTGTGAAGATACGCATATTTCATTGCATATTTCGTCTTATTATTGTTCTTTTTTTCATTTCAAAATCTATTCTTCTATTATACAAAGTCCTACTTACCAAAATGTAATTATAAATAAAGATTATTTTAATATAGTTTAGTCCGTTAGTTCTGTACAGTTATCTTCACGCGGCAAGCGTTCTTCTCATTAGTCTTTGACTGAATATCTCACGTATTCCAAGAAGCGCGCAGGTATACGAGAAACTTTTAATCTCTTCGGTAGTTTGTTCAGGCTGTTGTATCAGAATGGAAGTTTACAGGCTGCATGTGACATGATGTAACATCAAATGTTATGAGTTTGTGTTACTCACACTGCGTGTAATGCGTACTTGTCGTTGGCAGTTAAAAGGTATAGTGTTCAAACTTGCATATTATATTTAAGAAAATATTTTACCTGAAATTTGTTCGTCGTCTAGAATAATTCATATGTCTGTCTAAGTTGTTATTACACTGAAGGAATTTAAGAATAATTCAACATAAAATTTAAATAATGTATATTTTTTTCTAAGACAACAAATTGCCCAGATATAAGAATTACACATCTCTAGAAACAACAAAGAAAATATTTGTTATTAAACCACATTTTTCCATATAATAAAACACATTTTTTAAATTCTTAATAAAAAAATGTATATGTATATATATTTGCTTCTTTTAATAAATTTATAAAATGGTATTATACAGAAAAATACACACTTATAAATCTTTTCTATTAAACAATTACTTTCAGAGGTACCCAACTCATATCTGTATCTGTTTTCTCACAATAAAAATTAATAATAATGTCTTAATCAAAAACTTCTCATGAAAATGTTATACATAGATATATAAATAAATATTATATAATTTATCATCTTTAAAATATGAATCACATAAAATATGAACTAGAAATTCATTTTTAAAAAAGAGAGAAAGAAATTTTAACGTAAATCAGATTAACATTAATTTGCTATTATAAATTATCTCGATTTATCATTTTCATATCTTTACAACTTTATCATATGTCACGTTTCTAATTTTGAAGCTTATTCGCGATCCAATTTTCGGCCCTTATGCAAATCCCTTGTAATCTACGATCAAAAGTTATATAGCAAGCCACAAAGGATTGTCGACCAGTGTGACAATCTGCCGACATCTGACTATTCTAATCGTAATTGTCAGAGCGCTATATATCGCGTGTCCACTTGTTCCGTAAATAGCATGCTTCGGTTTGCTATGGTGTACACAATACAAATCCTTATTAGAGTGGCACTCGGCTAATTGTACGCTCAGTCTACTATGCAGGAAGATCTGTGGTGTGAATCAGACACAGGAAATGGTATCGAGGTTTCATTACGAGGCAATGAATGGTCTCGGAATCTCTGGTTATCTACAATGAGAATTAATAGCAATAAGATTACGTGTGTAATCTCGTTTCGTTCATCCTTTTTTCGTCCAAATAATATGCATCACTTGAATTTCTAGTGTCTGTTAACAATTTTGTCCGCGTCTATATATTTATATATGTACAAATATATATAATTGCAAAACAAACAATATATATTTGATAGGGCTCTTGAAAAACAAAATATCTACCTTCAATTTCGGAGAAATTAAGAACACAACTAAGGATATGAATGTTAATCTTTGTTATCATAGCCTTAGTAAATTGGAAAGTATCATCATTGATGATTCATCAAAGTCCACAAAGATAGACTCCCCTTAGGCTCCAATAAGAACGTTGTGTATAAGATGCAATGCCGTGACTGTGATGCAACCTATGTTGGGCAAACGGGTCGTTTATTAAGAATAAGAATTAACGAACACAAAAGTTACATTAATAGGAAAACTTCCGTCTAATCAGTTATCACACAACATAGGTTGGAGCACAGTCATGAATTTGAATGGGAAAATATTAAAATTTTAGATATAGAAAGACAATTGTAAAAGGCTCATCTCTGAAATGCTAAATATTCAATTGCAAACCAATAGTTTAAACCTATAATCAGATACGGAATTTCTGCACCATTCATATGTGAGAATTTCAGAGAAATTCAAATAGTGGCATATGTGCTCGCCTTTAACTTTTGACTGTCTGTTTTTAAAGATTGACATTATATTAGTTTGACTTATAAATTATTTATTGTTCTGTTCTAACGTAGCGCTTTGAATAATTTTGACGGTTATTACACATCTGACTTCCATATGGATAGTATCTTTAATATACCTTTATATTTGAATTTCTATTTATTGTAATATGACGTATCGTGGTTTTTGAATCTGCGAAGGCGGAGAGTGAGTAAAAAGCGAGAAACTACATAAAATCAATATAACTAATATTGTTGTTCATTATTGTACCCTTCAGTTAATCACTTGATTAAATAACGAAGAGATTTCATGGCATTTCTCAACTAGGAAGTAGGGATATGCTCATCCTCGGTCGAACGCAGAGACCATATCCAACATTAAGGATTGGAATATTGTATAAAAATTATATGGCATTGAAGATGGTTTGAAGTAAACCGAAACATTCAAGAACTTTGTAACACGTAATGTAAAAAGTATTGAGAATATATTATACGTATTGCGCTCCAAGTACTGCGCTGTGAATGCTTTCATTGCCTATTTATTAATATTTTGTTATTATATATAATTGCCTCGATTCAATTTATCGCCAAATGTGAATCCTACGTCTCCTAGAGACATTAAAAATTGACAGAATAAGGTAAATAAACTAATTCTCTCAAAATTAGCTCAAAATAAAGTTGTAATAATAAAACAATACAACAAAATACGCTAAACATATCAATCTCTGATTTTTGTTTTTTTGCAAACTAAATAAAACACACACACACACACATAATTTAAAATAATTATATTTTCTTAATTTTTATTTTTTGCAATGATATATTTTCTTATCGGTTTTAATTATTACATTTATCAATTTCTCGCTTCTGCGAAAAAATTAGAATAGCTGAATTATCGATCCAATGTAATATCAAAATTATTTTAAACATTTATAATAACGTAAATTTCGATTTTTAATTTTCGTACATTACATTTATGGAGTGGAAGATGAAGCTGATTATATCGAAAACGTATAACGTTGGATATGAACGGTTTTACCACCGTCATATTAAATATGATTTGCGGCCAGAAGGTACAGCTTTCCGACCCGTTCTGTAATAAGCGACAGGATGAAAGTATGGGGACAATTTTCCTCCAGAGAGATATATACGCGACCTGGCATTAAACCTTTTCTTCTCGCTTTACTGCACGTCTCGAACCGTACAAACCACACAGGAAGATATACAACAGATTAAAAAAACGTGTCGAAAATACCGTAATACATTAGGAAAATTTTAAAATAAAAAAATACGAAGAGACGGAGAAGCGTGAGTGATAACTTTGCACAATTAAACACGCGCGATATGCTGTAAAGTTTATACTATTATTAATACTACTAAAGATAAAACAAAGAGCCTGATGCAAGAACCTTGTAGCCAAAATTTTAATTGACTAACTTTAATAAATCTAAAACTCTCTTAAATCCTCTTAAATTTATAAAATCCAAGACTCTCTTAAACCTAACATAGATGAAAAGAATTTGGAGTTTATAATTTTATAGCTTACGTGAAAAGAATGATTTTACTGTAAATCTAAATATTTAGTTAGATACAGATTTAAAAATAATGTTGTTGAACCATAAAAGTAATTACATAGAAAACACAAGCATGATGAGTTGCAAGAAGTTTTTATATTTTAGCAACCAGTTTGAGCAATCCGCATAATTGTAGTAAATTTTAGTTGACTAACTTGAATAAATCTAAGATGAAACATAAAATTCTCTTAAATCTTCATGTAGATTAATACTAGAATTTGGAGCTTATATACATAATTATTTTGATGGTCTGACAACATTATTTTCAAATTCTAACTAAACTTTTTAGTTGGAATCTAAAAATATCTAAAAATATATATATATATATGTATATCTAACTAAATTTTTAGTTCAGCAAAATCGTCCTTTCCGTGTACGCTTCGGCAAAAAAATGTCCATTGAATAGCGAGTTGAAAGATCAACCGTGTTTAATCTAATAATGATAAAACAGTCCAATTTCTCGTTCCCCGTAAAAAAGTACATGATGTTCATAATAAGGGGACCAAGGGTAGCCATATATACCGCCAAGCAATCTTCCCCTTTTATGTGGTTTCATGTACGCCAATGTCGTACAGGGAATATTGGATTAAAAGCTTCATATATTGAAAATCCTACCGCGTGACACGAAATACCAGGAGTATTCATAAGTTCCGGAATAAAAGAAGCACCTTATATACCAGTAGTACACATCTGGAGATCGAAATTCGCGATATTAGATGTTAGCGTATGAAAGATAACAGCGTATGAAAGTCTGACATCGCGATTCATGCGTCTACCGTGTATGCAATCGCAAGTGGATCGAAGATGCATATGGAAATGCGAAACGATTGCACAGCCGCGAATCCAAATAAGAGCGCATGGAAATTTCTTATAAACTCACATTCAAAGTTTTTCTCTCTTGGCTAGTCCTTTCTATCACCGTTATCATGACTGTTATTATTCTAGCAAGTTATAGAAATCTTTATAATTTTATTTATTCATTTAAAAAGTGATTCAGAAATATTATTTCAAATGAAAATCGTTTATGAAAAATTAGAACTTGTTAAATTCAAAATAGAACTATTCATTCTAGGTACAAATTAAATACAGTACTTTTCCAAGCTAGTTTAATCAGATACGCGAAATTATTTCACAGTTGAATATCTTTACGTCTCGACCCTGTACATTTTCAGGAAATATGAATATACATTCATATAAAATTACGTGTTGGAGTTATATCTCTTGGGATGAAGAACTTGGACTAAGCTACACAGAATGTTAAACGTTAAAATCTGCTATGCAAACTTTTTAAAAGCCACTAAACGAGAAGTTCAACGCGCCATGTACTTTGTCGTTCGGAAGAGATAATATATATTAACTTTAAAAATATATATTCTCTTGAAATCCGGAAAAAATAATATTTAACTGTAGGCTATACATACATACAACCGATATACATATATTTCGTTGAAAGATTAAAATCTTTTTTCTATATCCTCTTTATTGAACGTCTTGCAATCGCATATAATATCTACTTTAATAATATGTTCCGAAAATTGATTAGAATCAAAGAACTTAATTTTTAAAAAATTACTGAATTTTACTTCACTTTGTTTCAATTCATTCCACGATAACATATGAATGGATAAGCTGTAACAGATTTGAATAATATCAATATGAAGCAAATACTGTTATTAATCATCAGTGTATTTTTTAACATACGTTTGTAAAAGAATTTTTTACATAGAAACAAATTTTTGACATTTAAAAAATATATAAAAACTGAACGCGCGTACGCAGAACTATTTGTAAAGAGAAAAATAAAGTAACACATTTTACATCAGTAGCTATATTCCTTATTATATTCTATAAACAACAATTTATTTTATTATACAATAGATAACTATTTTCTGGATCTTCATCATTAATGTAATATTCGTATTAGCATCATAAAGAGAATTATGTTAAATTAAAAAAATATGATACCAATTTAAACCGATAAGAATAAATCTAATTAAATAAGAGAAAAATCCTATGCTAAATTAAAAAATTTTATATTCTAAAAATTTCAATATACACTCAATTTTATTTAATTTCTTTTTCTTTCCAGGTATATTTCCGAATATTCCAAAGAATTATATAAGAAAAACAATTCATTATTTGCCCGCATTTTGTTTTCTTGTTGTTTTTAATTAATTATGAAAAATTTAAATTATTTAAGTAATATTAATTTAATAATTGCGCGAATAACATTATACCTCACCTTTACAAGATTCTTAAAGTCCTCTAAAAACCTATCAGTACTCCAAGAACATTAAACGTTGACTCCAATATCTTTTAGCTTATCTATTTTAAGATAAAGGAGATATCATATCTGTATATATATCTATATGTTTGTCTGTATATATAATTCACATTTGATATAATTTATCCAATCCGTTACTTCGAATTAATATAATGGATAATTTACGACTCACTGATACGATGCGCAACGGCAGAGTTGCAGCATCACATTGATCTGCAAAACACAAGTGCAGATTATAACAACGATTGAAATAATTGATAAGTACATTGCGCGCATGAAATAATTATTAACGATTAATTCGGCAGCTGATAAATAATATGAAAAATGATAATAATTTATATGGTCCCTATCACCCAATGTCTCCCAGACCTCGTCCTCCTCTCAGATTGCTTCTTTATATAATACAAAACACAATACTCGTAGAAACAGAGATAATGACCGTCGAGCAGGCACTAATTACTGGATCGTGCGAAACTTTACACAGCACTCACGATGTTAACAGTACACGATGCGCAATTCCACAAAATACACAAAATATAATGTAAATATATCTAAGCGATCGATAACTCACGGATGCATTTGTATTAAATCGCAATGATTCATGCGTTACTATATCTGCTTTCAATTTGATAACGATAATCTACGAATTAGACACTGTAATCGCGGCAATAAAGGACACTGCACTAATTGTTGTACAGAAAGGAGGATAGATAAAATTACTGGATTTTGGCTTAAACGATGGAATTTTTCTTATGCGCACGTTTTCTTGTATTTTTTGATGTGTTGAATTATTTGCATACGTTTATCTTAAACTGATTTATATTGATAAGAATATGTTAAAAATCGCATAAAAAGTAGCACAATTTCGTCGAAATCTGATTTTTTATTGCACAATTTTAAATATTTTCCCATCATTTTAGCTTGAAATTTACGTTTACAAATGATTTTATATATCAAAGAAAATAAAGAACATAAGAAAAATTTCATTGCTTTGGTTAAAATTGACTTTTTTTATTCATTGTTCAGGACATTGAATAAAACAGCCAAGTGTAGCCTAAGAGATGGAACCTTTCTCACACACACACACACACACACACACACACACACACACACACACACACACACACACACACACACACACACACAC
>NW_017257247.1:22540-29661 GCF_001594055.1 Mycetomoellerius zeteki | reverse complement strand
CACACACACACACACACACACAGGAATCCTCAGGGTATACTCGTTATAGTAAGGCTTGATCAAGTTTTTAAGCATATTAAAAATAAATAAATAACTTTGTTATGGTATATACTAAAATTCTTTGGAGTATTTACTATAAGAAAAATCTAAGTTTTACTGCAAAAGGATAGGTTAACAGGACGAAATTATTGTTTTAGCGAAAGCGTGCATTAAGCTCACTATACCGTTTATGCGGGGTATAATAGGGTACCACATAAAATTTGTTTATTTTCCAAAAATTAATATTGAAAATTGCTTAAAAATGACTTAGAACACGCAATATAAGTAGAAACACATTATTATACTTTTAATTATTAATTTTTTTTATTAATAATCCTATATTTGATACATTGATGTAGATATACTGCTGTTACTAAACATGAATAAAAATTAAAATTTCATGTGATTACATTATTTGCATTTATACAATTCTAGGAACACGCAAACACGTAAAGGCTATCGCTAATCTCACTTCTACTGCCTGATGTGTTGTGGTGGATGATACCACGGCGCACTAAAGTCACTAGATTTCTGAAGTACCGCAATTGATTTCAGAAATGTTGCGACAAAATGGCCGAAGTGCACATAGTACACGATTTCAAGCATGGTGGTTGGGTGGTTCATCTTTTAAACTGTACTTGCATGTCCCTTCGTGCACTTTCACGCACTAAACTTCTACAACAAATAAACCCTTAAACTAAAGAACATATAAATTAAGCATTCGTACATATTTTTTTGTTCATAAATAAACTAATTACAACTAAAAAACATTGATTTACATACTTGACGACTTCATTTTTCCAAATAAAGCACGTAATACAAATGCATAAATTCGAAATGACCACGTTTTGCAACAAAATGGATGCGAGTTTGCTACTTTATAGATCTAGTGACTTTATGGCGCACCATTGTGCCCCATGTACTAATGCGCCATTATGCCTCGAAGTGCATAAATTTACTTTAATATAAAATACACAGATAATCAATATATTTGTATAGATTTTACTAAAGTGACAAGAAAAGATCGTTTAATAAGATAAATGTACTTGTGGTAATAAAAAACAGAATTTTATTATTGCTTATTTACGCGAATATATCAAAGAAACTGTAACTCAGTCGCAGACACTACAGTGAACGCATTAAATAATTTTTAGCAACTTTCAGGTAAAAATAATATGACAACTGATAACAATATATAATAAGATACATCTAACAGTAACTGTGTGTATATATATATATATGTATATATGTATATATATATACACTGATATTTCATTATATAGTAGCATCTCTGTAAAAAGTTATCGAGTGTATCCCATTATACCCCGTGGTTTCATTATGCCTCAGGTTTCCCTATCCTTTTTTTCGTATATTTGATGTGCTGAATCATTTGCAAACATTAATTTCAAGCTAAATTGACAGGAAGATATAAAATTGTAATCAAATATCAGATTTCGAGGAAATTGTGCTACTTTTGATATGATTTTCAATATATTCTCATTAAATCGGTTCGAAATAAACGTTCGCAAATAATTGAGCACATAAAAAAATACAAGAAAAAATGCAAGAAAAATGCACAAAAAAAAATGCATAAGAAAGTTCCACTGTTTAGACCAAAATCTAATAATTTTACCCATCCTGCTTTGGTCTCAGTTAGTTAAATCAGTTAGTTTTTACATGAAATGTTTTTATATAGAATGAGTTAGTTTTTACTAACATATATTGTGCTGAACAAAAGATGTGGTAGACACAAGGCTCAATAATGAATAGTGTTTAAAGTTTTTTAACAGTATATCAAAGGCGCTCTGTGAGCATAAGTTTTATACTTTTGATATACTAGAGCCCAAAAATGATTCATTATTGAACTATGCCTCCATGACATCTTTTGTTCATCTTACATTTCAAGCTATAACTCTGGTCTTGATATTACAAATGCTTCGAAACATTCGTAAGCCAAATGGACCGTACTCTATAATATCAAAATTCATTTCAAAACTCTACATCATATAATATCAAAACTCATTTTATCATTATTTTTCATATAATTAGTCCTTTTAGACGAGATAGAAGATTTATGGCGCCAACGAAACTAAACGCTATTAAAAAAACAATTATCGCCAGCGACAAGATAGCAATTTATGATCTTTCTCTCTAATTATACCCTACTTCATTCTCGTTTCAAATCAAAATAAACGTCTCGATAAGTAGTCGTTGCTTTAATATGCTTGCAGAATATTAATCGTAGAAGTAATTAATAAGACGAGTCGATAATTCGCCAATTATTCATAGGAGAAATGATTTTTTTCAAAAAAGAATTCTAAACAATAACTTCATATAGAGCGGCTCATGCCTCTGTCCACTTACTCCACTGACTCGAGCGTCGACGCGCGAATGACAACAATACGATCCTGAACAAGCACGGCAGGTGTCGCATAAACAAACACCGAGGCCGCGCGCCAACCGACTTGATGACGACACAAAATATTTCATGCTTCATTAAACGAACTTCCATACTCTATTCTTCTCGTATTTTAAACTAGTTACTGAGAAATTCTGATCACGCCTGTCTGTTAGTGAAATCACATGATCCGATAAATTGCGTATCATTTGGCGTTTTTAATTTTCTACAGCTGACGATATAAATTTATTGAACCCATTCAATTAAATATCTTCTTGTCAAAAATGTTAAATTTTCTTTATATTACATTTGAAAATTTGAATTGTGTTTATTAAAATAGATAGGTTTATTGAATCCATTCAATTATAAATCTCTTTGTAAAAAAAACGTTAAACAATTCAATTTCCTTTATATTATATCTATACAAAGGACCCCGCACAGACTTCATGGAAATTGAATTTCGGGGAAATTGGCAGAAAATTTGATAGGTATGTCCATTTTAAGTCCAAATTATATCCGCATGTCCATGGACATAAAATGGACATTCATTGGATGTCCGTTATACGGATGTTTTATTCGAAACATCCCAGTAAACAAGAAACATTTTGAAATATTTCAGCAACATTGTAGCAATGTTACAACGTTGCTGCAACGTTGAAATATTCCAAAATGTTTCTTGCTTACTGGGATCCTATAGATGTCCGCATTTGGATTTTAATTTTACAAAGTTTTTCTAAAAAAATACAAATTATGTGATATTAATTGTATCATTTTAATCAATACACTTGAATATCTCGAAAACAAGTTTTTTCGAAAAATCTTTCAGACAAAAGTTTTATAAGACCTATTCTTTTTAGCTGCACCTTTTGCACGGTTAATCTTTTCTTTTTTTTTCTCTCCAACGTGGAAAGAAAAGGAAGAAAGATGAACCATACAAGAATTTTAGCTAAAAAGAACAGACTTATAGTTTCAAGAGGGAAAGAAGATGGTGACCTTAAAAAAATGACCTTAAGATCAGGTCAAAGATGTATCAAGTTTTTTAAATGAAATCCCCCATTTTTTATTGCACATTCTTGTAGCTTATTTCAAGAGCTTTCCAAAAAGCTATGATAAAATATTTTTTCGTTAAGTGCATTTCGAGTTATGAGGTTTGAAAGTTACGATAATGTCGGCATTTACATTATCTAAGGCTGACTGACGGCTAAAACCTTTTAAATTTTATGTTGCTCTAAGTCATGATCTTGATATCATATGTTAAAGTCAAGGCCATTGGAGGTTATTCCTCTTATTTTCATTTTTGCATTAAAAATTTATTTTTACGTAAAAATGAAAATAAGAGGAAAACCTCCAATGATCACTATTGCAACAAGCTTTTCAAAAGGAAAAGATCGTTGTCCAAAATTAGTCCATAAATCCATAATAGGTCCAAAATTGGATATGCTTTGGACTTTCTAAGAACGTACAAAGTTGTGACAAATGTACATCTATACGACGTCCGACGGACGTAATTTGGACTTCCTATGGACATCCCAATATCCAGAATCGGAAGTCCAATGGACATACAGTGGACGTCCTTGTGCTATCTGGGTTGTGGATCTTGTCGTCCTAATAAATAGTCTCCACAGGCACTCTCTATAAATCTATAATGAATTATTTGACTTCTATGAAGCGTCACATATTTCAGAACGGGCTAATTCTACAATATCTTATTTTCAACGAGTAAGATGTATTTCTGCGTCATCGTTTGCATTTTCTAGATATATTTTTAAGTAAAAAATTATAAGAATAAAATTGACTTTATTGCTTCTCACAAATCGGAATGCTAGATTATTGTGTGTCTCCTTGTCTTTCATAAATGTTGGGTGCTTGATCATTATAAGATTAAGCACACTTGCGGGATGTTCTCTGTTCGGTTGGATTCAAGCATGTTACACAAGACGCGAGATTTTTATTCCTGCTAGTCAAAGATGTATAATAATTCCGGAAATTAGCGCGATCTTTCTATCTCATCTCCTAGAACTGCCCTTATATTGAATTTTCGCGGATCGATTTCCGTCGTCCGGACTTTACGGACCAAGCATCACGATTTGTGAGAGGCGAGGAATTCACAATAAACAAGCATCCCGATTTGTGAGAAGCTGGGAGACACACAATAATCGAGCACTCTGATTTGTGAGAAGCAATCAAGTCAATATTATCCTTGTAACTTTTTACTTAAAAATATATCTAAAAAGTTCAAATAATGACATAGGAATACAACGTATTTGAAAATAATAGCGTTTTTCATTGGCAGAACTAGTGCGCACTCAGTGCACTTTAAAGTCGTTGTACACAAATCGACATAAAGATGTACGTTTAATAAAAATATAGAAACAAATTAAACTACGAAATATTCAATACATTTTATTATGCTATTTGATAAAATATACATTGGGCATTTTATCAAAATTGAGATATCTTACTTTTACATTTAGATTAGAATAGTGTACAACAGTTTTAATGTGCACTAAGTGCGCACTAGTTCTGTCAATGAAAAATGTTATAAGATATTGTAGAATTAGTTCGTTTTGAAATGTGACGCTTTGTAGAAGTCAAACTATTCGTTATAGAAGATGCCTGTGAAGACTTTTTATCAGAATGACAAGATCTGCATTAATCTACAACACATCACATCTTCAGCCAATTCCAGCAAAATTTAATTTCATAAAGTTTGTGAGAAGTTCTTTGAATTATTTTTATTAAAATAAGTAGTCTATTGTGTGAACCCACTTAATTATAAATTTCTTTATCAAAAATGTTAAATAAATATAATTAAATTTTATTTATATTACATTTACAAAAACTATATTTAAAATATACTTATTGTAAGTATTCATTCTTTTTTATACGGGTTATGTCAATCATAAGTTATGAGTTTACTTTCCTTGAAATTAATTAACATCTTATAATTAACATAAATTAAATGCATCTCACAGACCTAGTGCAGCGTCATTAATATTATAAATTTTGGCATTAGTTCCGGAGGATTAAATAAAAAATGAAAAACAAATATTATACAATTGAAACGAGAAGCTTAAAACGTAACGTAGAATATATTATTTTTACATGAAAAATTTTGATGCAATCAACACATTATGCGAAATATGTACCTCACTGTCGTAACACTTGTAATATATGTTGAAAGATCGTAATTATTATTTATTACTTCATATACATATTTATCATTCTTATTCCTTAATAAAACTTTATAAACGCACTTTATAAGTTATTGTGTCATTTTACGTCTTATTTATAAGTATTATTTGTAAATTTTTCATGAGCCGTACATACCCTTCTTCCCCCTATGAGTAGCCATGTATCCCACCCCTATGGGATAAACGACAAAAATGCAAGGGTTTCAAAAAGTTCATTTTTTAATACGTTATGAAAAATAAATATATATTTCGGATTTCTAATATTTTTTTCATAGTAGTAGAAAGTTTTACAGTACAAAGTTTTTACTGATGTAGTTCATTTACTTTAAACATAGTAAATAATACTTATATAATAAATTAAGTTCTTGATAGGTGCGGCGTATATACCGGAGTTACTCTATATTATATTGAAATTATATATTATATATTATATTATATATAAAATATTATATCGAAATATCTACTTCAGACCTGAATTACTCAGGAGACATTACTCCTACAGAATTAATTTGTTGCGCAGACTGTATTGTCCTTAAAGAATTATTTCTTAAAGAAATACTATAGAAGAACAAATTAATCTGTTGTTCTTAAAAAATGGCCTAATTTATAGGGAGTTTTTGCAATAACGTGAATTCAGATACGGTGAACGCTAAAGTTACGCTATCCTTTTTTTAATTAGTTGTTAAGAAGAAGATAACCTGACCTTAGCGTTCACTATATCTGGATAAACGCTATTGCAAAAACTCCCTAATATCCTATGTTTAGGCCGCTACTTATACTCTAAATCTAACCTAAACACAACAGGTCGCGATGGTGTAAATAGCTGTAACCTCGCTTAGATGAGAGATCTTTTTCAAGATCCCTAACCTCTCTTAGGCCGCATGACCTAGGCTGCGTTCGGTTTGTACGCTTACACGCTTTAAGCGCTTATAAGTATTGCTCTCATTGTTCACTTTGGCAGTATGAGCGCTCAGAGATGCTCATGACGTCATCCGTGACGTCATACTCATACTCACAAATCATGCTTATTTCATCGAGATAGGACAACAAAAGCGTGAGCGCAAGTAAGTCCTTATTGGCCAAAATAAACGTGAGCAATGTTCAATCCTAATCATAGTAGGTTAGAAGTGAAAATATCTATTCACGTTTTTTCATGATTAGAGAAATGTTTAACGAATGTGTCGGATTACGTGTATATTTTAACGCTCTCGTAATATACTTGCAGTGTTGGAATAGATACCGTTTGAATGGTATCTAGATATAGATATAGGTATTGTGTGGAAAAAGTATTTAGATATAAGTATAGATACATTTTTTTTACAATTACTTAGGTATAGATACAGATATAAATAAAAAGTATCTGAAAATTTAGATATTTTTTAGGTACTTTCAACAAAAAAAGAAGGAAAAATGGGGGAAAACAGGAAAAGTAGAAGTAATAAGCAACGTAAATTAAATATCACATTTTGTTTGTTTATTTTAACAAAACC
>NW_017257247.1:10533-22207 GCF_001594055.1 Mycetomoellerius zeteki | reverse complement strand
TTGTATCTATGTATCTAAAACTTAAAAGATACCGTATCAAAAAGTAACTAGATACGGATATAAGTATCTCCGCCTATAAGGATCTAGGTAATGCACTTAGATACAGCTAAAGTATCTAGATACTGTATCTAGATACTTTTACCTAGATATGTTCCAATACTGTATACTTGTATATGATGTCTACAAACGTTTTCCGATCTTATATGCTAATAAAAAAAGGACTTTGTTCACCAACAAGGAATTCGATGCTTAAATTTCTATTAAGAAAATAGGAAAAAGAATTTACTCATATAAAGATGATCAATTCGGATAATCAATTCAGAAAGTTCTAGTTGATTTAGAAAATGCACAGATTGGGAATATATACATAATATCTCTAACTCCCAGTAAAGTACCACAACTTGAATGTACTTTCATGGTGGAAGGAAACAAGAGGTTATAAGACAAAAAAAGATACATTGAAAAAAAATTTACAAAATTGTAATATTTGTTTAAACAGTACCATTTGCTTACAGTAAATAAACATTTATTTTAAGAAATAATACTTAAATCAAAGTATTACTTTTTATTGAATAAATTTTTATTCACTATTAGCAAATGTCTCATTGATACTACTTTAAACAAATATTTATTAAAATTTCATAAATTTTTATTTTCAGTGTATAAGAATTACTTACGGTTAATTATCAATTACATGCCCAAAGTTAACGCTTACAATAACCAAAATGAACGACTTCACTTATTTAATGTGAGCACTGACAAACCATATTGAACACCAAAAAACAGCGCTTATAAGCATGAATGCTTACAGCGTGTGAGCGTACAAATCGAACGCAGCCCTAACCAGCTTTAACGCATGTAAACACAGGCAGTTGGCTGACGACCTAAAGACGTAAAGTTTAAAAAAATACTGGCAGATGTCACTCATGTGAGACTAAATGTAAAGTCACTGGATTTATAAAGTACCGCAATTGTGTGCCATTTTGAGTCCAATATAGTGACAATTCCAAACTTATATGTATATTGAGATAAATAGTTTTATAGTTTACACCGAGCACTTGATACGCGTATGTACGTATTCCGTCACTGCAAGTCAGAAACATATTAAGGTTAGACAGAGATACAATATATTTCTCTCTCTGATTTTACTGAAATTACTACCTTGCATATAAAAGTCGGCTCAAATCGGCTTATGTTATCACACTTATTAGAGGGTCTCTAAGTCTTTATACGAACCTTCTGCTCGATTCGCATTCAAAATTGCACGCCAATCGATTTACCGCGAAATATTACGTACCTACTTCATAAAATAAACTAACAAGGGACGTTTCACAACTGTTCGGCACTGATTTGATTCTCCATGAAATATATTGTTAAACACAAAAATCTAAGTACATATTTTTTATACGGGTGCTAACTCCTGTTTAAGGGATGAAACACCCCTTTGAAAAAAAATGGTATTTCTCGAGCCGAATATCGTCGAAAGTATAATGTGGGATCTACAATATCGTAGGGTCTTAAATCGTAGAAAATCGACCAATCATAGTCAATTATTTTTTTCATATTCGACTGTATTGGTTAATTTTCTGCGACTTAAGACTCTACGATCGCTATGACTTCTATTGTAGACCCCGCATTAAAGATGAAAAAAATTTTTTAAACAGAAGTTGTACGATTTCAAGAGAACTTTAAAGTTGTGAAGAAAAAATGTTTTGTGTTTAACAATACACCCCCACCACTCACAATTTTCTCAAATAATATAATTTTATATTATATAATACATGGTTGAATTTGGAAAAAAATAATCTTTAATTTGGTAAAAAAAAATTTGAAAAATATGAGAAAACTGTGAGTGGTGAAGGTATATTGTTAAACAAAAAAAGTTTAAAAAAATTTTTTTTCACAACTTTAAAGTTCTCTTGAAATCGTTCTTTTGTTTAAAAAATTTTTCCTATTTTTTATACTTTCGACGATATTTGGCTCCAAAGAAAAATATCGTTTTTTTTTCCAAAGAGGTGTTTCACCTCTTAGCGATCGTATAAAAAATACATATCTCTTATAGATTTTCGTGTTTAACAACATATTTCACACACACACACACACACACACATAGAGAATCAAATCGGTGCCGGACAGTTGTGAAACGTCCCTTGTAAGTAAGTCGATAAACGATCGATCATAATATTACTATAATCCAAGATCCGACGAATCGCGTATCATTCAATACTTTTAAATAAAAAATGATAAATAAATTACACTAGAATGAACGAGAAGCTTGAAACGTATATGAATTATATTATCGATATTCTGCTCCTTGTATTTTCACAAATTATAAGGCCTGTTTTTTATTCCTGCAATAAATTGCACCTTCTTTCTTGCTTTTGCCAAATATCAAACATGTACTTATCTCACTTTGAGTTCTAAAAGTGTACACTATAGAGGTGCATTCCGTTTCACACATGATGTACATAATGCATCATTTATCCTTGTTTAACATTCGGTGAACAACAAGGATAAATGATGCATGATAGTTCAGCTACAGAAAACTGATTATTATTGCTTCACTGTATTATTATTCACTGTATTATTATTGCGTTCTCTTACGTTATACGTCCCTGTTTTTACAAATAAGTCGTTAATGAACGAAAATATCTTTGCTCTATGCTTATAAATAACTGTCTTTGATATGCTGAGACGATTAGTTTATCGCAGAAAATTAACTAATCGTGCAAACAAATATGTATGTGTGTATATATGTCTTTATATATTTAGATTTTTAATAATGTACGTACTATATATAAATAATTATATGTGATTTTAAATTAAATTTGAAGAATACAAATACCTAAACATTGTAACAAATATTATTATTTATATTTTTTAATTATTCATAAATTTGTTAAAATTATGAAATCATGTTAGATAATAAATGTGTTCTGTTATCAGAATCACAAATGTGAATAAATTTAGAAAATATAAAAGCAAATCTAAGTGATGTATTATTAGTTAAGAGAAAAGTGTGTATTAGTATATAATACGTTATTTTTTAATTAACAATGATAATTTGTTATAATAAAATGATCAAAATCGGATGTGTGCAGGAATGGGGTACATCGGCTTATATCACAAAGAAAGGTTAGATTGACTTGCTGTACCGCACGTATGAACATTCAATTATAATTTAACTCTGACAAAACGCTTTAATATTTAATATTTTATATTAAAATAAGGTAAAACTGAAATAAAAGAAAATTTATATTTGTTTTTCTGTAACATTTGGCTATTTGATCATTACAAAATAATTTCGAAAGATACAATTTTTACTAATTGTAAGAAGTACATATTTATTATCTAATTTTTATTTCTATTATTTTTCTATTACGTTTTTGTTAATTTAATATAAAATTTATCAATAATTAAGAGACAATTTATACGATATGTACCAATTTACTTTACGGGGCAAATTAACTACAATGCAGCATGTTATATCTCATTTAATGCAAAGAAAGTATATACTGTATATAACCATTATTAGTATGAAAATATAGAGAAAGGTTCTCTCTATCATATTGATATATTGTATTTTAATCATATAATAATTAATTGTTTAAAAAATCTAATGCCGAAATTGTGAAAACTGTGCTAACGAACTCCAGTCTTCCCTATTCATAATCTTTAACTATTTATAATTATATTAAAATTGAAACTGTGTTAAATAAGTAAATAAATGTGCTATATTCAATTCTAACTTTGTTCACAAATGTATCACTTTTGTATCATTCGTATTTTAATGACTAGGGCAGAGCAATGTTACGAATCGCTAATTAGGAAACGTCCAACGAATCATATCTACGAATCCTTGGTACGAATTCTTTGAAGTTTCTTGGAGTTCTATACTCGCGACATTTTCGAGTCGATCACAAAATGTTGACTCCTACAATGAGATTTATGCATCTTATTACGAGCGGAAGCCTTTTACCTGATGCAGGTTAGAAAATTGGATCCACCATAGAAGCGACAAGAAGGACAGAGCGTGTCTCGTACAAGAAGAGTAATTGCCGAGGCAATTTAACTAGTAGCGATGTTGAGTTACCCTCGCAATATCCCGTGCTGCCGATACAAAGCGGAAACATCTCTTGAAAGTGTTTCTCATTTACGACATTAATCCGAGGACACGAAATAATGACAAATAAGACTAGAGGACTAAAACTCGTAGAAATATTCGTAGGAAACGAGGTAGAAAACGTAAAATTATAAAAATTACAATGAACTGAATCATATTTCTTATTACCAAGTATCACATTAAAATAACGTGCATTTGAGAAAAAAACTGCATAAAAACTATAATTTTTAGTAACAAACAATTCTTCAGTATAACATAAATTATTATTTACACTAATAAACAATTTTACAAGCAAAATTAATCATTGGAAAAAGTTGAAAACATTTTTCATTAAAATTGTCCTCAAAAGTCTTTTGAGATTTCTTCAAAGTACAATTTTAGAAGAGCAGGAAGTAAATTCTGCTTTTAAATTTACACACATACAATTTGTACAATTTCATTCTTAAAAACACTTTCATTATCCACAAACAATTTATAACAGATGGCTAATTACATCGAGTTAGTAGAATCGGAAAGGAACATCAGGAACTGAAAAACCACTCCTTTTTTAATGCAAATTAGCAAAAGCCTTTCTGAACATAAACGGGGACTCGTAAAATAGTCTCGTTAGAAAAAAACGTAAAATAATAAGCTTTTAATTCCATCAATAACGCACTCTCGTTTTATTTATTAAACAATTAAATATCGTTTTAACAGCTAAAATAAAAGAAAAAAAATAACATCTATCTGATGCTAATTATCAACTTATAAACGTTTACGTTAATAGCGAATGGTAATGTTGAAGAAATGGTTTCTTAAAAAAATATTTGTTCTAATAATATTAACTGTCGAGTTGTTTACATCACGATTATCGAGTGAAAAAGTGCTCGACTTTAATAATTATAAAGAAGAAACGCATCTTTTTCTTTCTTTACGTTTTATATACATTTGCATTTAAAATAAATAAATAAATATATTTAAAATAAAAAAGTCAGAATTATCATTTAACATAATAATTTTATATAGACATTATTTTAATTTTATTATTACCTTTACCTTTTTACCATTTACCGTTTTATTTCAGTTTTATTCATGTGGACGACATTATGATGGCTGTTCCTACAAGTGATTGGTTTTACTTTAACAGCGATTAATTCATTTCATCCAAGAATGAAATTCACATTGGAAGTGAGGGAGAGGATAGAATTAAGATGTAATGATTATTTTTAAATGTAATGATTATTAATAATAATAGTAATGTTTTAGAGTTCGACTGTGTGGTCATAAGCCATTTTTTCAGGACGATTATACCTTAACTATCTTTCACTACATCCGGTTTCACAAAAAAGAGGCATTGTTGTGAGAATGGTTAACAGAGCGATATTACTTTTGAATCCGAAGTTTCATTATAGAAACATTGAGTTTACAATTAATATTTTATTTAATAATGAATATCCTGCGGAATTTCATTTTTGAGATAATTAATATGGGTTTAAAATGTTTGTTCCATAAACGTTCTGAATTACAAAAGAAATCTGATAGTAATGAGTCAAAGAACAAGCGTGTGTGTGTGTGCGTGTGTGCGTGTGCGTGTGCGTGTGCGTGTGCGTGTGTGTGTGTGTGTGTGTGTGTGGTGTTCCCAGATTTTTATAACCTTTTACTCCGACAACTACGGATAAATTCTTTTCTATCAGTAAAAGTGTGAATGTTAAATTGTCCTCTTTTTAATTTAAATAAATTAAACAGATTCATTAATGTCCAGAAGGATATTCTCCCTAAATATTCGAACAAAAATATAGTAGGGAAGACCGGGGCTAAAAGTTCTGGGGGTAAGTCGTTCCGACGGTTATATCTTCAAAATGAAAAGGAATAGCGTTGTGTTTTCAATTGTTTCCGCTGTGTAAGTCGATCACGCTATTCCGTCGTGCACTTCAGTAGTGTCCGCGACAGTGAATCGTATAGTTGCAAGCAGTGCCTAGTCACGTACTACGTAAAGTAAATATTTTTCGGTCATTATTTTTTGGTCTATTTCAATTACTTAACGTCGATATCATTTATTGTTTCGTCCTTATGGATCAAATAACATTTAAGAACATGTTGCATTAATATTTATTAGACTATTTCAATACATAAGCAGAATAATTCACGAATTGCCACATGTATCGACAGAGACTAGTTGTTATCGTAACTTAGGGCATATTGTAACCATAACTACTTGCCCAACTGCAAATGTGTAAATAGTTCCTGCTGTGTTTTTAGGATGCGAACATACCTTGATCAAAAAGTTCCCGGAATTACCACCAGGTGATGCTCTGAGTCAGCTGATTTGAGTTCTGTTTTTTTGGTTAGGTTGCCACATCTATCATTGACATTTCCACCAAATTTTATCGCCATAGCTTGACATTTGTAAAAGTTACGCCGTCTTGAGTACCTCTGCACGTGTTTTCGATTTTTTACAGTTTAAAAAATGGAGTTGAATTTGCAACAACAAGTTTGTATTAAATTTTTTTACCAAGAACGAAACGAATCCCATCCAATAGCCATCGAATTCACCCGATATGGCTCCCTGCGATTTTTTTCTGTTCGATCGAGTCAAAAAAACCACTACTAAGAGGTAATGGAAAAATCGAAAACAGCTCTGATGGCTATACCGACAATAGAGTTCCAGAAATATTTCGAGAGCTGGATCAAGTGCTGGCATAAGTGCGTTGCAGTCGATGGGGAGTACTTTGAAGAGGACAATATCACTTTTGATGAATAAACTTGTATTTTGAATTTTCTGAATGAATTCCGGGAACTTTTTGATCAAGGTATATAAACGAAAGACCGGAAGGAGCACTACTTCTATTGAGGTTATGCGTAAGCTGAGGTTATGTTGAAGCTGTTGTACAAGAAGACTAGAAGATAAAAACTGTCTGAGTCAGTTTTGTTGTTACTTGACAATCATTCTTCACATATCGACATAAACGTTATTGAAAAAGCAAAATCTAATGGGGTCATAATGCTTTCTTTTCCTCCTCATTGTACTCATCGCTTACAACCATTAGATGTCAGTGTCTATGGACCGTTCAAAAGTTATTGTGCTGTTGCAAAAGATAACTCGATGCGTAATAATCCTGGAAAAATCATGTCCGTCTATGATATTCCAGGGATTGTCAAATTTGCTTGGCCTTTGGCATCAATTCCCAACAACATAATTAATGGATTCAAGAAGACTGAAATATGTCCATATAACAAAAATATATTCATAGACGATTTGTGTGTATGAAGATAGCGTCTCACTTGGTGGAAACTCATTAAATAATGAGAGTTTTGAGTTTATTTTCAATAGTTTTATAGTTCTATACAAGATAAATAAATAGTTCCGGCCATTAAAGCCGAGAAACCCAAAATTCAAAATGAGACGTCAAGTTCATACAGGGCCAACTTCGTCTAAAAAAGTTTCCAGCCACAGTTTCTTATAAGATTTAAAAAGATACATAGTTCTACCAAGAGTTTTGACACCTAACAATGATATTTTGATTATTAAACAATTTTTTTCACTAAAAAATAGTCTCTAAAAGGAACAAAGATGAGACGCTGTCTGATTTCAAAGAGTTCTGTTAATTTTATGGTACTTTTCGTATAGTTCTGAATGTATCCTAACGTTTTCCGAAGAGTTCCGGTGATATCAATAATTTGTTAATTTTTTAAACAATTTTTATCACCCGAGGAAGGCGCCTTTCAGGGTATATATGTGAGACGCTGGCCGATAAGTACTATGAAAATGAAACATTTCATTAAAAGCAACCCTTATTTCTTAGTAACAACTTATCCCAATGCGATAACAACTAGCCCCGTGAAGAGGTAAGAAGTTCCGCTTCGACCAACCACAAATAAATGACTTCCTATGAAATATCTGTTACAATACATTAAATATAAGCTTAGAATCTTAAGGTACAGTAAATTTAATAATAAATAAGTCAATAGTGAAGAGAATAACTACATTACTTTTTAATCATTTTTTAATGTTTTTTCAAAATCGGAACTTTTAGCCCCGGTCTCCCCTATATAAAGTATGCGATGACTGTGATGCTTCTTATCCTTTTTATGTGGAACAATTAGACAAACGCAGAGAAAATTAGGTATTAAAATTTCTGAACACCGTAAACATATATATAAATTGGAACACTAATAGTCAATCTGTAATTACTGATCACAGAGTTAATTGTAACTATGAGTTTGATTGGGAGAATATTCAGATACTGTGTGAATGTTGAAAGATTTTTAGAAAATATATCGACTGACTTCTGAGATCGTTCATATATTATATACGAGGTGTGATCAAAAAGTAAGGTGACTTTTCATTTTTATAAAAAAATATTCATTTATTCATCCAAAATTATGTTATCCCCTTCAAAATAATCCCCCTCTGATACAATGCACTTGTGCCAGCGCTTTTTCCAGTCGTCAAAACACTTCTGAAATGCACTTTTGGGTATTGCCTTGAGCTCCTCCATATGTTTCGTCACCAGTTATAACCCTTTTGAGCAGATCAGGATCATCATTGACGTCGTTCAACATGTCTTGGGCGATGTTCATGCGACACTGCTTCTGATCCAAATTAAGCAGTTTTGGAACGAATTTCGCTGACACACGTGTCATACCCAAAACATCCGTTAAAATTGATTGGCATGAGCCAAACGATATGTTAAGATCATCAACTATTTCTCTAATCGTGATTCGACGATTTTTCAACACAATTTCTTTCACTTCCTGAACATTTTCGTCGGTTTTTGACGTGCTGGGGCGTCCAGAGCGAGGTTCATCGTTAACATTTTCTCGGCCCTCTTGGAATAACTTATACCATTTATAAACATTTTTTTTGCTCAAAGTTGACTCACCGTACGCCACTGTCAACATTTCAAGAGTTTTTGAACACTTAATACCATTTTTTACACAAAAATTAATACAAACTCTCTGCTCCATTATTTTCAAAAGCAAAAAATCGCCGAGCACGCAAACACGAGTCTAACCTTTATGCCTCTCACATAAAAACAAAACATGCTATATAGTCAAAACTGTGAACATATGATCGTGACGAGTGTACCAACACAACAAAAAAAAATTTTTTAAATTAGAGTGTACAGAGCGCGCGAAATTCAAAAAGTCACCTTACTTTTTGATCACACCTCGTATTTACAGTAGAATGGCCTTAATTTACGCTCAGATACTGATGGACTACACCATGCATATGATTCGATGTTAAATAACTTAATTAACTAACTAAAAAACAGAATTGTATATTTTTAACTATAAGAATTAATTTTACAACATTGCATTATTTTATGTATTTAACAATAGCACAATTGTAATTGTTGATTCGACACTCTTTACTCAATTTGGTTTATGCTTTAATTAATTATTACTGCACGACTTTATTGGTTTTAAATGTATTCGTTAATCTTGAACAACATATAATATTATATTACACAGACCGAAATTGCTTACTGTCAATATGTCATGAATATTAATTTGTACACTAATTTTTCTTGTTCATGTTAATCAAAATATCCAAAGCTTCTCATACATGTTCTCTGTTCGTTTGGAGGTAAATCGCTTATACACCTTTATATGGAATTTTTAATAGTCTTGATAATTTTTATTATTCGATTAGATCCCGGCTGCCGCTACAGTTTTGGTAACTTGGGAGCGACTTAACTTTGGCGAACTGTGGAGCATTCTACGTAATTCATGTATCTACTCGCTGATGATGACTCCAAAAAAAGAAACGTTCAATTAGAACTTCAAAATAAAGATAATTTATCTTCAATGGAGTTAAGTTTTTATATTACAAAATTTTTTACGCTCAACTACCCACGCTGTACTTTCATTAGCCCGCAATTTTCTTGTTGTATAATAGATTTAAAGATTGAGAGTCCTTGAAATCGTTAATGTTAATTTAATTATCATAATATAAAATTTATTTTATTTTATAATTTTAAATTCTTATAATTTTATTCCTACAATTATATTCGTAGATAATTATATTTTTGAGATATTTAATTCGTCAAACCTTTTCTTCTATTTTACTTCTGTAAAGAAAGAATAATGTTTCGACGTCTCAGCATCTTCAGTAGACCAATGCATAGAAGAAAATATGGCATATAAAATATCACGAGAGAAGTCGAAGTTCCACATATCCATCGTTACATACTTGCAAATCAATCGTCAGCACGTACCTCACCAAATACCTCTTCCAAAGTAAATGCCATTTGAACTAAGAGCGCCTGCTTAACATGCGGGAGAGATTTCTTCAAACTTCCAGGCCACTCTTTGAACTTTGAACCTCTCGCTGTCTGGCAAACATTATCCCATAAATGTTCGCGAGCGTTTATACAGCCGAGTATAAGGAAAGTTACTGACGGCGCAATGGAAAATCCGTCCACGACTTCTTCTACTAGTGCGCCTCTAACTTCTAACGCACTGACCTCCGCGACTTATTTTTACCTCCGTTATTGGAGACTCATAGTACAGATCCTTAAATGTTTGGAAAGTAAAGAAGAAGTTTTATATAGGAAGGGAAGTGGGCAATATATGATAAGATAGTGGAACTTCCTACAAAGAAATGACAACTAAATTTCTTGATGTAAGATCAACATCATCTATTCAAAATTATTTCTCGTAAATAAGACATTGTCTTAAGTAAAAAAGTTTGTCTCGTGTATTTACTTTGATAATAATAACAACTGCAAGAAAGAGAAAGAGAACATTACTTACGACGATCTTTTCACCAACTGTATTCGATAAAAGTTTAGTAAACTACATATGTATAATAATCATTTGAACTGCGTGTCGAATGATTTTTCGGACTTAGAAATGTAACTGAACTACTATAATAATATTACAAATTAAATTGACAAGCAATTTAGTAATTTGATATTCAATTATAAGCATCCTATTAGAAAGATCGTAATATGCTGAAAATAAATTTATTTACAAATTTTTAGCACATTAACATCTTTATATTAAGGTTAATAACCTTATTAATAATTAAATAACCTTATTAATAATTAATAATTAAATTATAATATACATTAATAATTATTAATATATTTAGAATGATGCGAGGCACAATGTTTTGTGAAATTTTAAATGCACTTAATTCTAATATAGGTAATATGTGAAAATTTGCTGAATTTTAATAAACGATTTATTAATCGTTTAATTATGATTAATAAATCGTTTATTAAAATTCAGCAAATTTTCACATATTACCTATATTAGAATTAAGTGCATTTAAAATTTCACAAAACATTGTGCCTCGCATCATTCTAAATATATTAAGTGCATTGACACAATATAATACAATTAGGTACGCTTTCATTTTTATTCTACCCTGTAACATGAAATAAAAAAATAATCTTGATATAGTAATCCAAGTTTAAAAACAGTAATATTTATTTCAAACGTGTATATATACAGCTATTTTAACATTATACTATTTAAAGAAAACTTCACAAACCTGAAACTTTGATAGATTTTTAAAAAATTATATGAGCGTTCCGATTAATCAATCTTTCCTTTTCTTGT
>NW_017257247.1:0-10455 GCF_001594055.1 Mycetomoellerius zeteki | reverse complement strand
AAAGAGGAAGCTCTAGACGAAACTACTCAACGGTTTCTTCTTTTATATCATAGATTATAATGCAATCCATCAACATGTGCCACGTCAGGTTGATGCCACACCAGACATCATGTACATGCATAGAGAAATCCACTGTATTTCAACAGTTTTTAATATAGTTCAATGAAATTGTATTATATTTCGAATTTTTTAAAGTAACTGGATTTTAATCATGTTTCCTGTAAATTTTTACTTAAAATATTATTTTTTATGTACATATTACACACGTACTTTTGTTGACTTTACAGAATAGAAATTATGAAATTGTAAAAATCGTTTCAACATAATATTTTTTACTTATTTTATTAGAAAAGAGCAAGAAGTAAAAATATTGAAAGAGTTAACTTTTTCTGAAGAAATTACTTGAAAAAAATTCTCTCTATTATATAATTATTATGTGATACTTCTCGTATCATTTATTATTAAAATAATATAATGCTCATAATTCTGTATTTAGAAAATACAGCTTAGTAATATTATTAATCATTCGCGCGATGAAAGATTTTAGTCGCACAAGAATCTTTCGTCATCTATTATTTCCTTTAGTAGATTGAGATCCTATCGAATCGCCATGTAAACACAATTGTGACCTGATGTAATCTAAAGAAACAATGACTAGCCAAGAGCATTGCTGCTGATATCAGCTTCATTGTCACGATGGAGTTACATCGAGCTAACTAAGTCGAACTGAAACCAACGTGATTGTGATTTGTAGAGAAACAGCGAGCGATGCGTGCTCTCGTGCAGAGAGCTTTACACGTGCAAACAAAAGCTCGTTCGAATCAGACCGGGCAACAAATCTCCAATGATGAGTTTCGAAGAGCGTAACCCCGATAAATCTATAAAAAAAGACTTTATAATTATGCGGGAGCCTACGAAAATACATGACCATATACGAACATTCCGTGCGTATCAGAAGCTTAATTTCTCCTCGTTTAAACTGTTGGGATATTCTGACACTCGCTAGAATTGTCTTGAGATACTAGATGCCTTGGACTAACGAAATTAAGCGCCATTACGAAAGGCCAGGGTAGCGCGATGGAAGGAAAGCAGTTAGTTTTGAGTCTGATTAATAAAAAAAACCTAATAACGTTTTTGAAAAGCTAAATTTGAAAAAGTATTAGAGATCTACAAAAATTATATAGCAAATTTCGATCGTAGTTGGAAAATGAGATATTTGTAGATAGTATCTTACGGGTTCAGAATTACAGCCTAATCTATATTCAATATATTAAGTAAAAATTGACCGAGAAATGTTCAACACAAATGAGTGAAAAAGTACAAAAATATAAAGCATCCTATAAACTTTCTATATTCTATACAAAAAATTAAATTAAAAACAGTTTTATTGAAAAATAATATTTATTTTTAGAACAATTTTAATACATTGTTTTGTGTCTTATTTTGTCTTATTTTGACTTTTATTATCGTCTCTTCCAAGAAAATAAAGATGCTTTATACTTATGATCAATAGAGGTTGTACCTATACATTATATAGTGAGATAAAAAGATATACTTTACGAGGGCACTAACAAAACAAGTATAAAAATTAATAAACAAGGAAAGAACAAGGGTAATAGGAGTCAAGCGCGAGAGACGTTGCGCAAAAAACACGACTATCGTAGCGTAAAACTTCTTTATTTTACTAAAGCGCTTACATGTTTCGGCTCATTTTTGAGCCTTCTTCAGAGACAACTAATAAACTCACATATATAGAATATAACAATTATTAACTAGTCATGGTGATCTTCCCCACCTCGAGAGTATAAATGCCAGAATTAAATCCAGATAAGAATGCAATGAAGAAAAAAGGAAAGAAATTTTGAAAATCTCGAAATAAAGAAAATGTAAAACTAATGTATCAAAAAATTTTGAAATTATAATTAATTATTCCGAAAGTTAGGAAGCTCACCCTGATCACAAGACACTGCATCGCAAACATTACCCTTAATTAATTATAATTTTAAAATTTTTTGATACATTAGTTTTACATTTTCTTTATTTCGAGATTTTCAAAATTTCTTTCCTTTTTTCTTCATTGCATTCTTATCTGGATTTAATTCTGGCATTTATACTCTCGAGGTGGGGAAGATCACCATGACTAGTTAATAATTGTTATATTCTATATATGTGAGTTTATTAGTTGTCTCTGAAGAAGGCTCAAAAATGAACCAAAACATGTAAGCGCTTTAGTAAAATAAAGAAGTTTTACGCTACGATAGTCGTGTTATTTGCGCAACGTCTCCCGCGCTTGACTCCTATTGCCCTCGTTCTTTCCTTGTTGTCTGATTTATAAAGATTATCTTAGTCAGGTTGATTTATTATAAAAATTAGTCCTAAACCTAATTATATTAGGGGAAAGTGGGTGAATTGTGCGCACCTAAGGGAAATTTATTGTCCTGGAATGATTTTCCAAATTCAAAGGGATATAAATATGGAAATAGAAACTATAAACATTCTTTTATCATTACGTATCCTCATATTAAACAGATTTTCATTCAATAAGGTTGTATTTAGCAAAATGGAAGAAATGGAAAAGCGAGAAAATTTCTCGCGTCGGGTAATTGTGCGCATGGATTGGGTAATTGTGCGCAAAGCAAAAGTAGTAGGAAATGAATAAATTATGAAATGTTGACAAAGAAATCAGAAAATGTATTTATTATATTGTAATATAAATACATATTAAATATATTTTAAATATATATTATATATATTAAGCAAAAATACAAAACTAATATAATAATAATGCACATAAACTTTAGCAAAATAAAATGGCAAAATAAAATAATAATGCAAAGAAAAAACGAAAAAATTAGATGTCTGTTAAGCTAACACCCTCCCCACAAAAAATCAAAACGGCACCTATGCCAGAATCAAATGGTATTTACGTGCCAATTATGTGCTCTACTGCCAATTTTTGTGCTCTAACGGTTTAGCAGAAAATTGCGATTAAAGGTGGGAGTGCTGGCTTAACGTTAAGTTAGCACTTCCTTTATTAAATCATATACAAAATCAAAAAAATTAGTACAATAAAATTATATGCTTTTTATGTGCTTTCAATATCATAAATCAAAAATCATAGATCAAAGGAATATGACTTCCCCCCTCCCCCCTTGGGGGGGGGTGAGAGTCGAAGGTGAGAATCGTGCGCCCCTTTGCGGGGGGAAGTGAGAGTCGAAGGTGAGAGGCGAGCGCCCCTTTGTAGGGGGGAGGGGGGTGAGCACAAAAATCTCGTGCATACTTTGAAAGCACATAAATGGAGGAACAATTTGAGCCTGAAATCAATTCGCTGTTTGCATTTTAACTAGCACTTTACTCTTGCATTGTTGTTGTAATATGTATCGAAAATAGATATAATATACGTGTATCTCTTAAACCGTTACTATTACAAAAATTTTGATATGATATTGAAAGAACATAAAAAGCACATAATTTTACTATACTAATTTTTTTATTTTGTATATGATTTAATAAAGGAGGTGCTAACTGAACATTAAGCCAGCACTACCCTTAATCGCGATTTTCTGCTAAACCGTTGGAACACAAAAATTGGCATTAGAGCACATAATTAGCACATAAATAACACTTAATTCTGGCATAGGTGCCGTTTTAATTTTTTGTGGGGGGGGAGTGTTAGCTTAACAAACATAATAATTAGTGTTAGTCATAGTATATGAAAGATAGGTAATTGTGCGTATTTCAAAACGCTTGCACACAATTGTCCGCCGCGACCTGACTCGATATGAAATACGATTACTTCAACATTTCTTAATCAAATTTGATAAATAATAGCTCAAAAGATGCACATAATAACATACTTTAATAACGAATGCAACTTTAAACAAACAAATTAAAAGTACGGACTTACCACCTTATTTTCTGAATGCTAAAATAACAAGAAAAGATGTTATTTTATTTTTTTTTTATTTCTCTGAGTAGCAACGTATTTACATAGTAACTTTTGTAGTTATATCTTAAGAGGACGACCTCCTGCGTAAAAATTTCATCACAGTGATGTCGTCCATTGGAAAAACCAAATCAGGATGCACAATTACCCGCTGCGCACAGTTCTCCCACTTTTCCCTATACCTATATAATACTTTTTATATTTTAACTAAAAATACCACATTCTGAGTTAACAATTTCTATCTCTATTTTCTTATTTGTTAAGATTAAGTACTCATAAGTGCCAAACACGAGATTCCTTTCCTTCTTGAGAACCCCAAAACGCGAAGTGGCAACGAGCAGCAGTAAAGCGGGCCGGCACGACACGCACTTTTACTACTTGGTCGGAGAGCGAAGACGAGCAATAAAGTAAAGATCGTGACCGTAAAGATTACGAAATAGTTTTGCATAATATCGTGGCTTACGCGCGCGCAGTGAAGGTAGCTGTCGACTCTCGAGCGGATCACGGCCCCCTTTAATAATCGATATAATTAAATCATTTTCACAATGTCTTCCTCTACTCCTCCAACTACCTTCCATTTCCTCTCTTCTTCTCCCTCGGTTTTGCCACCTGTCTACCATCTTCCCGAGAGGAGAGTTTTCCATCGGCCGTAGAAGTGCCGCTATCCTCTCGCGCGTGATTTAATTCTCCCAGGGGAATTTAATTGAGGAGTGGAGCTTCTCTCGGGGCGATACGGCCGAAGCGACCGCCCGCGGCGGTTAGCCTCGTAATATGTTAGCCGTTTAACGTCATTCGCCGGCTATTTTTCACGGATGAAAGCCGCGGTCAGAATCGGCGCGTAATGGGAAGCCAAGGTCGCCAGCGAGACGATAAATCGCCGAGAATGTCGAGATGCGACCGATGCAATCAAATTACTAACACATGCACTTTGAGGCTAATCTAGTCTCTTCACTCTTTGTCAAATCATGGTTGAGCGAATTTTATCGATGTCACTTGCTTTAATTTAGATAATATCACTTTTTAAGAACGTATAAAATATGCACAGCAATAAGATATAATAGATTATTTTACATCGATTTATAACATTGCAAAGAAAAATTATATCATGATAATATAGCAAAACAAAAATAAACAAAGAGTGATCTAAAATTAGAAAGAACCGTTTAAATTATATGGGAAGTACTTATGTAAATTTTACATTACTATAGTAAATCTTTCATTAATTGTAAAAATGTTAATAAGACTGAAACCATAAGTACTTTTAATAGGTATGTATAATAAAAATCGTAAGTCACACAAAGGTAAATATTATAAAATTTCGGTTCCAATTCTAAATGGAAGTTGAATCCGAGAACTGTCAAAGGTAGAGTATTTTCGTTGCACTTTTGGTACATTATATTCCACTTCGTGGACCTGGTTACGCGCTAATTCAATTTACAGAGATTTAATTACGAGGTAGAGCGACTTAACGCAGTCACGTCGTTTATTGCCCTGATACGTCATCCATTTAACACCTTCGCCGTTATTTATCGACCACCCGAGTTCGCTGTAGCGGTTTCTTCTCAAATAGTCGAGGAAATATACAGGGAAGTGCTTAAAGAATCGCGCGGAAAAATTAATTTTGATTAGATTTAAAAAATTGAATGTCATGTTATAAAAACGATTTAATGTTACAATTTTATGTGTATATAAAATATTTCATATATCATTACGTCCTTTTATAAGCATACCAGCGACTTTATATATAACATTCATTAAAAATTTTGCCCAAGCAGATGCGAACAGATCTTCAAGAAATGCGATTTCTCTGACAATTTTATTTTTCTGAGAACATTTAGAATTGAAAATGAGAATTTTGAACCATTTTTCGCGACCTCAATTAATTTTAATGTTAATTTGAGCGATCTTTTTCTCTAGTCTTAATTTCAAAAAGTTTTAATTCTAGAAAGTTTTCTTCATTCCAATTGATGACATAATCAATTTTCAGGTCAAACTCATGTTATAAATGGTGATTTTGGGAACGATTACTCTACATGACAAAAAATAAGAAAATCGGTTTTGCATTCTAACTTCTAACATCCAAAGAGACTAATTCGGCATTAATAATTTTATCAATCCTCTATAATACGATCTACAATAGTATTAGGGTTGCCAAATGTCCGGTTTTGAATCGGACTGTTAGGGAGTCTTGTCCAGTGTCCGGTTGATATGTCAAACCGGATGTCATATGTCCGGTTTTTTGGTAATCGTCGCGGACGAAGTCAAGATCAACAGAATGAAAGTTGAATTGGTCAAAACTAAATTACTCACAGTTAATTTTGACATGACATGTAATAAAATTGTAAATTATGTGAGATCTATAAAACCAAATATATTAAAAGCAATAAAAAGTACAGAGAAGTACAATTTATCAAATAATTTTATGAGCTTACAATAGACTATAATCCTAAAGTCATTATAATTATTTAATGTTTTAACAAATGTAAAATATATTTTAATTTAATGTGTTGTTGAACACGTCAAAAATTTTAACAATGTTAAATTTTACATGTATGGAACATGTGTTAATTTTGCTTTTTTATCAATAATCTATATTTTATATTAAACATAGTTAATTAATGTCTATGTAATCAAATTCTGTTTCTGGAACAAATTTTCCCTTCGCTCCCTTTTTCTTTTAGTAAATCGTGTAGATAAATTGGACTTTTTATCTCTGTCCAGTTTTGTCCGGTTATATTTATCAATAATAAAATGTTCATTAATTTACACTTTTAGATCTGGCAATCCTATCTAGTATGTTTATTTCTGCGGAACAAAGTTCGAGTTCATTTTCTTCTCATCATCTTAACGCAACATTATTAAAAAGAGTACGAGCGACGTTGATTAATGACATTTTCGTCTACTTGAAAAATTGAAATAATTTTTCATGCGACCTGGGAATACAATGTCCCCGCCGAATTTCCGGCGTGCTCGTATATCTCGTCCCGCAGGACGGGCCGGTCTCTATGTTCGTGGGAACGAGGCTCGATCTCGACGCGAAAAACAAAATCTACCTTTTGACGGCATAATTCAAGAAATGCCACCCATTTCTCGATCCCCTTCGACCTTTAGCCTCGGTCGCTGTAAAAAGGAATATCGTTCGCAAGCGATACGGCGAGGACCGGCGAGGATCGGGTTGTTCCGCATTTGCGCAACAACCCGAATAAATTAATATCTCGATTAAATAATTAAGCCTCTTTGTTACTGCCGGCCGTCACGTACGGCCGAATACCAAGATACGAAATAATATCGATCCGCCAGAGGGGAAGGTGAGTGATTTAACGTTTCCGCTGCGGAATTTCATTCATACCGCGCGTGGAGAATTTGGAGGAATTCTTATTTAAATTCCATCAATCGCTAATTATATAATATTATGCACGATATCCTTTCCTAATATTCTGCGGTATTTTCTAATAGAGGCTTAATCGTACATCTTTGTGCAAGATTATGCTTATTATACGCCAGTCGCGTTTCAATAATGAACATAATGAAATAGCAACATGACAAATTAATATCGCATTAAAATCGCCTGAGGTATTGCGATTCATCAAAAAGTTTGTCAGAGAAATTTGGAAGAGAAGAGATACCGAAATTGAAGTTTCGTCAGTCTAATTATTAACCATATATATCTTAGTCAATAAATAAAATTTGCATGATATTAAATAATACCAAGTTTTATACAGAGTGTCCCAAAATTCACGATTCAAAATAATTTAGCAAGAAAATTCTCGAAAAATTAAAAAAAAAATGTTATTTGTAAATTTTTATTTTACGCAACATTTTATTAAATAATAAAAGCTTAAACCAATTATGGATTCCGTTTAGACGATCACCTCTTTATTTTAAGCTGTAAAAAATATAGGTTAACATAATTTTATTTATTAAAACCTTATATCTGAAAAACTATTACCTACAATAAAAATTTACAGATAACTTTCTTACTTAATTTTTCGAAAATTATATTGCTACAGTATTTTAAATCGCGAGTTTTGGAATATCCATAGATTCTACTAAAAAGAAAAATGATTTGTATTATCTTTAACAATAACTGTATTTGTCACTCACCAACCTTGGGATGATTGACATAATCCTAATGCAACGGATACTTACCTATAACAGAAAAAAAAACAAAGTTAACACAAATAATCAATTTACAAATCTATAATTGTAGTGTATTAATATTAAGAAAACGCTAGAGCAAGCAGATAAAGTGAATTTCATAATAAATAGCGGTAATATAATAAAGAGCGGTAATAATAAAGTAGACAGCGACGTAATAAAGCGCTCGCCGCGTACGTGGCAGCTAAGAATGATTCCCGAGCGATCGGTCAATCAAACGAGCATTCTGGCCAAGGTTATGGTCACGCAGACCAACGTAGATAGATGGAACAAAATTGAAAATGACTGATGGTCAGTTGGGCCAGGATTAAACTTGATTTAACTGATATTTGTCTTCTTGCTCTTTCAATATATTCATTGATATCTCTATCTTGAACATACAAATTTCATACTATGCTGTACCTATAGGTATATTGCCGTCGGCGTCATCGTCATTTTACTACATCGGCAAAACTTGCATTCGCCAATTGTTTCTTTTTGGAGTTCCTACGGAATTAGAAATACGTAAAATTTTATTCTGCATATACAACGCATGTCATTTCCAGGTAAAATTGCATAGTACACTCAGTATTTTTAAAATCTTTTAACATTTTCAGTTCAATTTCCACACGTAAAAGAATCTGGATGTGATTTTCTTTTTTTTATGTTTAGTAAAAAATAACATCCAAAATTACCGTGCCGTCACATTTGAAAGTACGAGTATGAGAGAACTCTCTTAGCTACAATTTCATCTTCATCTATGTGATCTTGGAAAAGTAGCAGACTCGGGTTTTACTTCATTCCTCGTGTTGTGTTTCATTCGCGACACGCCATCGCTTCTCTAATCATCCGGACCTCGAATCTCTCGTCTAAAGATATTTTAGTGTTCAAGACGAGAGGGTTACGCGATTGCATCCGCGAAGCAGTTCATGCCGGATTCATCTACGCCGAGAAGTGGCGTAACCCATTTTGGCGTGCGGTAATGGAATCATTTCCGACCCAATAAATTTCACCGGCAAACTAAACTCGTCTTCTCTCCGCCGTCTCTCCCTTCTTCCTACCGCCTGCACCTGCACCTGCACGTGCGCTTACAGAGGAGCTCGTCTTAACTGTGAAGACGCCACACAAGTAGACGCAAGTGTGTTCAATGTAGTATACTAGCGAAATGACAATCACTGTCTCTGAGGCTCGAGAAAACCACGGTGATCATCCACAACGGCTTCCGCTATGTCTTCATAACTTCGACGCTCCCGGGCATCAAGCCACAATTTTGAAGATTCTAAAGCGTAATGAGGTAATCGATTGGGGTAGAACAAGAATGATATCTCTGTAAAATAAGATAAATAAATACGGCAAAATTGTCCAGTCCACTTTTTTAGATAAATCTCTAGATCAAAGTATTTTTCTGTAGAGAAATTGTTAAAATAAGTCATTTTTTGCCGAGTAAAGTATAATTTACTTAATAATCTACAGTGTATTGCAGTTATCTATATAAAATTATCTAGAAAATTGTCTACACGAAAAAATGTCACCTCATTTTTATCCAGATTATTAAAATATAGAATTTCCACCTTTATCTTAGGTAACACAAGTGTTCTCTTTTTCAAATTATCCCAGCATATAAGCAAATTTAGTATGCATCAACGTAGGATTTTAAAATATTTTTTATAAAATAATATTTAATAATATTTAATGTTGATAGATCAGTACTGTCAGGATTTGTAATTCTGAACAATGATTTGATGCGTGTCAGCGTTATCGTGCGTCTTCGTTTTTCTATCTACATTTTAAAAAAAGAAGTAGGATTGGTTTTATCACATTAAACCAATCCAAATGTACAATTGTACGGACTCTTGAGATTAAAACCAATTGTAGATACCAATAGGGCGAATGAGAGTACAGCGTGGTTTACGGTTCGCAAAAAAATAAAGTACAAACTATTTTACTTTTTTATTCCATGGTTAGTTGTCTATTTTACATCGCTAACTATGGATTAAAAAAGTAAAATAATTTTTACTTTTTACATTGCGTACCGTGAACCACGCTGTACTCTCATTCATCCTGTTGGTATCTACATTTGGTTTTAACATTAAAATACCTTCACGTTTAGAATTTAAATCTAAAGAATTAAATTTTTACTTTTTATCCATGTGTAAAACAGATTTTTTTAAGTATAATATATTTTCCTATCTCTTAACAACATCTCTCATAGGCGTCAATAGTGCTAGACAACTGATGTATGTACCACACAGAAATCGTATCTGACAAGTTATGTCAAATCATTTGAAAAATTCTTGTTTTTAAAAAATATACATTTAAATTATATATAAATGAAACTATGAATTGAAGGGAAGCTAGATCTCTCTATTTAT
>NW_017257246.1:605703-618816 GCF_001594055.1 Mycetomoellerius zeteki | reverse complement strand
CCTCGACGGCGAATACCTAGACACTAACTTCCTCGACGGCGAACATGTAGACAACACCTGGATACCCACTTCTTCGACGGCGGACACCTAGATGCCTATTTCCTCGACGGCGGACACCTAGACACCCACTTCCTCGACGACGAACATGTAGACAACATCTAGACACCCACTTCTTCGATTGCGAACACCTAGACACCCACTTCCTCGACGGCAAATATCTAGACACTTATTTCCTCGACGGTGAACACCTAGACACCCATTTTCTCGACCGCAAACATCTAGACACCAACTTCCTCGACGGCGAATATGTAGACAACACCTAGACACCCACTTTCTCGATAGCGAACACCTAAACACCCATTTCCTCAACGGCGAATACCTAGACACCCATTTCCTCCACAGTGAACACCTAGACATTCATTTCCTCGATGGCGAACACCTAGACACCAACTTCCTCGACGGCGAACATGTAAACAACGCCTAGCACCCACTTCTTCGACTGCAAACACCTAGACACCCACTTCCTCGACGGCGAACACCTAGACGCCCACTTTCTCGACGGCAAACACCTAGACACCCATTTCCTCGACGGCGAACACCTAGACACCCATTTCCTCGACGGCGAACACCTAGACACCTAGACACTCATTTCCTCGACGGCGAACACCTAGATACCAACTTCCTCGACGGCGAACATGTAGATAACACCTAAACACCCACTTCTTCGACGGCGAACACCTAGATGCCTATTTCCTCGACGACGGACACCTAGACACCCACTTCCTCGATGGCGAACATGTAGACAACACCTAGAACACCCACTTCCTGGAAGGCGAACACCTAGACACCCACTTCCTCGACGGCGAACACCTAGACACCCATTTCCTCAATAGCGAACACCTAGACACCCACTTCCTCGACAGCAAATATCTAAACACTTAATTCCTCGACGACGAACACCTAGACGCTTAATTTCTCGACGGTGAACATCTAGACACCCTCTTCCTCGACGCGGTAAATACTTAGATGGATTATTCAATTCAACGACAATCTCAATATTTCATTTTAATTTTAATTAATAATTTGTGCCACGTACGCGTCACATGGTATCAATAGCTTGATGCACGGGGGGGGGGCTGCCTAGCAAACGTCCCGCGCCCCGCACACCGCCGCGGGCCTCATTACATCAAGTGGAATGTGCAGGCATCTGAGCGTCTCTACCGTCATCTAGTGCCAGGCGGTGCAAAAGGACATATCCCCTCCACGTATATGTGGTCGACGACGACAATAATAATGATCAAGACGATGACGATAATAACGACGTATCTGAATCTGAAAAAGTAGCAGTTCGGAACTTTGCGTCGTGATATCTCCGCTCGTAGGGCACGTAGAAAAAAATAAAAGCACTTTTATCACACAATCTATGTGGTGCCTATCGAATGAGCATATATAGAATTTGATCAGTTCAGCCGTTACCGAGATCCGATTGTCTCAGTCTGCCGCAACTCGTCGGTTCGCGTAAAAGAGGCACGGCAGTGTCGCTGCGCTTAGCTTAGCACCGAGACACTACCGTGTCTCCAGATATGTTTATAAATATTTATACATGTATGTATGTTTATACATATTTATGTATACTCATGCATGAAAAATGTTTTACCAAGCTTTTAAACGTAATTCGTAAATGCGTGCGTGCGTGCGTGCGTGCGTGCGTGCGTGCGTGCGTGCGTGTGTGTGTGTGTGTGTGTGTGTCTGATACACTTTTATCTTATTAATTTTAAATTGGAAAGACAAATAGCCATGGCAGATTGCAAATGTTTACAATTGGTTCAAAGTTCTCTTAACAAAAAGTCGTTGCAGATTGCGAGGAAAGCCCCATGATGGCTGTACCTTAAGGCTTATATGGTAGAGGCGCTTTAATCGGCCGTTAATTGTTTACGGATCAAAAGCATCGAAAACAAGCGGTCAAAAATTGGTTGATCAGAATTCGCATGCCACAAGAAATAAAATGGTACGGTATTTACCGTGAGTTCGCGCGTTTTGCCCTCACTATTGCCTACGAATGAACCGGCAGTGTACACCGCACGATAATCGTACAGACTTTAAGTATACCAAGCTCTAGGGTTCCAGGGCTCTCATTGAGCTCTCTGGCATCTGTAATAAAGCGTTGTTATGCAATTGTTAAGCAAATCAAGATACTACCTGCGAACGCCATCGAATTTAACAGTCCCTTGTCGAACATCGTTAACTGAAGATCACATTCGGCGGATGGTAGGACATAGGACATTGCTGACGATGAAAAGATACTGGAGAAGCTGGCCGGTAGCACCGCCAGTAATAGTAAATAGTTAAATTTTCCATATCCTGGCACATAGGTAAAAATATTTTAACGTATGTACATTGAATTAGTCTTGTTTTCAATGCGACAAATATTCATAATTAACACGTTTAACATCTTGAGGATCATCAATATAATCATCGATATAATAGAGGAAATCGGGGCTTGTTGACACAAAAGATAAGTTAACATTGCGTTTAGTTTATGTACCTATTTATCGATGAAAAAAGGATAAAATGTTACCGTAAAATATCTCTTTTATAATGTAAGCACTTTTCTCTAAATTTAATAAAGAAGTATTACAATAAAAAAAGAAAATTTGATTCAATAAGAAATATAATAAGTAATTATAGTCTTCAAATGTTTCAAAATTTCACACTACTTGAGAGAATAATTTAAATTTTAGAAAAATTAATTAAAAGAAAAGTTTCTCTGTCACTATACTCTACATATTATTTTAACTAATAACAGTAATAAATTAAGAAGCGTCATTTAAATGAATTTACAATAGTTCAACATCTTAACGTTCTGACCGTTATGGCGCTTCTTAATTTAATATTATTATGTTTAACATTAGCGGTCTTTCAATCTTATTATTGTTAATAACAGTAACTTTTTATAATGAAATAATAAAGTTAAACGTATGTAAACACATAAGGTACATATGTTAACTCAAACAAATGTTAAACAAACGAATTCGATTGGATGCACTCAGTGCATATCGGTGCACATTAGAGTCGTAGTATACAAATTAACATAAAAATGTGTCAAAGGTTTGCGGGTTATCGCCGTGTCGTGATCTATTGCTAATACCAATGTTTCGTGAATCTTGCCTTTCATTTCATCAGGGCGAGGAACGCACTGATATTGTATCAGTGCAGTGTGCTCCTCGTCCTAATAAAGTGAACGGCAAGGTTCATGAAGTAGGACACAGAGATAACTCGCAGACACTTTGGCGTCTCTGAAGAAAATACCCGCACTTTCTGTCCTTGGCTACAATGTAGCGTATTCTCATATTTTATTTACTAAAAAAAACTATGCGGTATACAGGATTATTCCTGGCGTAAAAATACAGAACAAGTCTCTCTTTAATATCGTTTAATTATAATAATTAGTTGTTTAAACGATCGAATACCGAAATTGTGAAAATTATGAATGAATCCTAGTCTTCCATATCGATATATGGATATACAGATATGTAGATATACATACATACAATATATATATATCTATATATATAATAATATTTCTAATATAATAATATATCTAATGTTTAATTAATCACATGCACATGCCAACAGAAATTTAATCACATTCTTTGATGTTTATGTGTTACAAATATTTATTAAAAAATTAAATAGATATATATCAATAGTTTATTTCTTTTGAAGATAAAAAAGGATGAGAATATTAAAAAAAGCTATTGCAGGACGATAAATGTATTATTAAATAAGTAATAGCAAAACTTATAAATTGTATGTAGGGAAGAGTTGTTAAATGTGTGATCTAAATTGTATCAATATTTTTACTTATATAAATAATAAGCAGCATTTGGTGCTGCAAAAATATGAAGTAAATGAAAAATATAGAGTATAATATAGGCAAAAATTTAATAGATTACATCTTGTATGCTAAACGGCACTTTAAAAAATCAATATTACATGCAATTGATATTAATTTTTATTGCTTCATATTACTGATAATAACCATGCAATGCTATTCTGAATTTTTATAATATATTTCTGAATTTTCATAAAATATTTATTATTGTAAAATATTTTACATTTATTGTGTATATACCTATTTGCAATTGTTTTAAAATTAAATCTATATATATACATATACTTCTATAAAATCTATCAAGTTTCTTAAATCGTAGCACCATAAATTTATTACACTGAATGATACTAATGTAAAATATTAACAGGGTTGGGTAAGTTAATGTTTTTTTTTAACTGAATAAAGTTAAAGTTAATGGTTTTACAAAATTAATAAAGTTAAGTTAAAAGTTGAAAGAATAAAAAATTAACTTAACGGAAGTTAAGTTAATATTAAATTAACTTAAATTTAAAAAAAATTAATTTCGAAAAAAATTATTTTTGAGATCAAAATTCTAATTTTTCTTAAAATGAGATTAAATAACAACTACAATATAGATTATTAAGTAAATTAAATTTTTAATTTTTTTTATTCACATATAATACAACATAACTTTTTAGGTTTTTACTTTTTAATAAACCTTAAGCCAATAAAAATGAACCAATTACAGTCAAATATTCTCCTCGCATTCGACTGTAATTGGTCAATTTCTTATGACTTAAGGTTTAAAACACCTATTGTATATCCGGACTAAGGCTTATGGCATAAGACATAAACCAGAGGATTGTATTAGCGCACGCGCACACACACACACACACACGCACACACACACACACACACACACACACACACACACACACACACACACACACACACACACACACACACACACCTTAAGAAATTACTTAAGATGGTCTTAAAATATGAACGGATTACGAATATACGACCTTAGTCTTATTATATTTTATTATTTTTCTAAGATATTTAAAAGAAATAAAAAGCATTTTTAACTTAAAAAAAAGTTAAAAAGTTAACGTTTAAAAGTAATTTAGTTACGTTAAAATTTAATGCATTTAAAATTAACTAAGTTAAGTTAAAAGTTATTAACTTTTTAACTGTTTTAACTTTTAACGTTTTAATTAGTTACTACCCAACACTGAATATTGATAATAGTAAAACTATACTATAGTAATAACTATAAATAAAAATATGTCAAAATTTAAAAAATATAAATTCGAGTCAGTTTTATTTTTATGTCCTTGCCTCTTTATTATGTATTAATTGTTAAATATTTGACATTTTTCGATAAATTACTAATAAAATAAATATTAGTTGATAATCCCCTTTATTAATCTTATACTTTTAATTATATTAATTCATAAATATTTAGATATTTAAATATTTAGATATTTTTAAAGACAGTGCAATTTACGAAACCCATATCATGAATGATTAAACGATCAATTGCCTAAATCATATCTTTTGCAACATATTGCAAAAAGGCTTAACTAAAGACTTAACTAAATTAATAATAGAAATTCAAAGGCTCATAACGGTTGAAGCTAGATCTTTGAATTTCTATTATTAATTATGTTTCTCATATAATACAGTCTAAAAATGTTTAAATTAGTGTTTAACTAAATTAATTTGTTATTGAAAGGTTAAACACATAATAATAGATATCTGAAGCATTAAGCTGCAATTTCCAATATTTATTTATGTACAAAAATCATTGTCAAAAGGAAAATATAATAAAAAGTGACTTAATTATTTGATAACTCTCCTATAATATATAATTTACTCACCTGTTGCTATAATTGCTCGTTCGAAGTCTGCGGGACCCGAAACCTCAGACTTTATTTCTTCACCTAGAAGCAGAAACAGCAATCAGTTATGGTAAACTCTAATGATATGATTGATTCAAATTTATATAATTAAAACTGAATTGGCACCTGATATATGGACCATACGTCTGTATCTATACGATCTATACACAGTAAATAGATTAACAAAGCGTCCAAAAACCATTTTTCTTGCCAATGATCGTCAAACTCAGACGTATTTGCGACTAGTTACGCACATATGATCGACTGATTCGTTGTACGTACGAGTTTATTGTGAACAACAATCAATATTGTCACGATAAATGAATGCTGCCGTTAATGGAACGTTAATGTTATGCTCAAAACAGGAACTATCTCCGTGGATGTAGTTTTCGATACCGTATCTGTTGTTTTCACTTGATACAAATAAACTGTTACATTTAATTAAAATAAATAATTTATAAAGGTGTTATTATACAATAACTGTGCAAGACAAATCTCTCATAGAATATACGTCAGACCACAATATTCTTTACACTAAACTATTACAAGATAACTTGTTGATATATATTTGAATTTCTATGTGATGAAGTTGTTGCATGCAGTTGCAAACAGTTACACAAGTTACCTTCACTAACACATGGAAATATATTCGCAATGCGGAAGAAGTTAAAATAATTATGATAATCGTTTTGCGACTTATATTAATTACGTAAAAATTTACTTCTCACGAAGTTTAGAATAAAATACTAAAGTTTGTTAGGTGTACTTCCAATTTGCATGATAATTCGAATTACTCTTAATCGCAATGTCATTATCTTAAAGTTAAAGATCACGCACAATTGGGAACATATAACGTCGATCAACACACGGATACCGTGAGACGGATCGAACTTGACTAACGATTTATTGACAGCATTCGTCCTAATATGCTACTCAAAATATAGTCAAAAGTCAAAATACGAGAATCTACACAAGAATTGTCCAAAATATATTTACAAACATTATCAAAATCTGAAAACTTTTTAGTAACTGATTGATGAAATTAATTGATAAGAGAAACTAATGCTCTTCGAACTTTCTTAATGCAATAAAATTATTAACTTTTAGAGAGATTTATCTTAATAATTATCTAATAATTAATTGCAATTAAGTTATAAACTTGAAATAAAGTGAGAATAAAAAATCTTTATTTCATTCAATCTTTATTTCACAAGTTTCCACCCAATGAAAAGTGTACTATTTGTGAAGAATTCGGACGATATGGAACTCTGCCCAGTCGACAAACAAAAGTAACATGAGATCAATGTTAATTGTTAATCATTAATGTAAAGAAATTAATGATTCATCTCATTATTCGATGCGTAAAAGTATTAAAATACGATTATCAAAAAATTAATACAGTTTACAAAGTATTAATTTTATATTTTATATCTATGTGTATAACTACTGAGTTTTCAATATCTCTATCTTAATACATTTATATATACAGAATAATTAGATGAATTACATTATGCATACAAAATATTTTTAATAAGCAACTATTATATTCTTTTACGTAGTTGCTATTATTAAAAGCTAAGGTCCGGCCGAGGTAATATTTTTCGCAATAATTAAAAATTTATTTACAGATTCTATTAGGTTAAGATTTCTACAATAGTTGTTTATTGAGCATCAAAATTTAATTTGTGATATTATTTCAGTAGTTTAGCTGCGTTTGTAAAGTCCGGAAAAATTTCGGCGCGTAGTGAATATGACTATAAATATGGTATATATGCAAGTACATATATAGATAATTCACAATTTGAATTATTTAAAAAGAAGCAATTAAAAATTTAGCTTCGACCGATAATAGGCCTTTATTACATATTATTAGTGAGTTCTGCACGTCGGTCCTATGAGATTTAAATTTGTTAAAAGCTAAGATTATGCGTTTAACAACATGAAATTGCATATTTCTTCTTAAGCAACTATATATGTGTTTTCTTTATACATATTGATTTATTCCATTATTTTGTGCATAAAAATTCAGGTACGATTGTAAAAAATTAATAGTTGATGAGATATTCTACATATTTCATATTACAATGTTCCAAAATAAGGCATAAAATATATTCCGTAAACTATTACTAAATTATAAAATTAAAATCAGAATCTGTATCTTCGACTATTCTTGATTTTTCGATATCTTTACTCTAATACTTTTATACGCAAAATAATTAATTGGAGGAGTCATATTATGCAAAAAAAAAATCTTACAAGTCCTTTATAAAAAATTACGAAAACCTTTATATAACCTTATAAAATTGATTCTTTCAAAAACCATTATTGCACTCCTTCAAGCGATGCAACTTTTGTTTGCAGAAACGTTTTTCCGTATTTTTCATATTTTTCGATAGATATATTTGATCCGGTACGTTTGAAATTTTTCGAATTACAAAGTTTTTGAAAGTTTTAAAATTTGCAAAAATATTACGATAGAGAATTTGGCGATAACTTGCCTTTAGGTTTCATTAAAATATTTTTTATTATATCGTCATTGGACGATTTACTTCCCTCGTACAATGTTTGGGTAAGATATATAGTACAGCGATTTGGAAGGCAGTAAACTGAATTTCCCATGACCAAACCACCATAACACGGTGTAATTCTTATTCATTGCTCTCAGCCGTTGCGCGTGCACCTTGAGAAGAATATTCTTTAGGTAGGTATTCTTTTTCAGTTGCATATGCAGAATGGAGCGCGACAACCTTTCAACTGATTAACCGATTTCCTACATATATAAATATAGTCGGCATGAAAGAAGTGCGAAGAAAACGATGACGACGTCGCGGCGGTCGTGTTACTCGGTGGGGCGAAACAGGTTCCGCCGGGAAAAACTTATACAATTTTTTCGCGGATCAACAAGAAAAGTCATGAATGAATTCTCCCGCATTCATTAGGAAAATTTTACGGCATTTCTTTAATCGCTTGCAAGTGGCGTGCCAGATAGAGTAAAGAGATATTTGTTTAATCCATGAAATTTGCACAGATTGCATATATTTCACTGGTTAGCACATTTATATAATAGTCTGAATCTCTGCGTGGGAGTCCTGCGCGATTCACAGAGAACGCTCGAGAAATTCAGTCATTAACGCATTTATGTTCTAAGGCATTCATTATAATTCATCCTTCCCCTTTGTTTGTCTTATGCAGAATTGAACACGCTCTTGTCAGACAAGATTTTTGCGATAGCACTCGTAAATTAATCTATCAAGAGAACAAATTGTGCGTTGCTGACAGCTCCATGTAATGTGAACAAAACAGTGTTTATTTACATATGTAAATTGTTAGAGTATACGATGCTGTCAAAATTTAGAATAGGAATTCTATCTAAAAATTAATGCACGATGCATACTGGTTTGATCGCTGCTTGGTTCACCAAAGAGATGTTATGCTTTAGAATCAGGGTTGATAGAAATCATGTTTTTTTTAAAAAGAACAAAACATTGTGTTTTTTTTATTCAAAATATGTTTTTAATGTTTTAAACATGTTTTAAACAATATTTAAAAAAAACATGTTTAAAACATGTTTAAAACAGTTTAAAACATGTTTTTTTAAATATTGTTTAAAATATGTTTAATTTTAGTTAAACTACTTATTTAATTTTATTTACATTTTATTTACATTTATTTAATTATTTACATTATTAAAACATCTGATATTTATAGGTTATTCTTATTTTAATTAATTTCAAGATCATCTTAAGATCTTAAGAATGAGATATTTTTCGATTGTGACCGGATTTTCACAGTTTTTAGTGTTTCCAGCGACCCCTTTGTTAATAGTTAAAATGCTTTCGACCGTTTTAATAATCATCGGTGAATTCGGTGATATAATAGTTTATACACAGTAAAGTACGCAATAGACTAGGAATAGAAAAAGCATCAAAGTTGGTATCTATTATGAAAAGTTTAAATTCTAAAAATTCAGAATAAGTCAAAAATAAATATAAACTATTGCCAAATTAGTTTTTAAATCAAGATTTTGGGTTTTTAATTTTATTCAATTTTTGTTTTTATGTAACAGATTAACAGAGAAAGAAAGTATATATATATATATAATATATTAAAAATATATAAATATTTATGATAAGGCCATTACGGTCTAGCGGGGATCTTGGATACTTCTAATATAATTAACGTGTGAATTTATGTACCGACGTTATATATGCATCAAAAATGGTTAGATTGTTTGTCAATTTAACTCGTGATATTACTGCGGTAGTTTTGCGTTGTAAGTCTGAAGGATTTTCGGCACGCATAAAAATCTACATTCGCAGTATATAAATTCACATGTTAATTATATTAGAATTATTAGAAGCATCCAAGTTCCCCGCTAGACCGTAATGGCCTTATCATTAATATTTAGTTTGAAATTCTCATGGTTCAATGTTATTTAATATATATAAATATGTTCATGCTTACATTATATAAAAAAAAAAGTATATTATTATATATAAATGTATAAAGATATTATTAGCCTAAAATTCGTATTTCCTTATTTTCCTTTTAAAAAACACGATTTAAACACTTGTTTTAAACATGTTTAAAATCTGTTCAAAACATATGTTTGTTTAAAACAGTACAGTGTATAAAACATATTTTAAACATTTGTTTTAAATACAAATGTTTTAAACATAACAACCCTGTTTAGAATCACGGAATTCTTTTGAATAGAATGACGCTCAATCACTATCGCTATAATGAAGAAAGATCGCAAAGAAAAATTTATGTATTGATGAAGTTCAGAACCTTTTCCAGATTATAATGATGCACAAAAAGAACCGTTTTGCTAAAATATCTAAAAATTTAGCTAAATACAGATTTGAAAACATAATTTTACTAGACAGTCAAAATAATTATATAGGACGGTTAAACTAGTTGCTTTTTTGCAGCATTGTTCATTATAGACCGGGGATAGTAGACTCATTTTTCAGTTTCGAATTTTTACAGACGAAATTAAGAGACTTATCGAAAAAATGAATTCTATGCCAGTTACTACATACATTTGACTATCTAATAATATTTTAATAATAAGGGAAAACTGATAATTACTATGAAAAAAATTCATTTTTCTAATGAATTCCATTTGATTTAACTCGCTCCGGAACCGGGATAAGATGACTGATGGTATGGGGTAATTTGACTAACATTATTAAAATGAAAATTAATGTATAGTATGTTAAGGTACATCTTTGGCTACATAATAACAAAACTTTTATAAGAATATATTTTAAACACAAACATATTTATTATAAAATAAAAAATGTATGTTTGTACTAAATGACAATTTATCTAATCCGAATCGTTATTCGAATTACAACAAACATAATACGATAAGTTATCCTTTATGCATTTACAGTGCCCACACACATGTTCACAAAATTATCCTTTTAATTATTCTTAATATTTTCACATTATTATTACTACTTCTATTACACTTAAAAGTAATTTTACAAAAGAAAGAAGGATGTATGAACATATATGGATATGTTTCATATATAATTATATATTGTATGTTTATGAATATTTATACATGTTTACGTATAAATGTTCATAAACGTATATAATTTATCATATTATGTATGTTTATACATATTTATACATATTCATGTGCATGAAAAATTTTTTATACATGTAATTTAACTATTATTACTGGTAAAAAAAGTTGATAGAAAATGATAGAGAACGACAGGATTTCTATCAATTTGTATCGCATTTTCTGTAAGTTTATATCATTTTCTATCGTTAACCTCGCTGTCAGGTAGTGGAAGCTAGCAGTAAGTGGCTCATGTAAACCGTCACCTAAGGTGCATGCGACGCACCATCTAGAGAACGATATTCTATGTACGAGTTGGCACAAAATGGCCGCATAACGCTTACTTGTAATACACTTACAGTCATATTGACAATTCATATAAAGTATCGTCATTTACCCATCCAGACATCCTTTACACTCGCGAGCATCATGATTGATCGGATATGAATCCTATCGTATTTAATCGGATTTTGTAAGATTTATACAAGATTCCTATAAGATCTGATTTAAATTAGTGAATTTACGAATCAAATTTCATATTCAAAACGATAGGATTTTTCTATCGTTCTCTATCAACGTTTTTACCAGGGTAGTGAATGACAGTTTTTCTAACTTAACAAACTTTAACGATTAATATTTCGATTCACAAGGCAGAACAATGCTTCTTTTTGCTAAATTCGTTCTTTTCGTGCAAAAACACGTCGAATAAGCCTAGTTTTATCGAGATTGGACGTAAGGGAGAACTAAACTTATAATATTTACCACTGAGGTAAATCTCTTTAAAGGAATGAAATATTGCCACTCTTTTTCAAGAAGTGAAACATTTTCACTCTTTTTAAAAACTGACTGTATTTTCACTCTTTTAGAGTGAGATTTCATTTCAAGAAGTTTGGGAGTAAACACTATCAGAGTCGTCACTAAACTATGCATATAGCCCCGTATTGTAGTTAGTCCCATCCGTTCATTTTTTAAAAACATTAACAAAGACAGATAAATAAAAAATCTGTTGAACTTTATTAAGTAAGAACTACGCTTACTACCTAAATGGAAATAAAATATCTCAGACAATTATATACAATTGTAAAACAAAAACTTTAAGAATAAAAATGTTTACTTAAGTGTACGATTTTTTTAAATTGTAGCGTAACTTCTATCATAGATGTGTTAGCAACGAGATGTTACAGCAGACTGAGCGGCAGTCGCTGCTGCGTGCTCAGACGGGTTTACGCGTGTTTCGCGCGATTTGTTTGTAATGTAGCCTCGATTGTTCTACTTACCCCTATAGTTTACTGACCCTGGTCTCCCCTACTTCAGTTTTTTTACATAATTATTTTTACGGTCCAACAAAATGATTATCAGATCTATATCTACAATTAACTTTTTAGATGCTTTAGCAAAATTGAGGGAATGGGCGGAATAAAGGCTTAATTACAAAATCTTGGTTTCGATAAAAATTAAAATAACTTGTTATTTCTTTATCATACTACAAATAGGAACACAGTATTAAATGTATATTTATACATATAGGCCCGTATTCAGAACGCGCTTTTATTGATAAAAGCGCGCTTTTATTTCTGAAATTGTATAATATTATACTATATGTGACGTAAAGTATAGTTATGTTAGCGCGCTAACATCGTTGTAAGCGCGTTCTGAATACGGGCCTTAATGTTTTTGAAAAGTTGGTAAACCTTCGGATGAACTGCATATTCGAAATCATACAAACGACCAAGTGTTTTTGATGTATTTTTGGCTCCTGAAAACGAATATGGCAG
>NW_017257246.1:585878-604753 GCF_001594055.1 Mycetomoellerius zeteki | reverse complement strand
CTGCCATATTCGTTTTCAGGAGCCAAAAATACATCAAAAACACGTGGTCGTTTGTATGATTTCGAATATGCAGTTCATCCGAAGGTTTACCTCTCTGGTAAAAATCTCTATCATTCTCATTACCACAGAACAATCGAAACACATTCATATTTTATTAATGTAAGCAACATCAATTCCTTGTTTATTTGCGCTAATCTTCCTCAAAAAAGGGGGAAAAGGGCCTAAGTAGAATTGTGCCTTTATTTTGCCAATTCTCTCAATTGTTCTTTCTGTATACAAATAGGAGAAACTAATAACAAAGTGTCACAAATCACATCTTACGTACGTTTTATTTTCGTCGGTGTCTTTCTGCTCTGAATTGCATCATTATCAAATTCCTCTCTCATTATGGATTCACCTTTCCCGAGTGCCATCGCAAGAATAATGCCAAAATCGGCATAACGTTATATATGTTCCGTACATCGCTCTGATGTCCTTTGTATTATCATGATTCACTAAACAAAGCCAATGATAACCGACTGTATATACTTTTACGAGCTTATCCGCGTCAATTAAATATTAACAATAAAAATGCGTGAATTACCGCAACTTTTATCCAAACCGTCGTGAAAACGAGATAAAGTGACCATCGCATAGATAAACCAGCCCTACAAGAGAACGAATTGTGCGTCGCTAACTTCATGTGAACTAATGTGAACAAAAAAGTGTTAATATGTAAATTATTTCAGTATACGATATGTGACGTGAAATTCCAAATTCCTTTGCACAAAAGTCGTTATATTCACTGTTTGCCTTATGATACACTTCGCGTGGGTAACAAATTACAATCTATTTTATCTTTACGTACACGTGCATGATCCGTCGAGCTTAACTGCAGGCGACACGTGGCTTTTGAAAGACTACCATAAATCAAATCACGTACAAGTAACGAATCACTACAAATTCGGTGTCAAAGAATTTACATTTATCTAGGAGCAGACTTTCCGAGAGATAATGTTGGATTATACTGCAATAATGTTGGAATATTAATTATTCTGCAGATAAATCATGTTACGAAATGACAATCTCGATCAGTGCAAGTGTTGTAATTGTTATAAAAAGAGAACCATGTGTTTTTTTTCATACGTAGAATCACACAGAATTAAAATTACAATTCTGACGAAATTATTAACACGAATTTGCTCATACTATATGAATTATTTGCAGAAGTATATGTGACAGAAGTATATATGACAGAAAGTATATGTTATAGCACATTGACTTATGGTAACGCATGCAGTACATTCTTTTTTGTCATCTGTGGAAAAATCGATCTTCACTTCTATGTTATCACTTGCTCGTTTTGCATTTAACTCACTTTTAATTAATTACCACTTACCACAGCTTCAATAGCGGATTTTATTAATGTTGTGGCAATGTAAAATTGCTGCAATGTCTACAATATTATTGATTGAAGGGCGTCTTTTCAATTACTTTAATAAGAATTACAATGATTAAATCATTCCAGAGGTGATTATATGCTGTATCTATACAATAAAATCTCTTTAATTTTGATTCTATAGGACGATAAAAGTAGAATCTCAAAATTACGGAACAACTCTCACACGAGATCGAGAATACGAGCAGAGCCACTCATTATAATATGCTCTGTAAAAAATTACATGTAAGATTACAACAATTACTATATAATAGGTAACTTTGAGATCCACTGTTAGAGATATCTATTTACACACGTAAGTAAAGTTACAACTTATCTATAAATAAAGTTATTACCTTTTATATAATTAAACAATTTGTAAAAGTAAATTTACAATTAAAGTTAAACTTACAGACATATTTATATGTAATATTACCAACGAATTTCACGTACAATTTTTTCTACAAATTACACTGTGTTATAAATATCAAAGAAGCAATGATAATCAATTCTCTGACTTATATAACATTTTGTTATTTTTATATGTGTTAAAATGTAAATCAATTCGTTTTTATGATTAGTTTCAAAGTAAATACCATATCAACGCCCGGGAAAAAATGTTATATATGTATATAGACATATCTTATATTAATTTTATATATAATTTTATATATAATTATATATAATTTTATATAATCTTATATGATTTTATATAATTATATTATATATAAAACATTTTTTTCCCGGGCACGTGTGTGTGTACTTACAATTAGTAAATTACAAACTAAATTTGAGTCAAATTCAATACATTTTGTTCAGTTAAATTGTTTAACTCCATTGTTTTAAAAATAACGTCATATTGAGTAACAGTAGTGGCGATCTATAGAAATGATTAAGAATAGTTCATATTCATGGATATAAATTAACATTATAAATTTAACAATGTGTTTTATTGATATACAAAATATACGAATATACATATGGTATATGCAAATATTATATGTATAATATTACTATTATGTTATATATTATGTTATATAATATTTATTACAAAAATTTGTATATATACATAAAAATGATAAAATATGTATATGTACTATTGTTATTATAATTTTCCGTCTAATATAAAGGTATATATTTTTACAATTAGAAATAAAAATACTAATTTTTATAAAATTACAATTTTCCATATTTCCACTAAAATTGTGTAGCTTTTACACATATTATTTATATAATTTAATATAATTTTTCATTAATAAGTCCGTTACTATAATAGGTTTTCGCACACTGAACAAATTAAACAAATTTGTAAAAGTTCAAAAACATAAAAAAACTGCATTCTTTCATAACAGTCACGTAGTTTACAAAATCTTATGTAGAGATTGTGATATTACATATTGTTGGGCAAATGAAAAGACAATTGAGAATTAGAATTAAGGAACATATAAATAACATTAAACTACATCCCCCCAAGCACACAGTTATTTCTGAACATATTATTAAAACTAACCACACCTTTGACTGGCAGAATGTCAAAATATTAGATTTTGAACATAATTATAAAAAAAGATTAATCACAGAGATTCATATTAAAGAACAAAAATGTAGCATCAATTGCATGCAAGATACTGAGTTATTGGATGGAACATATTTTGATATACTAAATGAATTGTCACTTAACCAATAGCGTTCTCTTTCTTTATGTCGAATTTTAACCAATTAAGATCATGTTTATTGTTAAAGTTCTTTGTGTTTAATATGACACACAACTGATTATCAGTTACTCTTGAACTGTTGTCTCATTGAAACTGTCGTCAGTTATTATAAAAACTAATCACTGATATATCTTCATGTTTGAAGATTAATTACATTACACTATGTTACGTAAGTTTGATCTATTATTTTAATTAAATCATCTTTTATTAATTAACTTTTATTATTCGGAGTTTTTATATTTCTCTTCAGAGCACTTTTACAAATTGATTCATATTTTACACAAAGGACTAAAAATATTCTCGCCATCTGACGAAGATCCCGTTTTAAATCAATGTACTGTTATGTTGGACATGGTTGTTGACAAAATTAATCATTATATTTTAATCGGAAGAAGACTGACGACATAGAAATTATCCCATATCGACATGTATGACTAGAATTTTAATATTATGTTTATTTGTGTTTATACCATACAAAGAAGACTCTGTGAGTTAAAATGTTTATGGAATTATATTATTCATTTATTAATTAATTAAATTGTAATCTCTTAACACCTTGTTTGCTCGTTTTGGTCATTACTAAGAAAATTGATTGCTTTGCAAATTGTTCGAGCGTTTATTACATTGTTTATTTTAATATACCTTTTTACAATATAAAATGGGTACGACATTTGTAGTGTCTATGAAAGTACGTTTAGAGAAATATCAATTAGATGAATCAAATTTAAAAAGATTCTACTATAGTTATTGTTATGAATGTCAGTCATTGACGAAAAATACAGTAATAATCGAGCGGTATAGTTATTTAAATAGTTTTTATAACCCCTGTTAATAATAAAATTTATAAAATATTCATTAGACTTTTCATCGTTGTAAGAAGAATTTACCGGACAGATAAACCGTTCTTGATTAATAATATTTGCTCGACCAATCACAATGCACTTGTCAGTTATGCGAATGCGACAAAAACTTAATTAGCACTTAATTCCCGTGGCATTGCGAATAAATCAAATGATATCGCGCGTCTGTCGCACCTGCCGATGAATAATTTACAAACGATTCGACGAATCTCGTCAATAACTCTCAATCTATTTCCAACGTTAATCCCCGTACGCGCTTTGCTATTTGCATTAGTGAACGAGCATTAATGATCTGCATCTTATCTCGTGCACGTAGAACGTCGAATGTAGCATCCAAGAGAAAGATTGGATATTAATGATATTGTCTGGTTGATTTACCGTCAGTTTTTCAATTCGAGAATTTTTCTTATAATAATTTTATAATATCTGATATATAATTTAATGCATATAAAGTTCATTCGATTAAAGGAATGATATCTGATAGGCACTTAATGCTAATTTTAAACGACGTTTAAATTAGTCACATGGAAAACGTTGTCACGCGTATAAGTCTCGTTTATTATACAAATATTTATTCTGCATTATGATTTTTGACTCATATTGTGATATTGCAATTTTAATTCACGAGAAGCTTGTCTGTTAATCATATATTTTTTATCAGATGTCAAATATTCTTCAAGTAACATACACAAAGTATTTATATACACAGTGTGTTTCAGAAATAGTTGACCAAACTTTAAGAACATATTCTATTCATTGTAAGGATGAAAAAAATCATATAAACATGGGTTCGTAAACGCATCCTTTCCAAGTTATAAACATTCTTTATTTACTTATATCTATATTTTCATTACAGAAATTGCTGGAAATGATCGTCTTTGAGAAAAGATTTGTTGATAGAGACGTTGAGCTTCTTTGCAGTTTCCATTTATGTAGTAGATATCTGCCAATTCGATGTTAGAATAAGCTGCCATGTTGATGAATACTATCTTCACTTTTAAATGCTTAAATAAAGACTGATTCCAATTCCATACAGACCTATCTAATAACTTTTTATTTACTTTAAAAGGTGAATAGAGTACAATTTATGAAACGTCGAAGCGAAGCATGTCGTCCGACGTAAATACGTACAAACAAATAAGAAATGTTTATAACTAGGAAAGGAAGTGTTTCCGAACCCATGTATGACTTTTTTTCATCCTTACAATGAGTGAAATATGCTTTTAAAGTTTGGCCAACTTCTGAAACACCCTGTATAAAGAGTTTTTCACAAAAATCAAACAAATATAAAAAATAAAATTTTCAAGAAACGAAAAACACTTCTCATCTTTAAATCATTTATTATAATTTTTCTCCGGACGTATAGTAGATATAACAATAACGTTTTATATTTTAATATCTTACTTTTAAAAATTCTCATTGAAAAAAGGTGAAGAACATCTTTGATTATTATTACAGAAATTTTACATTTACTACCTATTTATCGTATATTTTACATTTACCTTCTTTATAAAATTAATAATGGTAGAAAGTGGAGAGGAAAATATTAAGCAATAATTTCTTTATTTTTTATTTACAAAATTTTACAAATTGATCTTAACAAAAATATTTTTTGCAAATGTTAAATTTTTAAATTTTAATTCTTTCTGAACGAAATTGTTCATAATGTGACACTACTAATAAAGAACGCAATAATTCAGATTTTTAAAAACGGACTTAACATTGGATTTTATGAAAAAAATACTTTTATCTTCATACATATACCTATAAGCGATATAAACTAAATTGAATAAGCAAGAAAAATATCCCTAACAGCACATGTTGATTCTGAGCAGGTTCCGCGGGATATCGAAAAAGTATATTGTGTTCATTCTCAGAACGTTTGAAATATGTACTGTGACGTATTATAGTACACACTGAGATAGTTCCTATGTCTCACGTACTTTAGTTACTGGTACATACTAAAAATGTCCCGTAGTATGCTTATAGTACAATTACGGTCTATAAAAGGTATCAACACGCAACTAGGTTATATACTATAGATAATCTGCAGTATGTCTATAGAAAGGTTATATGAAATATCATGTATATGCACGCATACATATACAACTTCGCGCACGCGTGCTTGCATATTATATTTAGAGCTGTGGCAGAGAACGAGATGTAACGAGATATAACGAGACGTAGTCGTGACGTGGGCTAAGACAGAGAAAAACGTAGAAGTCACAGTCGTGACTGGTCTCCGAAACTGAAACACTTTTCCGATCAGTCACGACCGCGACTTACGTTTTTCTCTGTCCTATTTCACGTCACGACTACGTCTCGTTACGTCTCGTTACATCTCGTTCTCTGCGATAGCTCTTAAGATGTTTTCCAACAAAAAACACAGATGATACGGTGTAACACACTGAGTATTATTATATCCTTGTTTACCAATTAACAAGGATAAAATCAATTTATTGCAGTATTCGAACATTAGAACATAATGGAAGTTCCACCATGACAGTAGACTAGTAGAGCACTAAGAATACATAGATGGCGTTTTTGCATTTGCTTATGATTCAGTTTCTTTGAACTGAGTTTATTCTGGAGAATGAACGTGAAATTCGTATACGGGATATTATACGAGATGTTATTAGATAATTGGTATAAAAATCAAAGTTTAGTTTATGTATTCTGAGTATGAGCTTGAAAATAAACGACAAATGATAAACTGCACAGATTGTTATACAAACATTATCGGTATGTGTGCAACGGTACGTATGATAATAGTATAAGTACAGAATCATTCGTACGATATCTGTGCTATTAGGAATGGTTTCTTCATAATTGTATCAGACGAAGTGAATTAAAATTATAAGTGAATTAAAAAAAACGTGTCTCAGAAGATAATTAATCGGAAAGAGATACAGTACTGTTTCAAGAATTTGTATAGAGAAATACAAAATATTGTAATAAATCTCGCTTAATTTTTGCCCGAAATCAGTAACGCGTCAAACAGCATTCACTGCAGATATCATTTGCTTCATCGTATAATATATTAACTTACGAAAGAGCGCATGTTTTTCTATAGATCGTAAGAAGACTTTGTACCGCGAATGAAAACAATTTCTAAGATCGTAGGTTAAAGGATCGTTGGCCTCATCGCTGATATATATGTTACTGATTACATACTCGAACGCGTCGTAAAATGGATCAGAACGCTCTTTTTCATTTTATGGAATAATAAATCGCATTGGCAAAATAAGAAATATATTCTTTTTCCTATTATGTCCTTGGTTTCTTAATAACATACTTCTTCGCTGTGACAGAGAATACAGTAAGTATCAATTAAATTAATGGATTTCACGATTATTCATTTTCCAGCAAAAGCAGGGTACTTATAGTAGCAGTTTTTCCCCAATTGCTCCATTTCTTATCATTGTACAAACCAAGTTCATAAAAAATACCGTACATCAATGTTTATTTATAGTGAACGTAAAAAGTATTCGTACACAGAAGATATAATATAATAAAGATATAAAAAAAAAATTTATTTGTAGAAATAAACAGTAACGTTTCGTCTTTTAGTATAAACAAAAAAGCTTCTCGAAAATAATCGTATTCATGCTCAATTGTATGATTACATTTGTGATACCAGAAATACACTTTTTTATTTTTGTTTATTATTAAGATAATAAACTTTAATTATTACACATTCTTTTAAATAAAACAATTTTGAGAAATAAATAATCCATTTTATTTTTTGTTAATAAATTGCCAATTATAACGTTTATTTTCTAAAAATAAAGTTTTTTTCTTAAAGATATCTCTTTTGACAGAACAAATTTCGCGGAATGATTGTTAGCTGATTTTGTTTAGGTATATCAACTGAAATACAACAGTTGTACTAATTAAACGGAAATTCTCACTTTTAGCGAAATACATCTTGCAATGACGCTGTCCGTTTATAAATAATTCATAACGAACGGATCCTTTGTTTGATGCAGTTGCTTCTGCGAATCGTACCTCCCTCTCTACTAACCATACACATTTCTTCTTCCAATTTATCGTGTCGTCACAATGTGTCCGTCGATTTCTTGGGACTATATAAACGCGTGACCATATCGTAAGACGTGATAAACTCTTTGATCAGGAGTAAGGATTGACCCAAAACGACTCTGGGAAACAGTCATCTTCTCTGTTATTTGAAGCTCAAGATAAGCTCAGTTGTTTTGGAGAGAAAAAGGGAGGCGACGTTGCCAACGGGAGTCTGAAAATTGTATTGTTCAATATAAAGTGACTGTATTGTCTGACGAAGCGGACAGTTTGCCTTGTCAACAATATCGGGTCTTCTCGCGAAAATATTAGTCGCAAAACATCATTTTGCGTAAGTATCCTTGCTTATATATTAATGGAATGCGCTCAAGTACTTGTAGTATATATATAAAGAGTTACGAGATCATCAAAATTGTGCGGACAAGATACTTAGTAGTCGAAGTCATCGAATGCGATTGCGCATATTAAGAGATGATGAGCTGGTGAAATGAGGCATTGCATTGTCGTTACGTATCGAAAATAAAATAAAATATACACGTGTGCAACGGAACACTGGACGTAGTTCTGAAATGCTTGGTAAAGAGAAAGTTGGAATCTTTTTTAAAAATAAAAAACGTCATTTTTTTAATTGAAATTTTTTCGTTTCTTTTGAATTTGTTTAATTTACTAAAAAAAATATAGGCAATACGTTAATTCATTAATATTGTATCAACTTATAATATTAAAAAAACTTGTTTTTTTCTTTGCCGAAAAGTATGTCAAAATCCGAATTTGCGATCGATCGAAATAACTTATACGCATAAATGAAATAATCAAGTCAGAAATATTGTAATTTATAACCTTTTACACCTGTACAAGAATGCTCGTGCTAGATCAACACTTGCATAATATACGTCGCTTCTGAATTAATTCTCATGGTAAAACATTAATTATATCCCCATGCAACAAAGTTTTCCAAGGGATGTCTTATGTCCTCTTAAATCTGGACATACTAAGAACATTCTCAGAAATTCTCGGATAAAGTGTGCTATGGATCATTTAAAATCTGTATAGTTTTACTATTAAATTAAGATTAAAATTAACTGTATGTTAAATTTATATCATCTGTCATATTATAATGCGGTATGCAATCCGCATAATAATATTATAAAATTTAGTGGACTACTCTAGTGAAAACTTTTCTTAATTATTCATACAATTTTTCGGAATTTTCACGTAAATTTCAATTTCTTTTTAGAATTTCTGTATAATTGTATTACATTTTAGAAAATTTTTCAAATTTTTTAATACGAATTAGAACACTTTTCAGAAGTATAAGCTATAACAAAATCTAAAACTTTTCTTCGTGTATGTGAATTTCGAAATATTATATTTTAAGATTTCTATAATTTCTAAAGAGTATTTATAAAAATTAAGAGGTTAAAGTACTTTTTTTTAGAAATTTTCATGAACTTAAAATTTAAAATATAACAAATTCTTAAAAATATTACGAGACGTAAATTTTTTTTCTTAAGATAGGGTAATTACGGTATGTACACCGCATCTATAAGAAAAACTTAATTAAATCTCCGGGCAACGTAAATCAGAGTTACCTTACAAAGTATATTCATTTATTGTTGTATGATAAATGCTGTTGTAAATTAAAAAGTGTCTGCTTATAAAGATATCCTGAAATGAAACAATTTACCGATATTCCGTAATTCTAAAATATCTTTGAATTGGCTTAACCGAATTTAAAAGTTCTTGTATACACACAATTAAAGTGTGAAAGATACGCATAACAATAGCTATTGGATAAACCGATTTTGTACCAAAAACAAAGAAAAATTAAAAATATTTTTTTGGCACGTACAACTGTTAGATATATTAAACGATAATATGTATTTGCTGAATACAAAAATTCTAATTTTGTACAATTTATCTGTACAAAATGAGATGGTCTTGACATAGAGACGAAATAATATACGGATATCATACAATTGGAAATAAAAATTTTTCATTTCCTCAAAAGTCTAAAAAATTTGTATGTTCTCAATAAATGTAAATATAGAAATTTTCTATCATCCTATATCTCTATTTGCACTTATAACACATTATTATCGATATTTTTAATTTAGAACAGTTTTGAACAAAATTGTGCCGTACATTTTAAGATTATGTTTACATGGAATTTTACGCTCACGTTAAGTTACACAAATCTTTTTCAAGTAGACAATTAGCAATATAAAATATGTGAATTATTATAAATTGGATGATACAATACAGAAAGTAGCAATTGAATTTTATGTCAATTGAATTTTTGTAGCAATATGCTATACTGAACGGATAATTGCAATTTAACTTTAGTATTAATAAATAAAAATATATAAGCGACATAGAAACTTTAGCTTTGGTAGTTTAGTGCAACAATAAAGAACACTGCTGGCTTTGATGATACATATTCTCTAAACCTCTTGGAGCCAGTCTTGAAAAAAAGAGTGAAAAATTTCACTCTTGAACAAGAGTAGCGGATTTTTACTCTTTTGGAGTAAGGTTTTTCTAATAGAGAAAAACTTGAGAGAGGACGTGAGAGACTTTTTCTCGTAACCGCAAAAGCGCACTACTCTTTGCAGAAGTGGATGTAAACTATACAACAATATCCACTTTTTGTGGTGCTCCTGATGAAAATAAATCAGTGAAATCGTTGAAGTCTCTATTAATTTGATAGATTTCAGTTATTTCAGCGATTTCAGCGATTTATTTCCATCAGAAGCACCGCAAAAAATGAACATTGTTATGTAACTTACATCCATTTCTGCAGAGAGCAATAGTGCGTGGGAGCATTTTGTGGTTACCAGAAAAAGGTTTAGAATTGAAAAGTCTGTTTTATCGATCAGTTGTTCTACTTTATCATCATTTCCATTCGGTGAAATATCTCCGAATTGAATTGACGGATTGCAAAAAATTGTTTCTACAGAATTAAAGTACGCACAAACAGGACCTCAGCTGTATCGGATTTTAGGAGAAAATCGAAGAAAAGTTTAAAAATTCGCTTACTTTTAGCTCGTACAGCTGACACCTCAGGTCTATATTTGCTTCATACAAGAGTTTTATAGTTTATATCTTGAAAATAAGCATAGGTCTGAGGTTACATTATTGTAACAAACGATACCAAGTTTATAGAACTAAGATTGAAAGTCTAGAAGGAAAGTAATCCTACCGAATAGAAAATACGTATATGTATACGGGTACTTTGTGAAGACTAGGACTGTCAACAGAGTCTAAATTCCGTGTAGTAATAGTTGCGCGGTCTTGCGATAGATGGGGCTGGCATATGTTAGATAAGGACAGATGTATGCGTTTAAGTGAGATAGAACGATATATAATATAATGTAAGAAATGAATCAAAGATGTCACTATTATCGAATTTGGAATTAAAAAAGTCTGCACTATCGACCTCGATCAAGTTCGGTAATCGGTTTAGGATCCCCTTAAGGGGATGCGATAATAGTGACATCTTTCATTCATTTCTTATACTTATTATATATCGTTGTGTCTCGTTCAAATGCATTCATCTGTCCTTATCTAACATATTGCAGCGTCATCTCTTAGAAGATCGAACACCTATTACTGAACCCAATTATTGCTTTGTTTACCATTTCGAATCTTCGCTTAGCGTTCGTATATACGTCATTTGCAGATCGATATAAATCTTTTTTTTGAAGCTTTTAATCTTAGTTTCATAAATTCAGTATTGTTTGTGCATGTAATACGCTGAGTGCTGCACTATTATTTAATCCATACGAGCTATAAAACTTTTGTATTAAGGAAACATCTACGTCAGGTGACAGTTCTATGAGTTGAAAAAATGTAAGTTTTTAACTTTTTTCCTGATTTTAGTAGAAAGTCTATTGCCACACTCCCAAATTTTGCGTCTACTTTAATCCTGTAAAAGGATTTCTGATTCCGTTCAGTAAATTCGGAGCAAATTTCGGAGTAAATTTCGATCTGCAAAACCCCGACAATTTGGTCACTCCAGCATCCCCTTAAATGTTCAAATGACTCTATAGGTCTTTTTGTATTAGAATTTCTTCTTAAGAATTGGGGTGCTGTCCCATGACAGTCGGATTTCCGCAAACGGAATCTCGGAAAAATAATAGAGTGGGGATCGACCAATCAGAATTATTAGGATGCATACTGTTCGTCTGTACATATACGTTAAATACAAGATTATATCGAAATTGAATTTCTATATGTATAAAAAGAAATTCATTATTAATAAATAATTGTTCGATAAGAAATTCATTAATATATAAGTATTCATTTTTCCAGCATATAAATATAACTATTTATCGTTGGGAATAAAATTACATGCTTGTCGGTCCGAAATGTTTGTGATTGGATTCCCTCTCAGAAAGGTTTCAAATGCAAGAATTGCGGACATTTTGATATCCCAGAGCTATTTCAGATCTATTGCAGAAACATTTTGCATTGTTTCTGATATTTCAATTTCGCATGTGAAACGTTTCTGAAATATCTTTGAAAGGTTTTTGTGCTGTATGGGGTGCTTCCGGGTCCCTATTCTGTAACTGTTTACACGCCTACCGCAGTGTCGGTGTCACTGCGCAGATATTTTATATGGTAAAAAAGCTGCGCAACGACACCAACAACTGTCGGTAGGCGTGTAAAACAGTTACAGAATAGGTGCCGGGTGCCCTGGTATAGCAACCAAAAGCAATCGCGACTAAGGCTATCTTCATTTTTAGGGATCAAAAGACAAAGATAGCCTCAACCGCGATTGCTTTTAGTTGCTATACCAGAAGCACGTAAAAAATCGCCTTATAAGTCGATGGTTTTCCGAAATCTGACTGTCGTTCCAGCAAACACGGAGTATAGCTACAATATAACCTGGAAATAACACGTAATACAACAGAATGTTATATTATAGTGATATTAATATATTTTGTTATATAGCTACGAAATAACTGTTATACAATAACTGTTGCATTATTTTGTTATGTACTTGTTACAATAAAGTAACGGCAACATAATCTCAATGTAACACATTCGTATAACAGACGTTATGTCGAAAGTAAATAACTGTTATATCTGAAGACACTGGTAGTGTCTCGACGCTAAGCTACGCGCAGCGACACTGCCGTGCCTCCTTTACGCGAACCGACGAGTTGCGCTAGATCGAGATTATCGGATCTCAATAACGGCTGAATCGCGTTCTATGTAAGCTCAATCGATAGCCACCACACGGATTGAATCATAAAAGTGCTTTTATTTTTTTTCTACGTGCCCTACGAGCAGAGATATTGTGATGCAAACTCTGAATCTCTGATTTTTAAGAAACGTCGTTATTATTATTATTATTAACGTCGTCGACCAGTAGATATATGTCGACTAGGGGAGAAATGTATGTTTCGTTTTTTCGATAATAAAGGATTTTTTGACTTTATTAGAGATACTATAACATATATAGTATCTCTAGACTTTATGTCTAATCTATCTAAATCTATGGCTGCGACGCCCGCGCGATTTAAAATGAAAATAAAATATCGAGATTGTCATTGTAATTTTAAAAAATGAAATTATTCAATATATGGAGTAACTCCGGCAAATACGCATTGGGATTTACGCCGCAGAAGTCAGAAAAAATAGATTTCCGTAACTACTCTGTTACATGCGTTTATGTTATATTAGTATTGTGTTATGATTTCATCTTCTTACTGTTAATATTAATGAATTTATTGTGAGTTGAATTGATTTGTCACTGTAATAAGTAACGCCATCATAAGTTATAATCTACATAAAATGATTAATGTAGGACGTGTAAAAGACTTAGTGGTTATTTCATGATACATACGTGTAGTGGAATAGTAAAGCATGTTTGTATTATTAAGCATGTTTGCATTATTTGTAAATTTTTCATGAGCCGTACATACCCCCTTTCCCTCTATGAGTAGCCATATATCCCACCCCTACGAGATATGCGGCAAAAATACAAGGTTTCAAAAAGTTTATTTTTTAATATAAAAAATAAATATTTCGGATTTCTAATATTTTTTTTATAGTAGTAGACAGTACAAAGTTTTTACTGATATAGTTCGTTTACTATAAACGTAGTAAATAATACTTAATAAATTAAGTTTTTGATAGGTGCGGCGTATATACCGGAGTTACCCTATATTAAAATATTTATTATAAATATTAAAAAGGAAATATACATATTGCTATCGAGAAAGTGGGTGCTCAGGTGTTCACCATCGAGGAAATGGGTGTCTAGGTGTTCGCCGTCGAGAACATGGGTGTCTAAATGTTCGCTTCCGAGGAAATAAGTGTCTAGATGTTCGCCTCCGAGGAAGAGAGTGTATAGGTTTAAATGTTCGCCTTCGAGGAAGAGAGTGTCTAGGTGTTTGCCTTCGAGGAAATGGGTATCTAGGTGTTGACTGTCGATGAAATGGATGTCTAGGTTTCGCCGTCGAGGAAATGGGTGTCTAGGTATCCGCCTTCGAGGAAGTGCCTATCTAGGTGTTTGCCGTTGAGGAAAAGGGTGTCTAGGTGTTGCCTCTCGACGAAATGGGTGTCTAGGTATTCGTCGTCGAGGAAATAGGTGTCTAGATGTTGACTGTCGAGGAAATGGATGTTCAGGTGTCCTCTTCGAGGAAGTGAGTGTGTAGGTGTTTGGCGTCGAAGAAATGCATGTCTAGGTGTCCGCTTCCAAGGAAGGAAGTGTCTAGGTGTTCGCCGTCGAGGAAATAGGTGTCTAGATGTCCGCCTTCGAGGAAGGGAATGTCTAGATGTTCGCTTTCGAGGAAATAAGTGTCTAGGTGTTGGCTGTCGAGGAAATAGGTGTCTAGATGTTCGCCTTTGAGGAAGTGAGTGTCTAGAAGTTTGCCGTCGAGGAAATGGGTGTCTAGATGTCCGCCTTCGAGGAAGTGAGTGTCTAGGTGTTTGCCGTCGAAGAAATGGGTCTAGGTGTCCGCCTTTGAGGAAGTGAGTATCTAGGTGTTCGCCTTCGAGGAAGTGAGTGTCTAAGTGTTCGCCATCGAGGAAATGAATGTCTAGGTGTTCGCCTTCGACGAAGTGAGTGTCTAGGTATTCGCCGTCGAGGAAATGAGTGTCTAGGCGTTTGCTTTTGACGAAGTGAGTGTCTAGGTGTTCGTCGTCGAGAAAATGGATGTCTAAGTTCGACGTCAAGGAATTGAGTGTCTAAGTGTTGTTAAGCAAACTCATCTTTAACATAAAAATTGATACATTATATTTCTGTCAGTCTCGTTAAATTATAGGAACTGATAACTAATCGCGTTTGCTGTTTAGTAGAATTGACCACTTACGATTGACAGTTAATCATCGATTAGGATTAATCGAGTTTATGAAATTCTTTATACAGGGTGTCTCAAAAAAACGGATCGAAACACAATGGGGACGTAGATTGGATCAAGGGGAACAAAACAGTTTTGTACCATTTTGCAGTTGACGCAATATTTAACGAGATATTAACGTTTAAAGATAGGCGAATACAAGCGTCCGACCAGCCTACTGCTCAAGCGCTATCCTTCTCCTCCCCATGCGCGCCGTTCTGAGTGGCTCGCTTGCTAGGCCATCCCCGCACTCGCGGCCCGCCCGCGCCACCCGGCCAGCGCGTCATGCAATCGGTGGGGATGGTAGGCCGTCCTGCCGGCAGCAGTACATGAGCAGTAGGCTGGTCGGACGCTTGTATTCGCCTATCTTTAAACGTTAATATCTCGTTAAATATTGCGTCAACTGCAAAATGGTACAAAACTGTATTGTTCCCCTTGATCCAATCTACGTCCCCATTGTGTTTCGATCCGTTTTTTTGAGACACCCTGTATATGATACATCCAACCCAAGTTATAATGGCTTTGTTTCCCTTCAATAATTATTACATGAAAATCATTATATCACAAAATTTACTAAATCTAATGATATATGTATCATCTGTATAAAAGATTTGATATCAACAAGTGCGGCACCAAGTTAAATTCTGTTAATGTTTTTACTAAATCTAATGATATATGTATCATCTGTATAAAAGATTTGATATCAACAAGTGCGGCACCAAGTTAAATTCTGTTAATTTAATTAAATTCATCAAAATGTTATGTATTATTCGTAAAAAAGGTTTGATATCAACAATTGGCGCCAAGTTAAATTCGATGTAATATAATTCGGGTAGCAAATTAAATATTTGATATCAAGAACCGACGCCAAGTTAAATCCTACTTCTTTATACCATGTCAAATTAAATAACGAATATTAATCTAATGATATGTATTATTTGTACAAACGATTTGATATCAACATTTATTCTTATTAATTACCATTCCAATTTTAAATTGTTCTTATAGTTTTTCTTACTCGATCTAGCAGCGCAAAGTGTTTTGACATGAAAAATTTTTCTATTTAAATTAAATTTTTTTATTTTATACAGTTAATTCTTTAATTTTTTGTGGTAACACTTAAATTGAGCAAGGTAACGCAATTTTGTGATGTTTTGTATAATGTTTTGAAGGAGAATTCAATAACCACTACTTTAGTTAATAGAGAAAATGTCTTTGAATGAATTGTGTTATAATAATTTCATTTAAGAGGAATTTAAACTATTTGGATTGGAATAGGAAGATTCTTCAATAAGTATATGTATACTTAGACTTCATTATATAAAAATTAAAGATAGTATCATTTGGATTAAGTAAATTGGCATCACAGTTGTTGATATCAAATCGTTTGTACAAATAATACATATTATTAGATTAATATTCATTATTTAATTTGACATGGTATAAAGAAGTGGGATTTAATTTGGCGCTGATTCTTGATATTGTGAGGAAAACTAATGGGAGGACGAATAAACTAACTAAAGCTGCATCGGGGAACAGTTCAACGTAATTAAGCATAAACTTCACAGTTCGTAACTTCTATTGGCTAACAGTTTCTAACGCACAGAGAATTTTTGCCGTTGCCATAACATGCCGCCATCACGTAATATATCCAACCCGGCCGCCGCGCACGCGCGCGGCCCATGTATGCAGAATCGTACTGGGGTGCGTTCCAAAATCAACCTTGGTCAACCTCGTTGGTTGGAGGTTTGGAGGGGGATATAGTTAACTAAGGTAGCAGTTATTTTGGAACGGTCTTGGATAGTGTGGGATGGTAGAGAGGGATTCCGTTCGTAAGTGACCGATTCAAGTGGAGAGCTCAATTCTTCAGCTTTTCACGTGGGAAGCTAGCGATCGGTTTGTGGTGAGTCCCTTCTAAGAGACGATGTTTTTTAACTTTTTAATTTTGAGGTCAGGAAATATGTCACATCGACTTAATGTAGTACACGTATTTTAGTCGGTATTTATTGAGAATCGTTATCTTACCTCCGATTTTAATGAAATTAATTGAAATTGTTCACAGAAGTTTAAAACTTTCTACGCGAAACGCGGGGTCGGAGGAGGAGAGAAGGAGGAAACCTTCGCAATCGCTATAAGTACATATACATGCGAAAGATTCCTGCTCCCCTCCCCACCTCGTAAATCGAAAGTTGTAACAGATTTAACACTTAATACCTCGATTCGCAGGACAGTCCCACACTTTTCTGCTAGATTCTTTCATTTTGTGCAAAAATGCGTCGAATGAGCCTAATTTCATCGAAATTGGAGGAGAGGAAGTTCTTCTGAATAATCATCGATACATTGCTGTCGTCAATTTTCCCGCGCCTTTTACTTTGGTAACCCTTACAACCTCTCTAATTTTCGATGTCATAAAAGTTACCTCTAAAGGGTGCGTTCCTTTATTTACTGCAAGTACTGATGCTATGACGTCAAAAAGTGTACTGCCAATAGCGTTCCATTTTAACTTCGAGAACTATCGAGGTGTTGCAACTTTACAAATCGGAACTTATCGCAGTACGCTTCGTTCAACTAACCAAGTTAACGTACATTACGTCCACTGACCACTGTATATTATTAACATTGTTTGTTTTTCGTAAACAATGAGTGAAATACTCAATGAAAATATAATTGCATTTATTGCAACTATACTAGTAGAAATTATAGCTGAGGATGAATCAAGTGATAGTGATAGCGATACAGAAATCTACAATAAGATAATCCTTGCCATTTTCAGCTCTTTTTGCATCCTCGGGACTAACAATTATTTTATATGATTCATTAGTTTCACTATCGATTAAGGTTATCTCTAAGTAAGTAGCCATCTTGAACTGCGACTGCTTTACCTCGCTGGCTGCAGTAGTTTCAACAGTAAATGACATCAAAATTCATGATGTGTACAAGTGCTTTCGCAGTACACTGTAATCCATTTTGGAACGCCGTTGGTAGTAGTGGCAGTACTTGCAGTAAATAAAGGAACGCACCCAAAGTCGACCAAGTAAGTGTTTTGGAACGGTGCTACAAATCAACCATGAACCGACCATGATAATTTTGGAACGGCTTGTGATAACCAAGGTTGATTTTGGAACGCACCCCAGGTACGCCACTTGACTATGTTCGGACGCTCGCGGCTTTCGCGCTCGAATATGAATCACCTCTTACAATATCAAATATTTAATTTAATATCCGAATTACATGGAATTTAATTTGGCGCCAATTGTTGATATCAAACCTTTTTTATGAATAGATAAATGTTAAGATTAGGGGAGCCACCTCCGATGACCTTGACCTTGACATATGTTGTCAAGGTCATGACCCTCTGAATGACTTCCACCAGGTTACAGATGGCGGTCGCTGTCCGTTAAAAAGTTATTAACAGTCAAAGTTAGTAATTATTTCACTGCTTTACATGAAAAGTCAGACAACTCGAGAAACGAGAGAAGTATCAAGTGAACTGATC
>NW_017257246.1:583091-585588 GCF_001594055.1 Mycetomoellerius zeteki | reverse complement strand
AGTTCTATGAGAAGAAAATAAACAATTTTTGTCTCTTGCAGTTTTTTTGTAAAATTGATAGTATTTGAGAAAAAAATTATTGAAGATCAATATTCGGCAATAGTAATTAATATCTTGTTAACTATTGCGAAAATTACAAAATAGAGGACTTTTCGACTCAGTTCAGTCCGCTCTACCTGCCCACGAGCGTTGTCAGGTGAGTTATGGGACACCTTTATATGAATAAAATTATGTAACTATAATATAACTCATTATATAACAATTACGTAACATTGAAATTATTTATATTATAGTTATATATTTCAGCATGTTATGTAACTATTCTGTAACTTTTCTGTAACTATGCAACAGTTATATAACGTTTATTACATTGTTATATTTATTTTATATAACTGTAATTTGCAGTGAGTGGGAAATTACATGTACGTTACATGTAATTAACGCGTTATATGTATTACCTGTTACATTCCGTTTTATTACAGCAATATAATAGTTATACAGGGTGTTTGATAATTAAATGAAAAATCTCTCGCAGAGGGGTAGAATGGACTAAACTGAGGAGAAAAGTCCTCTACCATTTTATAATTTTCGCAATAGTTAACGAGATATTAATTGATAAAAATATGTAAATTCGCCCGGCCCATCGCCAAATGCAAGCGCGTGGCTGGATAAGATCGCCCAGCGAGGCGCGTCGCGCGCGTTCGCCGTCGCTAGGCACCCGTTGTTTATAATAAGCGGCAATGGTCGTCGCTAGACATTTTGTCGCGAATGGCGTCGAATTTTCAGCTATAATTATGTATACATCATGCATACACACCGCTATTGGTGGAAGAGTGAGTTAGCCTACACTCCTTTCTCGCTTGGAGAAATTTGACGAAATCCTTATGGCCAATCTCTGATTAAAGGATCTCTAGTATAGATGTAAGCTTAGACAGCAACTGAATACGCTACCGATCAAATCCAATTCGCTTCGACTCTACACGAGTATATGATGTAAGCTTGAACAAAATACGGGAAAGTGGTGGAAATGCGCAGTGGTCTTACACGAAACGAGTATACCCTTGTCTTTATATCATGGTGTAAACTACAAGATTCCACTATTAGTGTATCTCGTACATTAAATTCAATTTCAGTAAAATTATTAAACATATCACTGCGCATGCTCTGACTCTCGACGCTTGACGCTGCCATGTAAAAGTGCCTTTAAGTACAGTCTTAAGAAGTCACGAACCAATCAGAGGACCGTATTGGCGTCTATTACTTAGGTTGAGTCTCCACGGAGAAAGAAACAGCGGAATGGAATCAGAACGGAATATTAATAGAAAAGAGATATCCTTATTCTATCTCTTTTCTGTTAATATTCCGTTCTAATTCCATTCCGCTGTTTCTTTCTCTATGAGAACGCAGCCTTAAGACAGTCTTGAAATAAGAACAAACTATGAAAACCGCCCTTAACTTTTACTAGAGGAACTCTATTTTATATCGTTACAGTTACGATAGGTTTTATGTTCTTCGATTTAATAGAATGATTTTTAACTGAGAAAAGAATTTCGATTTAATAAATCTTTTTCACAAATTCTGTTTTACAGAAATTCAAAATCTTTTTACTGAAATATAGACAAGCAATTAGATAAATATATTCCTACTTTTAATCAGGAAGTCATTAAAAAAAATTTATTTATAATATAGCTGAAGACTAGTTACTATTGATTTATAATATACAATTTAATCCATTTTTCGGTAATCAAAATTAGGATGGAAGAAATTATATTTCTATTTACGAATTTATGAAAATCACAAAAGGGAATGAATAACGAAAGAAGAAATATAAAATTACATAGCTGATGTAATTGATTTTTTTTAAAGATATAGGAAACGAAATAAGGAAAAAGACAAAAGTTGTAGGAATATTGCACAAAATGGTTAATTATAACGTTCATATCACATGCTAGTAATCGGCTAAAGTCTCATCACTTCTTGTTGACATTCCAAACACGTTGTTTTCACGTAAACTCTAACAATAAGCTGAGATTTGACCTACATCAAAATTAGCTGTTCTTTTTAAAAAATTTATTTCTGATTGCGATGATTACGAGATTGAATTGATTTTACACAAATTCTTTTACACAGAATTGTAATTTATTTAAAATTTTTATTTATTTATTTAAAGAAATTGAAAGAATTTTTGTAGAATGAGAGCTTGAGAATCACTTACAAGTTTTAACTTCTCTTCAATTTCTTTAAAAATATAATAGACTTTTATTGAAATTACATTCTAAAAATTTTATTACATTATAATCCTTTCATTTTTAATCATTCTAAGTACGAATCTACAATAGATGTTTTAAGACTTAAGCTGTAAGAAACTGACCAATTACCCCGGATCTACAATAGGGTTTTAAGCCTTAAGAAATCGACGAATCATAGTCGATTATTCTTCTCGAATTCGACTGTAATTGGTCAAATTCTTACGGCTTAAGGCTTAAAACACCTATTG
>NW_017257246.1:575734-582937 GCF_001594055.1 Mycetomoellerius zeteki | reverse complement strand
AATCGAATCCGAGGGGAATAATCGACTGTGATTCGCCCATTTCTTCTAGCTTAAGGCTTAAAACCCTATTATAGATCCGGGGTAAATCATTAATGCTTTGTTTTTATAAAGGCAGTATCACAAATCAAAATTAAACAGAAAACCAATTATTAAATTAAAGTCAATGATTTTGAAACAGGGTGTTCTTATATCGATATATAATTCTAGCATTACGATATTAATGGTCGCGTTCAGCAGACTCAACTGTTGTGGAGCGGATCCGTGAGCGCTCACTGCTATTGGTGTATTCTTTTAGATCATCCAATCATAATTTTAGATCTAGAAGAATACGTCAATAGCAGCGAACGCTCACTCAACTGTTGAGTCCGCTGAATGCAGCATTGATATCCCTGATACGTATGTACTAATGTATAAGATGATGCCTACGAATAGTTTGGTTGTTGCATTAACGCATGCGCCAATTACGGGGGAGTAAAAAACCTATCCGTCTGAACTAAGCTGCGTTCGGGAATGCTTCTAATTATCATTCTATCCTTGTTATTCATCGAATATTAAACAAGGATAAATTGATAGCTGAAGGCACTCGGTGTGTATTTCCAAGAACTGCTCTAGCGGTAGGGTAGAAGAAACGAATTTGGGTGGTCGATGGCGAATCAGTTGCGTCGTGATTTGGATAGTGCGTTTACGTTAATTTCACACGCAGAAGAAATTCACAATTCCATATCGAAGTCATTTACGTGTTCGCGACGGGATTTTAGCATCGATTTTGAGGGTGCGTGAGAAAGGGCGCTAAAGAGGGAAGTCGCGTGAGCCGATATTTATATTGATCCGGGGTGAATATTTGGCGTGTCTATATACATTGTCAGTGCACCGACGTGTCTTCGTGAGGAGAGCTTTGCCGTCGACAGTTCGACTTTCGCAAGCAGGCAGAGCTGCCCATGGCCCGCTCGACATTTATTCCAGAAGGAAAAAAGATGGGCGTTGAGGTGTTCGACTGCTTAAACAATTATCTGCGAGTAGAGCGTTGCAAGAAATCGTACCTGGGTAAGCCCGCACTCCTGATTCATCCAAATCGGCGACGCGACGCGTCGCGCCGTTTATGCGAATTCATCATTGTAACGAGAAAATTCCATCACCGGCAGACTTATTGATTTATAGTTGTCAAGAACATTGCGCTGTTAAACAAGATCGAGTAAACTGATTTTTTTTCGAGAATACCTCTGTACGATTCTGAAAGAGAGAGAGAGAGAGAGAGAGAGAGAGAGAGAGATTGATTGATTGATTGATTGATTGATTCTTTATTAGCTTTCTCAGCTATTCCAAAAATAATACAATACAATAATACATAATCTTAAATCTAAGTAACATTAAATATTATGTACTCTTTTAATAGTCTTTTAAATGGCTCCAGTCTTTCACACCGCTTTACTTCATACGGTAAGGCATTGTACATTTTTACTCCTTCATAGAACATACTTTTCTGTGCACTTCTTGTTTTGCGGAACTTTAATGCAATATTCCCGGTCTGCCATGATTGTCTTTCGTTCTCAATTCCTACAATGGCTAATTTATTTCTTGATTGCTCCGGCATCATGTCATTTAGGATCTTAAAAGTAAAAGTACACACATAATTATAATAAAGCCTCTGTTTTATGGACATAAACTGCAGCGCTTGCAACATATATTCCACTTTGGTGTATTTATTACATCTCATAGCTCAATTTTGCGCCTTCTGCAATTTACTCAGCTGCGTTTCTCCCATATCAATCAATAGCGTTGCACAATATTCAAAGTGAGGTGCTATGATTGTCTTATATACATCTTATGTAAGCCGATATAAAATTATCTATTCTATTCAAGAAACCCGTCTTTTTCCCTATTTTCTTTAGCACGTAATCACAGTGGTCTTTCAAACCGAAGTCTATCATCAATAATTATTCCTAGATACTTCATTGCTTCTACCCGTTCTATTACAGCTCCATCGAAACATTTTACCGTAATATTATTACTCAGCTCTTTCCTTATATAGTACTTCTGACTATCATAAATTTTGTTTTCTCTGCATTTAATTTTAGTTTATTTATGTTCATTCATCCTTCTACTATGCTAAATATCACGTTCATTTTATTATCTAACTCCGCACTACTGTCTCCAGTTGCATATATTAGTATATCGTCCGCAAACATTTTTATATTGTATGCTACAGGACAAATTTTGACTATATCATTTATATAAATTATAAATAACAATGGACCTAAAACAGATCTCTGTGGTACTCCATATTCTGTTGACAATAACTTTGAACATTTATTGTTGAATCGAACCTGCTGTGTTCTATTTTCCAGATATGATCTTAATCATTTTAAGGACGGAATCCATAAACATTGCTCAAGATTCGAGATGGTCTTAAGCTAGTGCATGAACCAATCAGAGAGCCGTATTAGCATCTTAAGACATTGCTTGAGATTAAGACCGGACTATGGATTCCGTCCTAACACCTTGCTTCTAATTCCATACTGATATAATTCCCTAATAACCTTTCTCTATCTATTGTTTCGAATGCTCACTTAAGATCCATAAAAATTACTCCTACCATTTTCCTTTCACTATCACTTTCCATTCATCTATAATGGTTTGGATCGCTGTCTCACACGAATACTGTTTTCTATAACTTAATTGGTGTTCTGTTATAATATTATTGTTTTCCAGAAATTCTTCAATTTGCTTTTTTACAATTATCTCTAATACTTTCTCAAATATTGGTAGTATACTAGTATTTCCGTTAGGATCCCTCACGTATTGCGCTCGATTTGTGAAATAAGACGCAAACTTTAAGACTGAGGATGATATGTTATGCTTTTCAAGTTTTCTGAGAAGAGGGTCATGACTAACTGAATCGAAGGCTTCAGAAAAATCAAAGAGGATGCGAAGCGTTACCTATCGCCTGTCTATGACCAGCCTAATGTCGTCAATTAGTTTGACAAGAGCCGTTTGCGTGCTGTTCTTAGGCTTGAAGCCAGTTTAAAGAGAATCTAGACAGTGGAGAAAGTACAGGTGACAGGTCAATCTCTCGAAAACCTTGGATAAAAATGGGAGAAGGGATATCGGACGGTAGTCGGAGGGGGATGTAGGAGATTTGGATTTGGGAAGAGGAATGACGTAGGAGAGTTTCTAAGCAGAAGGAAAAAGAGATAGATTGAAAGAAGAGTTGAAAAAGTCGAGGATTACTGGAAAGATAATTGGAAGGCTATCCCTAAGGAGATGGTAGCTAAGTCCGTCAGGGCCAGCGGAACAAGGCAAACATCTGGCAAGAGCTTTTTTAAGAGTCTCAGATGTTATATGAAGAAAGAAAAAGGTTGTGGGATCATATGTAGAGAAAGAGATTGAGGGAGCTATGCTAGGAGGAGAGACGAGGATATTAGTGAAAGAGTAGCAGGTTGGGGCAGGAGGAGGGAGAGGACTAGGAGTAAGTGGCGTTGGTAGCAATGGAGCAAAGGATAAGACTGAAGGTTGTGAAGGACAAGAGGTAACTGAAGGAAGGTGCGCGATGGTGAAGAATGTGTTTATTTCATCGAGAGATAAGTTTGGAGAGATGTCAGAAGATTTCGTTTTTGTGAGGCCCAGAGAGTGGAGCTCTGACCAAAGTCGCGAAGACTTAGTGATAGAGCTAAGGCCTTGGAGAAGATACCTGTCCTTGGCAACGTCAACGAGTTGAACAACATCATTGCGAAGCTTTCAAAAGGCCTCGAAACCTGCAGGGGTAGGATGTAGGCGAAATTTGCGTCTCAAAGCATCACGCTGACACATAAGAGACCTGATGTTTTGGTCCAACCAAGGTTGTCTCTTCGCCTTGAATGATCCGGGCGGAGCATGTGCCTCGTTTGTCTCAAGGAGGTAACGTGTGAGAGTAGCAATCTTCACGTCTAGCGTTATTGATTGGTTGAAAGCGGACTAGTCGAGAGAGGCCAGCGAGCTGTGAAAGAGATCGAGGTAAGAGTAGTCCCGAATAGTTATTAGTCGAGGAGGTAGACGATGAACGAGGAAATCCAAGGTGATCTCAATGAGATCATGCATGAAGAGGGAAGGGAAGGGGGGTCTGAGAAAAAGATTTTAAAAGAGAGCGATCACTTATGAGACAGTGGTCTATGTGTGTGAGAGGATGCAGTAGTGTGGTGAGTGTTTGCATAAGGAACAAGAAAAAGACTGCTGCTTGCACAATGATCATAAAGAGCATTAGCATCATAAGATGTGCAGTTGAGATCGATGTTAAAGTCTCCGATGATTGCAGCAATCGAGAAGAAAGGTAGGAGATCCTCGAAGTCCGACCAGAATAAGGCGAGGTGACCGATTTTTGGTGGGCGGTATACCACAGCTAGCAAGAGAGGTCGGCAATTTGCTGCAAAAACACGTAGGAGTACATATTCTAGCCTTGAACAATATAAATTTGGTGATGAGGCGAGAATCTTAGCCTCAAGCCCACGGCGCACGTAAAGGCCAATACCTCCTCCCCCTTTCCCTCCCTATCATGTCTGATTAACCGATAACCTGACATGTTTACAAAGCTATCAGAAATGTGAGTCTTTAGCCATGTCTCTGACATGGCCACAATATCATACGCACTTTTGGTGAAAAAATCGGTGAATTCAGAGAAATGGTGAAGGAGGGACTGGCAGTTCACATGGCAGATTTGCAGCGAAGACGGAGGGCGTCAATCTTCGAGAGAGCTGCCGCCTTGGGACGGCTCCGTTGTTTGTTCCTCGTGCCCCCGGCGAGATTTCAGAGTGCCCAGCATTAGTACCAGCAAGAGGAGGCGGGGTCTGAGAGCGGTGAAAGCGGCAAGACACCCCAGTGCAGAGCACAGCGGTCCCAGATGAAGATTCCGTGGAAGAGTGTCGATTGGCTGGCTGAGACGAAGAGTGAGAGGGAGTACTCTCGACTAGACGTGGAGCACCAGAAAGGATATCCATGAGATGCTCACGGTTGCGCAAGAGTATAGGCGTCGTGGAGGGCTGATGCTTGACGTAAATGATGCCATTTCGCACCCAGACACGATGTAGCTGTTCCTCCCTTATAGCACGTCTAGCCTTGCTAAAGGTTATTCTAGTGGGTGCAGGCAATCTCTCGTTCATCTCAATCCTATGATCTGCAAGTGACGAAGCAAACTCCGAGCCATCCAGGGCGTCCTTAGCTCTTTTTCCGTCAATCCATTTGTTGTGAGTGGCGTTTGATAAGAGTTTGACCACGATCGGGCGCGGTCGATCATTCCTGGAAGGGATCCTGAATGACGACGCGATATCACCCGGCAGGACCGTAATGTGTAAAGCAGTAGCGACACTAGTGACAGCAGTTCCGAGGTCCTCAGAGAGGTGTTCCTTGACTCCAAAAAGTATCAGCTCGGAATCGAGTTTTTCGCGCTCCAGTGCTTCCAGTCTCAGCTCAATCCGAGCTCTGACACCATCGTGCCCACTATGTATGAGACCTGCCTCAAGAACGCCGACACGCTCTCTCAGGCTAGCTTGCTGGACCCTGAGATCTTTGTAAGAAGAAGTGAAAGCATCTGTCTTAGAAGTTAGATTATTGAGCGATGAAGTAAGATCTTGTACGCCTGACTCTTAGAGTAGTTAATTGTAATTTGATGCACGTTAAGTTTTGCTGGACAGTAGAATCTAAAATGGTGATCTGAGATCTTATATGCGTCAGCTCCTGCATGCCCTCAATGCTCGACATTTTTTTGAAGCAGAGACGAGATCATGCCCCCAAGAGAATCTGTATCGATGTGAGAAATTGCAGAAGCCTCGCATGTACTCGGAGAAAGGTTGGCGCTATAAGTAGCGTACGACGGATGTTTAGTGAGCTTATAGATACGGCAGATGTCGCAAAAATAACTGGGGGCGCCAGAAGAGTCCCTACGCTTTGCAGATCCGTCTAAAATATAATGCAGTCCTTGTGAAATGCGTGTTTCGGGTTGCGTTCGCATATCAGAGCATTCGACGCTGCAATGAATCTTTTGCAGACACCGCACGCCAGCGTCATTATACGAAACGAACGAGAAATACCAGGCACAATGTAAATACTCGCGTTGGCAGGTAAGCACATACAAGTCAGTACTCACATATATTCGTTGAGAAGTGTGTGTACGGACGTTTGTCGCGGGTCACAGATTCTAAGCATAAACACAGATTCGACCGGGCGCACGCGTAATGCGATGATAGAAGCAATTGTTGTCTGGACGATTCCAAGAGCCTTCTCAGCAAAATCAGAAATCAAACAGATAAGCCCCCAGTGAGGCCGGTTGCAGTACTTACGATGAGCGATCAGAGTCGAGCTTGATAGTCTTTGACAGGATGTCTGGAAAAAGAGCGCCCCGAAGGGCAGTAATCGGCAGCAAATTGCCAAAAATACGGAACGACAGAAAGACACGTCTATGCGTATTTACGAGAGAGAAATGAGAGAGAGAGAGAGAGAGAAACTGACAAGAATAATTATTGCAATCTTTTTGATTAACTTGCTGTGATCTAATCTGAGCAAACCGAGGTTTGAATGAAAAATATGAAAAAAGTTTTTAATCTTGTAATTGATATTTGTCAGTTACCTTTATTTTTAGTAAGAAGATAAAGCAAAGTACAAATATTTATTAACGTTATCAATAAGTTCATTAAATTATTATTTACAAGGGTTAATGTCTAGGGCTAAAATTCACTGCTTTAAATATACAAATTCACTGCGAATGCAAAGAATTTGTGTATTTAAAGCAGTGAATTTGTGTTTTTGATACAGTACTTTTGTGTTTTTAAAGTACTGATCTTTTGTGTTTTTGAAACAGTACTTTTGTGTTTTTAAAGCAGTGAATTTATGTTTTTTAAACAGTACTTTTGTGTTTTTAAAGCACTGATCTTTTGTGTTTTTCAAGCACGTGACCATAGACCATGAAAATGTGACCGCAGCGCATGCTCGCAGCGCAGTATTTCGCGGCTGTGACATATTTCTTCACCTGAATAGTCGTCAACTTTAACGCTTAATATTAGTGTGCCCGATGAATACCAAAATTTGTAAAATGAGCTCCAAGTTGTATATTTATTCAAAATTTTCACATAAAAAAATATAATCATATATACAGGGTGTTTCCAAATTAAATGGCAAAACTTCGGGAGCGTGTAGAGGAGTAAAAAACTAAGAAAAAAAGTCCTATAGACATATGCTCCT
>NW_017257246.1:565849-574427 GCF_001594055.1 Mycetomoellerius zeteki | reverse complement strand
AACGAGTATTCATATTCATTCAAACAAAATATAAACTGAAAAAAAGAGTTGCAATAGGCACAATCGTTATTCCTTAATTATAACCGGCACTTTGATGACTTTAAGTAAAAAAATGAATTTTATTTATTTTTATCATTGAAGTATTCAGATTTTATAAAGGAAAGTTAGAAATTTTGAAAAGTATTTTAGAAAGCAATACATTTTTTATTTATATTTATTTGATAGAGCACCATACATATTCCGATATAATTCCGATTACATCATAATAATGTTATAAACACTTTATAAGATATCTTGGGCGCGTCATTGATTATGGTCTGAGGACATTAAATTCCGAGATATTATTTATTCTCAATAAAAATATCTTTGTTTAATTTATAAGTTAAACAAGAATGCACCTATCGTATAGGTCACGGACTAAGAGCACGATGTAATTGTAGCCGCATTGTTTTTATAGATTTCTGTTTTCTCTTGTAGACTTACAGGCTATGTGCAGATAATACAGAGTAGAAGTGAATACGAAACGAAAATATTCGTAATCATATTCAAAAAATATTCATTCAAATGGAATGAAAAAGTATTTATTCGTTTCTTGATGAATAAAAAAGAAGTGTATTCGAATATTATTTTCGATCATTTTTTTTTTATTCATTTATTTCGAATATTAGGTGTATTTACCCGACACACTACTTAATATCTCGGTTCACGAGACAGAGCGACACTTTTTTCTGCCAGATTCTTTCGTTTCATGCAAAAACACATCGATTCAGGGCCGATTGTTCCATTTTTTGGTAAAGTTTACTTGTTAGATAAATCTGGTAATCCGCGCACGTGATTGGATAATCTTGCTATTTACCTAACAGGTAAACTTTACTAAGAAGTTGGAACAATCGGCCCTCAGTGTATTTTTATGCCATTTTGAGGTGGACGGGTTCTCTTAGACATTTACCTTTACAAGTTTACATCTCGGTTTACATACAAAAGTAAATCTAATATTGCATATATGTATACACACATATTAATATACTAAAGCATTTTAAAAAAGATAGAAATACAAATAGAAGTATAAATAGAAAACTAAAATACGCAATGCTACTTGTATAATTGTTCTTATACTTTTGTTTGTTGTACAAAAATGACCATCGATCGATTTAATCAAATGAGTGCCAGAACTTACTTAGCCCGAGACACTACCGTCTCTTCAAAACGTGTTATCATTCTTTTATTGGTAATGATGCCTTTTAATTGAGCCTTTATTCGGCTTTATACGATGCGTATAAACACAAATTTTATGTACGAATTTAGTGTGTTGCTTTCCATGCAAATCACTCGACAGTAATTTAATAAATTGTATTAACAATTTAATTATGGGCTTGTTAAGTCAATTACATGAATGTCATACATGAGCGGAGCAATTTTTCTCAGTGCCAAATGTAGAAGTATCGTTGAAGTATCCTTCGTAAAGATACTGTTACTATTTTTACAGTTTGTTTATCAAGATTAAAAATATATATGTATCGTTATTTGTATTTTTATACCAAAGGGAAATTCTATTTATACTTAATAAAAGTATTATATTTTAATTGATTGTATTATGCATGCATATTACGTTTCCTGGAACACCTTGTATATTTCTACAGCGAAAGTAGTGGAAAAGTACTGGGAGGCCAATAGAATAGAGAATTGCACGAAAGTGGAGAAGATCTATAGGTTTTATATTTAAAAAAAACCCAAGCTAAAAATTAAAATCTTAAACGTACTGCTCCCTTCAAAAGTGATACAAAAAAATAAGTTTCCTAGAAAATAGAAAAAAAATTGTTTTTCAATTTGATAGAAAATTAACTAATCAAATAATATCGTGCGCAAAGAAAATATATACATGGTATCCCGTAAGTTTTTACCAATCGCTTTTGTGTAGATAGAGCGGACTAAACTGAGTCGAAAAGTCCTCTACCATTTTGCAATTTTCGCAACAGTTAACAAAATATTAATTACTAAAAATTGGTGAATATTGATCTTTAATAATTTTTTACTCAAATACTATCAACTTTATAGACAAACTATTACAGAGATAAGAATCATTTATTTTCTTCTCATAGAACTCTAAGAATTTTTTCAAAATTTTTTATCAACTTTTTAGTACCGCATTTTCTTATTCTTACCAACATGAGAAAATATGGTATTAAAAAATTCTCAGAACTTTAGAGAAGAAAATGAACAATTTTTGTCTCTTGCTGTTTTTCTGTAAAGTTGATAGTATTTGAGTAAAAAATTATTAAAAACCAATATTCAGCGAATTTTAGTAATTAATATCTCATTAATCATTGCGAAAATTGCAAAATGATAGAGGATTTTCCGACTCAGTTTAATCCGTTCTATCTACACAAAAGCGATTGGCAAAAACTTACCGGACACCCTATATATATGGTAGGCCGTTTTAATCAATATATTTTGAAAACGAAAAATTTTTTTAAAAAATATTTCAGACAAAAGTTTTATGGTTTCAAGGGGGAAAGAAGACAATGACCTTGTTTGATCTTGAGAAGATGTTTTTAAGGTCAGGTCCATGTTAAATAAAATTTTTTTAACGGAACATTCTATTTTTTATTGCGTATTCTTGTAACTTATTTCAAGAGCTTTCCAAAACGCTATAATAAAGTATTTTTTCGTTAAGTACATTTCAAGTTATGAGGTTCGAAAGTTACAGTACTGTCGGCATTTGCATTATCCAAGTTGTCCGACCGACGGCTAAAACCTCTTGAATGTTGTTCAGGATCATGTCCTGGATAACATTTGTCAAGATCAAGGCCATTGGAGATTATTCCTTTTATTTTCATTTTTACGTAAAAATAAATTTTTAGTACAAAAATGAAAATAAAAGGAATAATCTCCAATGGCCTTGATCTTGACAAATGTTATCCAGGACATGATCCTGAACAACATTCAAGAGGTTTTAGCCGTCGGTCGGACAACTTGAATAATGCAAATGCCGACAGTACTGTAACTTTCGAACCTCATAACTTGAAATGTACTTAACGAAAAAATACTTTATTATAGCATTTTGGAAAGCTCTTGAAATAAGCTACAAGAATACGGAATAAAAAATGGAGGGTTGCGTTTAAAAAATTTTATTTAACATGGACCTGACCTTAAGGACATCTTCTCAAGGTCATTGTCTTCTTTCCTCCTTGAAACCATAAAACTTTTGTTTGAAACACTTTTTGAAAAAATTTTTCCTTTTTGAGATATTCACGTATTGATTAAAATGACCTACACTGTATATTTTCTTAACACGACTATATTTTTGTCATTTTCATTTTACAACTCTTAAAAACCATTCATTTTGAGTTGTGAGAATTTTTTTTGAACTATCCTTTTTTTTTTAAGTTTTGAAGATTCTTTAATTAATTTAGTTAAGTTGATTCAATCTTGTAATGAATTGATACGGTAATGTTTACTTAACTCATTCATGGTAATAACTCGAAAAATCACGTTTTTTGACATGTGTCATTTTCGAAGTAAGGGAGTGATAAATAAAATCATAAAGATCAATGAAACATTTTTCTTTGTGTACAAAAAAAATAAACAAAGAAGGTTATATTCTGTCAAAGTGAATCTTGGTGCTTAATAATATTTTTGCATGAATTTTACAATTTACAGTTTTCTTTTTATGTCTCTAACCAAAAATATAAATTTTGTATAGAGTTGTTATTATATGCTATTAAAGTTGGATGAAGCTTATCTACAATAAAAATGACGTACTTTCTTAGAAATTATGAAGGAAGAATTTAGCATATAAATTTATTATCGACTATACTTTACTACTTATTCTTTCTTTTCTATCGTAGATAAGATTTATAATTTGATTTGATAGAAGTAATAATAGATAGCAAATTCAAAATATTATTACAATTTTAAATACAATGATAACAATAAAGAAGATTCCTTAATTATACATGAAGACAATAATAAATAGAGAAACATTTAGGCAGCGTTACGATTGCAATATCAAATATCGAGATAAAAAAAATACAAAGAACTGTTTGGATTAAATTTATAGATATTTTCAGTATTAAACGTATAGATATTTTAAAATGTACAATGTTAAACATTCAAATTATTACTATGCTAATAGAAGTGCGTATTAATTAAAGAGTTGAGGTATTATTGAAAGAACAATTAAACGCAACGCTCTGAAAGCCGGCGTACAACGAGCCGCGGTGAAGAGATGGAGGTGGACGAGCACGTGCTTAGCGAGTGATAGAATTTTTTTTCAGAGTTAAATAAGGTAACTTGCTCTTGGTGGGGAAGTAGCAAGCCAATGGATACGTGAGCGAGCCGTCGTGTAAAGCGAGATGAATGAAAAGAGCGATGGGAGTGAGTAAGCTGGAGAACCTTTGAGGAATCAATGTGCGTAACATGTGCACGTGATCAAGAGAGACCGTTTAAATGAGAGAAAGAGAGAGAAAGAGAGAGAGAGAGAGAGAGAGAGAGAGAGAGAGAGAGAGAGAGAGAGAGAGAACGAGGATCGAGCGAAACGGATTTGAGTGTATGAGAAAACGAATACAGAGTACATAATACGCACGCGAGAAGAAGTAAGATAGACAAATGTGTGCGGAGTATTCAGTAACGTATCTAGGATGTCAGAGGACTAGGCTCCTTATCTTCCGAAAACAAAAATCAACCTAATAGATCTAATGATTTAAATTAAATAATTTTAGTTATCTGATTAGTTATCCGGATGAATGTGGAAGTAATCGTCGCAGTACAAAACTTTATCCAAATATTCAAATTACATTATCTAAATATCCGTTTTATTGAAGGCCCACAGAGAACACAAATTGACAGTAACATTACATTAATGTTATAATTTTCTACTCAATGATATAATTATTATGTACATAATATGTGTTATATTACATTTATATTGCTAAGTGGGAAATTATAATATTGATGTAATTACTACTAGCTTATGCATTAGTTCTGCATTAGTTATTGTTCTGCTTAGGGAATATCCCAAACAGAGCAACACTACGATAACGTCAAAATGACGTTAAAATAAATTCAATAATTTTGATCGCAAATGAGTTTTAATAATCATTTTAGATCTATTTTGACGTCATGATTTTTTGGTTTGTTTGAATGTCTGGGTATCCAAAATACCTGGATTATCATTATTACCTGGATATTCAAATAGTGTATATTTAATATGAGTATTCGTAATTTATTCCGAATATCCAGCCTACCGAATATTACTTGTGCATGTCAAAAAAGTGAGCACGTACTCAAGTGCTTGAACAGTCATCGGATATTATCAGATTCAGTCGATATTCCAATTCAGGTCAAATCATGTCGACCCTGAGATAAAAGTGAGACAGAGACATAAATAAATAAATGAATGAGATGGCAGGAAGGTTCACCAACAGGCTTGCGAGAGAGATAGAAAGAAAGGAATGGAGAGGGTATCCGTGTATTCGCGACACGAAACTCCGTCGATGTATATTGCCATCCTCGAAGTGCGTCTTTATCGGTCGCCACGCGTTCACCTCCTCACGTATACTTAACACAGGTGTACTAACTTAGTGACGCGTTACGATTGTCGTGAATTTTGTATTTTGTCTCCGTTTAAAGCCGGCAAATTCGCGAAAATCAGTGAAATAGAATATAGATCTGCGCGCTACAATACAAGAGCGAATCGTGCTGACGAATTGATTAATACGTGATCATAACAAAGATTACGTTCCGTTGTTTCATCTAGCTACATCGGAGAATGTTTCTCATCACACCGGTCGACAATAATCGTTGGGTCTACGCAATGCACGGATTAGAAAAGCCCATGGATCATGTGTCCGGTAATGATTTGCTAAATACCTAGATGTATTCGGCACCTAGTCGAAACACCTAGAAAAAGATATAGGAATTGTATATATGAACATTTACACGAGTTTCATAATTAACGTACATCTAATTAAATAAATTATTGCAGTATAGTTATTTCATACTTAAAATAGTTTACATTCCTAACTATATTATTATTATTATTATTGCTAACAATACTAACATATATATACTTAAAATAATTTATGTTCTTAATTATATTATTATTACATACTATTAGTTTATTCAACTATATTAATTTTACATGTAAAATTTGTATCGCTGTCATCTTAATAGTTGTTACCACTATAATTTTCTTTGAATGTGGAGAACATCGGTATTGACGGATTGTTTCGAGGCTCAAAATACTTCGATCCTTACACAGTAAAAAAATTTGTGTATTTGTGTTGGAAACGGTCCACTCACGTTTGTATTAACAGTTTGTGTTGAATTTTTTAACATATTCGAGTGTTAATTTAACATAATGTGATTATGTTATTTAAAGACTTTTTGTGAAATTGATATTCAATGTTTCTTAGTGTCAAAATGATACAATTTATGAGTGAATAAGTAACATAAAAATAATGTGTTTTAAAACGTAAATTCTAAGACAAATAAATACGTGTTGATTTAACATATCATAAATGTTAATTTTCTTAAAAAAAATATGCTTCCACGATTTATTTACAAACTGTGTCGATATTACCTTTTTTGTATCCTTTTACATAAGTAACCTTCGAACATATTCATTCTGTGTTAAATTAACCCAAAACTTTGAATGGACCGTTTGGGACATGCGATTTATGTTAAATTTAACACATTTTTTCTAATTGTGTAGAACATATAGAAGTGATATATACTGTCGTTGAAACATTTTTAACTTGAAACATACACAGTAAAAAAATTTGTGTATTTGTGTGGAAACGGTCCACTTACGTTTATGCTAACAGTTTGTTTTGAATTTTTTAACACATTCGAGTGTTAATTTAACATAATGTGATTATGCTATTTAAACATTTTTTATGAAATTGATATTCAATGTTTCTTAGTGTCAAAATGACACAATTTATGAATAAGTGAACAAGTAACATAAAAATAATGTGTTTTAAAACATAAATTCTAAGACAAATGAATGAAATATGTATTAATTTAACATATCATAAATGTTAATTTTCTGAAAAAAAAAATGTTTCTATGGTTTGTTTACAAACTGTGTCGATGTTATCTTTCTTTGTATTTATTCTCTTACATAATATTTGTGTTACCTACTAACATATTCATCTAGTGTAAAATTAACTCAAAAATTTGAGTGGACCATTTGGGACATGCGATTTATATAAATTCAACACATTTTTTCCAACTGTATACATACGGGAATAGTTATCTGAGATAATTTTTTTGCTCAGAAGCGAGGAAATTAAAGCTTATAATTAGTTACAGTACTGCAGAACACAAATATTAACATTTTATCAGTATTATGATTTCTTATTCAACAATATACAATAAATATAATAAACACATGTACATACACTATTGAAAAAAATGTGTTGAATTTAACATAAATCGCATATTCCAAACGGTCCACTCAAAGTTTTGGGTTAATTTAACACATAATGAATATGTTCGAAGGTTACACAAATATTATGTAAAAGAATACATACAAAAAAGGTAATATCAACACAGTTTGTAAAGAAACCGTGGAAGAATTTTTTTTTTCAGAAAATTAACATTTATGATATGTCAAATTAACACGTATTTCATTCATTTGTCTTCGAATTTACATTTTAAAACACATTATTTTTATGTTATTTGTTCACTTACTCATAAATTGTGTCATTTTGACACTGGAAAATGTTGAATATCAATTTCACACAAAATCTTTAATCACATTATATTAAATGAACACTCGAATATGTTAAAAAATTCAACACAAACTGTTAGCACAGAACGTGATCGAGTAGACCGTTTCCAACACAAATACACAATTTTTTTACTATGTAACAATTACATTGTTGAGTAACAAATTGTAACACATATATAATGTTGCTATACACTTATAGTATTTTTTACCAATTAAAAATCCATATTTCTCCTTAGGTGTTCGAGAAAATGAGTAAATATATATATAATACATAATTACATAATAACCTGTAATCTAATATAAAATAATGTATATATAAGAAAGCTCCCTATTATGAGATAAATGCCTAATATGAGATAGCGGCGTTTCTGCTAAACTAATAAATCTATCTGTTGATTCCACCATAAATTTACTCTTGGGTTGAAAGCTATTTACTGAAAATGCATTATAATAGATCGTGCCTGTAGTCGTTGTAAAAAAAGATTTTAGAATTTGGATGACTTCAAGTTTCATTGAGATGAGTCTTTAAACCTTGTTTATTATTTAATAAGTAAATATTTGGCAATAAATTCTTCATGTAGTGATAGAGTAAGATCATATTAATAGAAAAATACGAGATATGTTGAATTGCTTAATTACAAAAGCTAGATTTGATGATCGTAAGACCATAAGGCGTGGAATTCGTAATATGAGATACTCAGGGTCAGGCCTGACGAGAGGGGGGGTGACGGGGTGATTTCCCCCGGACCCGGATTTTTTGAGGGGCTCAGATTTTTTGAGGATCCCGATTTTCTAAATGCTCATTGTTTTCGAAACAATAGAGCGCGTTCAAGTTTGTAA
>NW_017257246.1:534732-565657 GCF_001594055.1 Mycetomoellerius zeteki | reverse complement strand
TTTCTGAAAATTGATTGCAAAATCCAAAAAATATTAAATAATCAAATAAATGTTTATGGTATTTAAAATTTATTTTAAAATTTAAAATTCATTTTAAAAATTTGAAAATGTTTTATAAAATTAAAGTACGATAAACATTAGTATAGTCAAAAGCGCTAAGAATAAATCAAACAATAAGAGAAAACTGCCTAATGCAGTCTAAAGTGGATCTTGGTGCTCGATAATTTATATTTATACGTGAATTTTACAAAATCTGTTAAATCTGCCGCTCCTGATTGGGAGTAATACCTGCGCGAAATAAGGGCCCGTAATTTTCTTCACCTGAGCCCGGTTTTTCTCTCTACGGCCCTGCTCAGAGTATCTCATCAATCAGTTCTATTATGAAGTAACCTATGTTCCTATGTCCGAGTGACTGTTGCTGAATTGTTGCTGAAGTATGAATGTTATTATACAGTAATAAAAAGGACAATCGGAATGAAACATCGAGTGTCTGTTTCTGTGATGCTTGGTTCAAACTACCTGAAGACGAGTCCTAGGTACAATGGACACAATACGACGGTGCTCAAGATTCGAGATGGTCTTAAGCTAGTGCATGAATCAATCAGAGAGCCGTATTAGCATGTTAAGACCTTGCTTGAGATTAAGAACGGACTATGGATTCCGGCCTAATAATTATATTATAGAACAATTAGGAATGTGCAACATGTAATTAATAATAATGATGAATTTACAGTTTCTCAGCACATTAACATCTTGCTAATACGTATATGATGCCGTGCATCAAAAATTGTCAATTAATTTAATTCGTATTATTCCAGTAGTTTAATTGCGTTTATAAGTCCGGAAAACCAAATTCGGTGCGCTGAAGGAGTTTGAAGGACTACAAATATTGTACATATGCAAGTTATAGCATATGTATATAATTCACATTAAATATTATTTAAAGCATTAAAAGAGATCTAGCTTCGACCGGTATTATAGGCTTCGAGTTTATCGATGTGTTCTCACATATACGGTCTAAAAATGAGTCTTATTGTTAATAATAATGATTTTTAATTGGGCCGTAAAAATCACAGCAGATGATCGTTTATGTAAAAAATGCTAGTGATTATTTTCAGGTTTAGCAATCGTATCATGCGTCGTACACATGTTTCTAAAGAAAATTTAACAAAATGTTATTTCCTTTTTGTTTTAGTCATTCCTTAGCGAGCTGGAGTTTGTTATTTATCAGAATATACTAATACCAACGGCGCAATCATTGCTGTTCTCGAAAGTGCACATCTTGCATTTGTAATCACGCTGATCTACGCTGCTCGCAGTATAGACACGCATAGAAAAGACTTTTACGATAATGTTGCGCGTTGACAGCTACTATTTGCATATACATATCACGTATCATTGAGCCATATAAAAATACTCTTCCTTTACAATTGCATCTGGGTTCAGAAAAACTAAAAGAAATCTGATTCACGCGTACCTTGATTAAATAACGTGAAAACCATTTCAACTCTTATGTTACTAGAATCGGAATCCAGTAATATGTTATAATTTAACGAATATTGTCAGAAACTTAATGGAATATTATTAATATATATAATTCTGATACATATTAGCAAACAATATTTATTAATCTTTTAATTAGAGAGTAGTTTTGTGTCTGTCGCTGTCTTATTTTTCTTTCAATTTTCCTTCTAGATACTATATAAATTTCACTAGTTTACTTTTGGAATATAATCATTTAAAATTGTTTGAAACGGCGATCATATGACTGTTTAATTTCTCTTCCACTTTCGTGTGTGTGAAACTAGCGTCTCACTTGGTGGAAACTCATTAAATATTGAGAGTTCTGAGTTTATTTTCAATAGTTCTATAGTTTTATATTGGATAAATAAATAGTTCCGGCCATTAAAGCCGAGAAACCCAAAATTCAAAATGAGACGCCAGGTTCACAGGGCCAACTCCGTCTAAAAAAGTTTCGAGCCACAGTTTCTTATAGAATTTGAAAAGATACATAGTTCGACAAAGAGTTCTGATACCTAACATTGTTATTTTGATGTTTTAACAATTTTTTTCTCTAAAAAATAGTCTTTAAAGAAAACGAAGATGAGACGCTGTCTGATTTTAAAGAGTTCTGTTAGTTTTATGGTACTTTTTTCGTACAGTTCTAAATGTATCCTAACGTTTTCCGAAAAGTTCTAGTGATATAAATCATTTGTTAATTTTTTAATCAATTTTTATCACCCGAGGAAGGCGCCTTTAAGGGTATATGTGTGAGACGCTGGCCGATTTCCGACAGTTTTGTGAAATATATGATACTTATCGATGTCTATCAAGCTAGAATGCCAATATGGGCATAATCATTCGAAACACATGTAGAATTTAGTGCTCTTTATGTGTTAATTTGTTACTGTAATCCCGATTTTTGTGCTCAAGCCCTTTAGCCGAAAAAAAATGAGTTTTCTGCTGATTTTTAATAAAGTTAGAACGCATTTAAAAAAAATAATAATAAAAATAAAAATAATAACACTATAATTTTGTGCTAATTATGTGTTTTTAATATACCATAATTCAAATATTAGTACTCATCCCCTTTGACCGGTAAATCACCCCCGAAGCGATCAGTCACTTCCCCTTACAAGAGTAAAGTGCCAGTTAAAATGCAGGTAGCGAAATGTTCCTAGGCTCAAAGTGTTCCTCCATTTATGTACTTTCAAAATAAGTATGACAAGCTGATTTTTGTGCTCATCCCCTTTGACCGGTAAATCACCCCCAAAAAGTAGTATATTAAAATTACTGAGTACAGTAGTAGGGGAGACCGGGGATAGTAGACTCATTTTTCAGTTTCGAATTTTTATAAACGAAATTAAGAGTCTTATCGAAAAAATGAATTCTACGCCAGTTACTACATACATTTGACTATCTAATAATATTTTAATAATAAGGGGAAACTGATCATTGCTATGAAAAAAATGCATTTTTCTAATGCATTCCATCTGATTTAATTAGCCCCGGGACCGGGGTAAGATGACTGATGGTACGGGATAATTTGATTAACAGTATTAAATGAAGATTAATAAATATTTTAAGGTACATCTTTGGCTACATAATAACAAAAATTTTATAAAAATGTATTTTAAACACAAACTTATTTATTATAAAATTAAAATTAAAATAAAAAATGTATAACTTTGTACTAAATGACAATTTATCTAATCCGAATCGTTATCCGAATTACAGTTATAACAAACATAATACGATAAGTTACCCTTTATGCATTTAGAGTACCCACACGCATGTTCACAAAATTATACTTTTAATTATTCTTAATATTTTCACATTATTATTACTACTTCTATTACACTTAAAAATAATTTTACAAAAGAAAGAAGGATGTATGAACATACATGGATATGTTTCATATATAATTATATATTTAAAATTGTCTCGGTGGTCTAAAGGCTTAGGACGCTCGCACGGAATGCAAGACTCCCGGCCGAGGCATTATTTTTCGCAATATGTTTATTACAGTTTTTAAGTTGGGAAATTTGGGGGGATTACTAATATTTTCAGATTTGATTGCGTTGAAAGTCCGACAACCGCATAGTGCTCTTTATGTGCTAATTTGTTGCTGTAATCCCGATTTTTGTGCTCAAGCCGTTTAGCCGAAAAAAATGAGTTTTCTGCTGATTTTTAATAAAGTTAGAACGCATTTAAAAAATATAATAATAAAAATAAAAATAATAACACTATAATTTTGTGCTAATTATGTGCTTTTAATATACCATAATTCAAATATTAGTACTCATCCCCTTTGACCGTGCAAATCACGTCGAATGAGCCTAGTTTTATCGAGATTGGACGTAAGGGAGAACTAAACTTATAATATTTACCACTGAAGTAAATCTCTTTAAAGGGATGAAATATTGCCACTCTTTTTCAAGAAGTGAAACATTTTCACTCTTTTTCAAAACTGACTGTATTTTCACTCTTTTAGAGTGAGATTTCATTCCAAGAAGTTTGGGAGTAGATACTATCAGAGTCGTCACTAAACTATGCATATAGCCCCGTATTATGGTTAGCCCCATCCGTTCATTTTTTAAAAACATTAACAAAAACAGATAAACAAAAAAAATCTGTTGGACTTTGTCAAGTAAGAACTACGCTTACTATCTAAATGGAAATAAAATATCTCAGACAATTATATACGATTGTAAAACAAAAACTTTAAGAATAAAAATGTTTTTACTTAGGTGTACGATTTTTTAAAATTATAGCGTAACTTCTATCATAAATGTGTTAGCAATGAGTTGTTACAGCAGACTGAGTGGCAGTCGCTGCTGCGTGCTCAGACGGGTTTACGAGTGTTTCGCGCGATTTGTTTGTAACGTAGCTTCGATTGTTCTACTTACCCCTATGGTTTACTGACCCCGGTCTCCGCTACTACTGTACTATTCAGTAATTTTAATGTACTACTTTTTAGGGGTGATTTACCGGTCAAAGGGGATGAGCACAAAAATCAGCTTGTCATACTTATTTTGAAAGTACATAAATGGAGGAACACTTTGAGCCTAGGAACATTTCGCTACCTGCATTTTAACTGGCACTTTACTCTTGTAAGGGGAAGTGACTGATCGCTTCGGGGGTGATTTACCGGTCAAAGGGGATGAGTACTAATATTTGAATTATGGTATATTAAAAACACATAATTAGCACAAAATTATAGTGTTATTATTTTTATTTTTATTATTATTTTTTTTAAATGCGTTCTAACTTTATTAAAAATCAGCAGAAAACTCATTTTTTTTCGGCTAAAGGGCTTGAGCACAAAAATCGGGATTACAGTAACAAATTAACACATAAAGAGCACTAAATTCTACATGTGTTTCGAATGATTATGCCCATATTGGCATTCTAGCTTGATAGACATCGATAAGTATCATATATTTCACAAAACTGTCGGAAATCGGCCAGCGTCTCACACATATACCCTTAAAGGCGCCTTCCTCGGGTGATAAAAATTGATTAAAAAATTAACAAATGATTTATATCACTAGAACTTTTCGGAAAACGTTAGGATACATTTAGAACTATACGAAAAAAGTACCATAAAACTAACAGAACTCTTTAAAATCAGACAGTGTCTCATCTTCGTTTTCTTTAAAGACTATTTTTTAGAGAAAAAAATTGTTAAAAAATCAAAATAACAATGTTAGGTATCAGAACCCTTTGTCGAACTATGTATCTTTTCAAATTCTATAAGAAACTGTGGCTGGAAACTTTTTTAGACGGAGTTGGCCCTGTGTGAACCTGGCGTCTCATTTTGAATTTTAGGTTTCTCGGCTTTAATGGCCGGAACTATTTATTTATCTTATATAGAACTATACATAGGTCGTCTGAAAAGTTTTGAGCCTCAACATGAAGACGACATTACTCGTCAAAACAATTTTGGTGCTATAATCGTACATACTTTGGAAGATACCTGCGAAAATTGTAGCTACTTTCGGCGCTTAGTTGTTGTTTGACAGTTATTTGTGCCAGTCAATGTCAATGTTTTTGTAAAAATGGAAAAAATCGAATATCAGCAGTCGCCATGATAAAAATTCATGAATTGCGGTTCGAATTAATTGACCATCCACCGTATTCACCAGATCTGGCCCCCAGCGACTTTTTTCTGTTTCCTAGGCAGATTTCCTAGGCAAAGTTTGGCTCGGAGGACAGAAATTTTCATCGAACGAGGTCATCACATCCGTAGACGCCTATTTTGCAAAGCAAGACACTCAGTATTATTTGAATGGATTAAAGGGGTGGGAGCATCGCTGGAAAAAATGTATCGACTTAAAAGGAGACTATGTGGAAAAATAAAATTGAATTTGACCGAAAAATTACTTGTTTCTATGTTAGGCTCAAAACTTTTCAGACGACCCTCGTAGAACTATTGAAAATAAACTCAGAACTCTCAATATTTAAGAGTTTCCACCAAGTGAGACGCTAGCTTCACAGACACTCCACTTTCTGTTCCAAATTTTCTTCGATATAAATTTCATTAAATCAATACAGATGGACAGCGTTGTGGTTACCACGGAAGAAACCTCTTTGGAATGTTTGACATCTTCATAAGAACCTTGACATTCAGTGAAAATGTAGGAAATATAAAATTTATCTAATGAATAATAAGAAAACAGAAATCTATAATAAGAGATTAATATTAGTCATTAATTTAATTTTGACTTTTCAACGTGATAACTATATATGATATTGAATTTAAGATGATCAACTTCTTAAGGAAGCAAAGAGGGATATTTTTAAAAATTCAATGTTCATTGCCATAAATAAATTTTAATAGATAAACATTTTTTAAAATAATTGTTAATAAAACATATAAACAGTATTATATTATTACATTTATAAATAACTAATAACACTTAATGTATAATATACCTAATATTACAACAAAAATTATATCAAGTTACAAGACCACATTTGATTTTTTAAAATTATACTTCTCTACTGATTGTATTTTATAAATAATATCTTTTTAAATTAAAAAATCAAGGATGTACAAATTAAAAAATCATAAAATTTTTTACACATAGCAGTTGAAAATTATATTTCACACTTATACTTTCACTTACTATTTTCATTTATTAATTCACATTTATTATTTTTACATTTAAAAAAGGAGTAATTTATAATCATGTCTTTTATTTGGAACAAACAAAATTTGAGACGGGTTGTAAAGTGGGACAAAGAGTTACAATTTGACTGTTCCTCCTAATTTGGGACGATTGGTTACTAACAACGACGTATCTTAAAAATTTCACATCAGGACTTTGCGTCGCAATATCTCCGCTCATAGGGCACGTAGAAAAAAATAAAAGCACTTTTATTACACAATTCGAGTGGAAGCTATCGATTGAGCGTATAACGTACGAATTTGATCAATTCAGTCGTTATTGAGACCCAATAATCTCGATCTCCCAAAACTCACGGTCTCGCGTAAAGGAACACGGTAGTGTCGCTGCGCTTGTCTTAGCCCGGATTTACAATAGATTTTTAAGTCTTAAATCATAAGAAATGGACGAATCACAATCGGTTTTTTTTCCTCGCATTCGACTGTAATTGGTCAGTTTCTTATAGCTTAAGGCTTAAAACACTTTGTAGATCCGACTTAGCGTCGAGACACTACTGTGTCTCCTGATAAGATGTTGATGCTGCGGCGTTCCTCCTTCATCGTATATAGCATTTCGATAACGAGCCAACGAGGTTTTAGTATTTTTATTTGCAAATTAAGGACTAATCTTTTATCGACTTTCTTATTCGTAAGATAAAAAAAATATCCTTTACGTTTTCACAGAGGTTATCACTGCATATTAAAGTTCATAAATGCTAAATATTTCAAAGAGATAATCTTTACCGAGACAATCGAAATACTCTATTATTGATTTATATCAATCTGAACAAAATTTATTGAAGAAAGTTGTCAAGAAATTGGACATAAAAGAAACATTATATATATGAAAAACGTAAAATTCTTTACCGGTTATTGTTGAGTCATTACGGAAGTGAAAGGCAACTAACAATAAGCAGCAGCAGAATTAATTGAAGTTTTTATTACACAAAAGAAAAGATTATATTTTACTCAGAGATACGTTATAGATACGTTATAGTATAATTTTAGAAAATAAAACGTGAGAGCGATGAAAAAACAGAAGGGGCAACTTACTCATACAGCACAAAATTTGCTGCAATGTTGCAGCATTGTTGCTGCATTGTTTGTGGTGTAGAGCGATGTACATATAAGCGATAAATATAAAACAGGTTGTCCAACCAATCAACGAAATGGTACATACACGTCTGTGCAGTTTCTATATCCATATCACGTTAATGTGGTAAACATTAAAGCGCGCGGATGTTCACGCACGTTACACATGACTAGACGCAGCTAGCTCATATTCGTTATCACTGATAATACTGCTAAAATGTGTTATTGTTGATAATGCCGCTAAAATGTGGTCTATAAATAACCAAGAGGACACACGCGAAGGTCGCAGAGGACCATCAAAGAATTCGTTGTTCCATGCCTTGAAGCAAATGAATCATTCGTATGCGCGACATTTGAATTCATAGATTGATTATTGTCTTAATTGTTACTGAAAGCATCCGATAAGAAATAAGTATTTTATTTCTTTATTGCCCATATCTCTAATAAGTTATAGATACGAGCAATAAAAAAACTAACTAAACTTAAATCTATTAAATATTGAAATATTATGCACATTTTTTTAAATCTATAAGATTCGCATACTGCCTTTAAAAATATTTGCGTGGAAGTATCATCGTTATTTTAATAGGATATTGATGTATCTTGTTACGAGTTCATCGAGGTTAAACGATTCATCTATGATTTTGCATTCACATCGCCTAATTTCTTAAGAAGCGGTATTATATGACACACACCTAAAGAATGTTTCGTTTTTTATAATACATATATAATGTGGAATGTTTTCCTTATGTCTAATTTCTTGACAACTTTCTTCGATCGTTCATATTAAATCGATACAGGTCAATAATAGCATTTCGATTGTCTCGGCAAAAATCTCTTTAAAATATTTGATATTTAAGAATTATAGCATTTAGTGAAGATGTAAGGAATATTTTTATCTTACAAATAAGAAAATAGAAATCTATTCTGAATACCAGATATATAAGGTCTGTTTTTTATTGCTGCACTTTCTGAACTACTACAAATAGTACAATAAGTTGAAGTGAAACAAATATAAGTTTGTTTCACTTCAACTTATTGCATCGGTTTAGAGTGCAGCAATAAAAAACAGACCTATATATGTATGCGCGTGTAGATGAGTTAGACGAAGCCAGTGTGACTGATGATTCGGAACGTCTAATTGAAAAATTGTGCGTGTATTTGTTATTTAAAAACTAATAAATTTAATGTTATATTAAGGACTTTCTCCCTTATGGAAAATCTCATTCTTTTAATTATTTTTAATTTTTTCAAATAACTTTGTGTTATTCGAAAAAATTAAAGATTTTTATTCGCGCTCAGTATCTCAAAAACATGAGGATAAGAATCAAGACCTGATTATCGGGTCATTTAATAACAATGTAATGAAAATATAGTAACGTTATATTGTATAATGACAGATCTGTAATAATAATAATAATAATAATATTAATAATGAGGCTAATGATGATGATGATGATAATGATAATAACAATAACAATAATTATTATTATTATATTTTTCATTTGTCTTTGTATTTGTTTTCCGAAATGATTGCAAAGCACGCCATTATACATTTATGACACACAACATATTAAAGTAAAAAAATATAATGAAGTATTTTTTATTTATTCCCTGATAGCAAAATGTTAGCAATTTGCGCGCAAATTGACAGCAAACTCGATCAGATTTTGATTACAAAATCATAGCCATCTGTGTCCTTATTTGGCTATGGATTTGTCGACAAAGTCTGCTGACATGTTTTGTCAGCAGATTGCTGACAAAAACCAAGCCTGCTGACATAACCTGACGACAGATTGGTAGCAAAACCCGAGCAAAATCTGTCATTTTCATTTAAATCGACCTGCTCTCTTATAAGAAATTTTGTGTACATATATATATAAATGGTTATATATAATTATATATAATTACATTTAATTATATATTTATATATACTCGTGTGAAAATTGGAAACAATCAATATAGTTTTGTTGCTAAAATATTGTTGATTAGCTTCACATTTCAAAAATACACATGAGAAAGTTATAAAATAGTCAAAAAAATATTTAAAGATTCAGAAAATACATTCCGAAAGAGCTTTAGAATCTCTAGGAGATTTGCCTATTCGATTTACATACGCCAATTCTTATAGGACTTCTGGGCGATATCTTCTTACGAGAAGCAAGTCCATCTCGTGGCGATGCCGTATATGAAAATGACGGATCTTGCTCGATTTTTGCTGCGAATTTGTCGTCAAGTTAGCAAGCTCTGTTCGGTTTCTGCTCGCATTTTGCTGTCAGGTTACGCAGCAGACTCTGTTCGGTTTCTGTCACCAATTTGCTGGCATAGCATGTCACCAGGCTTTGTCATATTTTTGATAGCAGTTTGCTGACAATGTCTTATAGTACAAAATCTGTGTACAATTTGTTGCCTTTCTGCAATCAAAAATTAGTAGCAGGCTCTGCTCAAAATCTGTTTCCGCAGGCTTTGATATCAGGGTTATTAATCAATGATCACTTATACATATGCGTGTATATTCGGCATTGTCAATGGGACGGGAGCCAAGCGGGGCATATGGTGACATCCTTTTGGACGAACCACACGCGATATTAATATAACATTTTCATTCGCGAGAGTCGCGTCGCTCTCTTTGCGCCGCGCATGCAAGTTTAGTGTAGTGTGAGTCATGTATTGGGATGCAAGAAGAGTCTGTCTCGACGATCTTACGTTAGTTAGTCATTCCGTTTTGTGCAGCCGGCGGTGTCATGGCGGGCTCCATTGCCACTCTGGCGATCCTTTGGGTGTCCCTGCAGACGATGGGACTTTTGGGTCACTCTCATTCGATCGGCACTTATAAGTTGCCTGAATCTCTGCAGAATTATCTTGCCAGTTACACCGGTAAGTATCTACCTTTCGGACAGATGAAATAGTATAAATTTCACAATATAAAACATGGAAAGTCGAGAGAGGGAAATTGTATTAGCGATTCATCTTCCATAAATAGTTCCATAAAGACTTCGGAAAAAATGTTGCAGTTATAATCATGTCGTGTCAAATTGCGTTTTAAGCATTACATCATACGTTACATCGTTCTGTACATTTATCCTATAAAATTGTATGTTTTCGAAAAAATAAATTTACCATTTTAACATAATTTTGTCTATCTATTTTTGGTTTCGAGTCGATTTAGCAATATTTGGAAACAGTTCAGGTATGTTGTCAAAATTGACTGGTTTATTTCGGAACGAAGGCCTAGGTTAAATCAGGACTTAAACTTCAAAAGTTTAATTAAAGAATAATTTTATATATTGCAGCTGTCCTTGTTTTAATCGTTGTTTAAATTAAACAGCATCATTTACTATTCCGAAATATTTCAAACAAATGCTTTCAGGATTGCCATCTAATTACGGTTCCGAAGCCATCGTGGATACCGGTCGTTTTCCAAATCGAAGATTTCCTAAAATCGATGGGACAACTCTGAACAACTCGATCGCGTTTGCGCAAATGTTAATCGATCGCATGAGCACCCTTGAGAATAATATCGCGAACGCCGGAGTTGAACTCAAGGCACAAAGTCCGGCCGAGAAACAATTTTGGAATTCTTATCCTTCTGCGGATGCTGTCGACAGGAGCATCGATGCTATCATGGCAACGAAGGCGTCATCGTATCTCGTGCACCAAAACTGCCGAAGGTACGTTTTCGAATAGATACTTAAAATTATTTTCTGTTCAAATTATTACCTTGAACTATCTCTTAATTATCAACCTTAATTATGACAAATTTAAAATTATCAAAATGTAATATTTCACGTAAATCATCCTGTATATCACGTAAATCATCTTATAATATCAATTCCTACTTACTTTAAAAATGACATAACTAAAAAAATTAAGTTTCCCAGAAAAGAGGAAAAATGATTTTACAACTTAACAGAAAATTATCCAAGCAAAACAATAGCGATGACGCGACAATATCAAAGTGATATTAAAATGAATCGTGACTGATGAAAAAGTGATTTTTGAGAATCATTTTAGATGTCATTTTGATATCATGTTTTTTGTTTTGCCTATAGGTAGATATTAATAACTAATTAAATAATATCAAAGAACATTTCTTAATATGATTGTATTTCTTTTTGTCGTTTTAATTTTATAATCCTTAAAAGATTATAAAATGTGTTTTTAAATTATGATGATTTTGATGAGTTTTTTCAAAACCATTTTTTTTAAGTTGAGACGTTTTTGACTATTTTTATGAAGTTAAGTTAGTTGACTTTTATTAAAATTGTTAGGATAATGTTTACTTAGCCCATTCATACAATGATATAATAATTCGAAAAACGTCGTTACATCACTTTTAAAGTAATAGGACCAGCGATTTACTAATAATTCGATGTCTGATTGCGCTATTGATTTTATCGCAGATTTGGCTTAGATAAGAACGACTGTGCTCGCTACATATCGACGGTAGGCTTGCGTGACACTCCGCTTGGTAAATCTTGTGCGGCGGTTCATAGCATAGAATGCGACGAGAAGTCCAAATACCGCAGTATTGACGGCACTTGTAATAATATTGAAAATCCGAGCTGGGGCAGCGCGATGACTGCGTACACCAGAGTGCTATTCTCTCAATACTTCGACGGTAAGTGTCACGCTTCCGATTGTGTCGCGCTTCCCTCTTTCTCTAGCCTACTACTCTCGGATTTATCAACTGCATTAGCTCGCGATAAGACATCGCTCTCATCACTCGACTCGTCCAGGCTTGAATTGCATCCCGACGGTACGTCGCTATATTAGGAAAATAATTACTGACCGTGCGTCATATTTTCTACCCCGTCGCGGATCGTAAGCAGTCTTCGCGCGCAAATCAACCCCCTTTTTTTTCCTCCGAACTTTGCACGGGAAAAAATTTCGTATAGTAGAGCGATTTGTTGAAAACGCGCGCTTTCTTCTCGTAAAGTCTTTGTTGTTAAATTTGTATGGAATAATAATCGTACAATTATTTGCAGCCTCTGAACGTTTGGCGCTTTCCTCTTTCTCCCTCAATTTCCGATCCAACGCTCATCCTATATCCTCGGAGAGAGATTACTCCCTTCTATAACAGAGTCAGTTTCGAATAAAAATGAATTTTTTTCTAGATAAAGTAAGTTATAAACATATGTCCGTTTTTCAAACAGTGTCAGAAAATAATGACAACATGTTATAATGCACAATGTATAGAAAAATTGTAAGATTGCGACCACTATAGGAGAACACAATTTTCATCTTAATTACACGGACGAGAATTTAGCACGTATATGTCACGACAATAACCGGTATTAGCTGAATGTTATTTCATGCGATGTTTGTCGCAATTGCATATCTATTAGATACCATGTGTGTAAAAGACGTAGCGATGGGAATGCGTCATCGGACAAATGATATATACCTACGACGATAAAAATTTGAACCGGTTAGTCATAGGCAAAACTTTTCATTTGTAAAAATAATGAGGTACAAAAATAACAATGATAATTAATAATTAAAAAGGGTTATGAGCCATATGTAATACGAAAAACATTTTATACAGAATTTTAATATAAGAAAAATACTATATAATAAAAAGAATGTGTAGCATTACATTTAGCATTACAAACAATTTCGACCTTGATCGGATCATTTTCAATGTACATAATCCAAGAAATCAGTAAAAATACAACGACCGCATATATACATCGACCGCATTCTTTATCGCTTGATATATGCAGTCCAAAAGCATCGTTTAACGATTGTGAACGTGAACGCGTCTAGTTATTTTTGAGATCTACAATCTTACACATAATTCGATTACATTTGCGTTACAAATTATATTAATAATCAAGTATGTATAATAATATAGTGATTTAGTGCCCATTAAATTACGTATATATATATATATATATACCTTGATTTATCGTAGTGGTGTAAGTCCGACATTAATAGAGATTCGTAATATAAACTGTCACAAAAGGCAAAATTACAAGCCATGATAGGTATATTCAAAAGAACATATGTATCGAGTCAAGCGACGTTACATGTTATGAGAAGAAAACAAGGAGATAAAGAAAAAACGATGATTAGGAAGGGGGCAGAGGACAACTTAAGAAGGGAAAAGAGCTTGAATAATATTGAGATATATGATTCTGGCAGAGATTCTGTATCATTCTGTTTGTTTATATTCCGTGTTTCTGTCTTTTAATATGAATCATCTCCGATATCAATCTCTTATTATAAGAAGTTTCAATATCTAAAATCTCAACTTTGTTCTAGTCAAAATTATGATTCTGGTCAATACGATGACTGGTGATCACCGTCGGAGATTTTGACCTCCTATTGATATCAGATACATGTTCATGCAATCTAGTTTTTAATTGTCTTTTCGTCTGACCTACGTAACTTACATCGCAATCATCACAAGAGATCTTATATACAACATTTTGGTTGCAAAAATGATCCAACTGGTCTTTGCCCTTCTTAATAAAATTTTTTAATGTATTTGGTATAGAATATGCCAATTTACAGTGGCACCTATTCGCAATTGGAATAAATTTTTCAGATACGAATTCACGTAAGGTATTGTAAAAAATTTTTCTTTAATTATTTGTCAGTAATTCTGCTGTTACCGTCAGAGTGGAAACTTTATTCTTTTTTGTACAGAAGCAAAAACAAATTCCAGTGGATAACCATTATTTAGAAAGATATTTATTGCATTGATCAAATTATTTTGTTGAAAACGAGGATGGTAAACGTATAATTTTGTCAACAAAACTATATATTATTTACATCTTTCTTGTGACATAGCGGATGGTGTGAATTAAAATTAAGAAATCTGCCAGAAAAAGTCGCTTTGCGATACAAATCAAAAACCAGCATATGTTCCTCAACAATCAACGTCGTGTCTAAGAAACTTAATCTCCCCTCCTCACCAACTTCCATAGTGAATTGCAATCTTCCATGTAATGACAATGATAATGATGGACTACGCGTTATTGGCTTGGACAGTCGCAGTCGAACGATAATATGTGTCATATACCGCATTCTCTTGAAACGCATGGGATAAAGAGAGATGCATAGTTCGTTTGGGCCACTCGGGTCAGATAAGAATTCCGGCATTATTGTATCTTCTTTCTGCAAATTCGCAAAATTCTCGAGCTTCTCGTTACATGGAACAAAAAATTCTCTCAACAACACATTGCATTCCTCACGTCAATATGCCTCTCGTGTTGATGTATCACACTAGCTTCTATTTTTACACGCTCTCCTCGAGATGTAGTGAATTTATTCTAGAAGCACTTTTGAGCTTTTAAGATTCATCAAGATTAAGCGTTTTGTTAACATATTTTAACTCTAGAAATACGGATCAATTCGATATCTATATACAAAGTAGCGCACGAAATGTTACACCGATTAATTATCCAATTTTCAAGCTTGGTAATTTTCATACCAGTTCTCTCTGTACCAATTTTTTTTTAAATAGAATGTGTTATATTTAAACCAAATAGTATTATATTTCGTACGTCATTCTATTGTATATATCGCATTAAAAATTAATATTCGTATATTAAAAAAATTAGCCGGATATAAATAAGAATTGTAGCAAATTATATGCATATAATCAATCATAATATAATCACTTTGTATTCTAGAGTTAATTGCTGATAATATTATTACAAGTCAGATTATCATTATTTCTCTGTATCTCTCTTTTCTGTCTTTAATATAGTATTAAAGCTATAATAAAATGTCGAATTCACTTAAAATATTAAAATCGAAAGTATAAGTATGAGATAAAAGATATATTATATTTTATCAAAGATATCAAATGTAGATGGGAAGATTCGACATTTTACAAATATTATATGTAACATAGAACATAGATGTATGTATAAATACTATTTTAGTCATATCGTGCTTATAAGAAGTAAATGTTCAAGATAATTGATATTTTTATTATAATATCGTGAGTGAGTTTCAATGTATATAAATATATATATAAATAGTGCAACGATATTGGAAAGTGCAGTTAAACATACGCGGAACTCACGACGTGATGATAATTTGACGTAGAGAGGTTTGTGGAAAATGTATTGTATATCTTGTGAAAGATTATTATTTGCGCGATTTGCGTCATAGCAGACCTTTTTTTATATTTTTTGAGTACGATATCGTTTGAAGTTTGACGATTATTAGAAATCGCTGCTTGTGTTTTGATTTTATAATCCGAGCAGAACGGTGTCTTGGATGTCCAGTCTTATCAACCAGCAACCTCGACCTAATAACCCATCTATTCTATTTATCACAACATCTCCATAATATATACTCATATATATATATATAGATATGTATTTGTGCTCTGTATATGTATGTATGTATGTCATATGTTTTGTACATGTATATGCATTTTAAACAAATATGGATGTAGATTTAAGATCATTGGTATTAAATGCATTTTTTCCGTGTCGATGTTGACATAAACACCAATATGATGTGAATTTATTGCTATGACTGTTTAAAACTCATAATGTTAAATTCACGCTCTCTATAAATGTGTTTATGTTTTATATCAACACCAATACGGTAGGAACGATATTCATTAGTATTCAATACTAATGGAATTAAGGATGTTTTGTACAATCTGTATCTTCAAATGATAACAAAATTATAAAAGAATTAAAGTATTCTAAATCAGGTTTAAAAATGTATACGACAAATTTGGTGATGGTTTACTATCTGGAATATAAGTTATTTTAATAAATAATAGTATTTTTTAAATTTGTACTCTAATAAATATGTATGGAAATGTATTATATATAAAATGACATAGAATGATAGAAATCTCAACTTTTTAATATGAGTACATTATGTACTCAAGATTATTTATGTAAAGTTACATTGCGATGCATAAACTAGTTGTCCAGTAAATAAACAAAATTTATTTGTTCTATATCTTTGTAACTAATCAATGAATCGCAATAAAATTTTGCATAAGTTATTTTAAATTTTTAAAATACTTATAAAAGAAATTTAGACTTTCATCATTTTTAAAATTTTAGTTTATAACAATAAAAATAATAACAAATAAAATAAACAAATTATAAAAATGTGTTGCTCAATAAAAACGGAATGTTTTGAACACAGCTTACATATATGCATACAGGGTGGGGCATTTTAATCGCCTCAGGCGAATATCTCAGAAACTAAGAGAGGGGATAGGGGGCACTATACCAAGATCAGCGTGCGTGCGTGCGTGCGTGCGTGCGTGCGTGCGGTACATGCAACTACATGAATGGATATAATATGTATCATACGTACATGCATACAGAAACATAATACAGCTTACACTGATCCTTGGGCGCTAATGGATAAACGTTCGTCGATTGGCTTAACAAATTATATTCTGTGATTTGCATTACAGTTGTTGTGCGATAAGGCACATAGAGCATAAAATGCCTGAGTGTAGCAGTGAATAATACTGCCTACAATAGGGTGCCCCGATCGAGAGATTCTATCCAGCAGTAGAATGTGTATGTAAACTAATTCGGATATACCTAATAATGTATCATATTTATTATGTAACACTAGTTCGAGTTATTTTTTCTGTTCAATTTGTGATAATACGTGGCTCACGCGAAGGTATACGAACGAGAAAATTCGGCTTGGGAGCGCGATCCACTCGCATTTAATAATTATAATTATAACATTCAACATTTAACAAATGCAACGCATTGTGACACATAATTCCAAGCAAAAATAGAAGTATCTCTAGCTTGAATTCGATTAAATGGAACGCTCTTTTCTCTCACATACAACACACTCGAAGAGAAAAACATAATGATAGCAACTATAAAGTCGATAACTATACAAGTTTTATATATAGAATTAATGTACACATTGAACAAGCTATTTGATTACTTAAATAGGGTACAAAAACGACTGAATTTTGAACAAAGATGTTCATTATAAAATTATGTTATTAATATAATTTAATCAAAAATGTTTCGATATTACTCGGTCTTCAGTTCATTTTAACCGGATTAACATAATTTAACTTTAAAATAAATTCCGAACTTACATAATTCTAAAAAAGGAAGACCTAATAATAATTAAATATTTTTAGCTCAACCTTAACATATTTAACTGATGTTTATTAATTACAAACACTGATGAGATCGTGGCTAAGATCCATCTGTAGATAAAACAGATTGTTGTTTACGTGTTAGAAATTACTGCTGTACACGTTAAAGATTTATATATTTTCACGCTTTTTTCCATAAACTACTAACAAAAAAATTTGCAATTTGAGTAATGTAATAGTAACAATTTCATGGACCTTTTAGGTAGCAACGAACATTTTAAATCTCGGACGTAACAATATTCTCGTCTCTGATTGAAGAATATGTTAAAAAGAAAAAAATTATTAAGAATTTTAAATTTGAACTATGAAGAAGACGTTAAGAAATCTTGAAGAAGTCGTGCGAAGTTTTTGTTGTTTAATTTATTAATATAAATTAATATTAATATGTTGGCATTGTCGGTGTAATTTGGTATGTTTTTAGATCAGTATTTGTAATTGATAAACGGTTAAATGTATTAAGACTGCGTTAAAAATGTATGAAATTATCATTAGGTCTTTTTTTTAGAATTATGTTGCATCAGTTTAAAGTTTGGAGTATTATTTAATACGTTAATCCGGTTAAACTGATGAAAACTAAGTAAAGTCAAACCGTTTTTGATTGAATTATACTAATAAAATAATTTTATAACAAATATTCTTGTTTGCTCAAAATTCAACCATTTTTTTTACTCTATTTAAATGCATTTGTGTATAGATGAGCAAAAAAAATTCATCAAGTTATTTTATAATTACTGCAGCATTAAAATAATTTATTCAATACTATGTCATACTTATATACTATGTCATTCTATTTATAAAATTTGTACAGTACCGCCCTTGCAGCACGAAATATTACAGCAATATTGCAGCAATATTACTTTGAGAGATAGCAATATTTTATAAAACATTGCTGAAATATTGTAGCGATATTCCTATGTCCACAAAAATTGAATATTGCTATAATATTTTGCAATATTTAGAAAAATATTGCAGAAATATTTGCAATATTATGCAACATTTTAATGATTAATACAGTTTTATTAATTACTAAAATATTATTGCTTAGCATGACATTCCAAAACAATACACACGAAAGTTATAATAGAAAAACATTCGGGGGCCTAGAAAGCACATCTGAAAGAATTTGAGAATTTCCAAGAGACTCGACAACTCGTTTTACATACGTTCTTATAGATCTCCTGGACGTTTTCTTCTTATGAGAAACGGGTCCATCTCGTGACAGAATCGCGTACTTATGTGTTGAATTATAATATTGCAGCAATATATTGCAATATTTTCTACAAAATATTAACATTACATTATTTTACAATATATTTTTGCAATACTTCCAATAAAATATTAAAATTTCAATATTGCAGCAATATTGTTGCAATTTTTGTAATATTGCACTATTAAAATGTTACTGTAATATTTCGTGCTGTTGTTATCACACTATATTTTTTCTCAGTGCGCAAATTTCTCGTTTACAAGAAATCAATTATTAAAATTGCTTTTAAAAATTATTGACGTTTCTGCATTAATACATTTACGACACATTTAACGTTACATTCGGTACCTCCTCCCAGCTTGGTTCGTTCGTTCGAATGCCTTCATCGATCATGTATATAGATAAGTTCATAAGGACGTTTCTGCGAGCGTTTTCGATTCGAGCGGCCGTAATTTCGATGACAGGTCGTCGGTTAGATCCGCAAGCCGTTATTTCGAGATTGCAGTTACACAATCGCGTCTTTGTCATGCTTTAACAGAGACACAACAGACGGCTCGTCGTTCGATAACGCATCAGAATGTCGAAGTCGATGTAGTCGAAGCAATCCTTGCTAGTAGCCTCGCATTGCAGCACGAGATTTAGGATCCTTTAGGGACCGATCAGACGCCAGGAGCGAAATTGTCTCCACTAATGTAGGATGTAATGTGGACCCTCTAGTGATAATAATTCCTATTTACGATTCTCATTTCGGATACGTTTGCGACACAATTATACTCCTCTGATCGTTCCCTGAATTTATCGCGCGGAGAAAGCAGGTTGTAGGTGCAGTTAGGATCATAAGATTAGCTCAGTCGGCGGTTGCACTCGCCTATTTATAGTTAGAACAGAATATTTATGCTATAATCATTATGGTTTCCTCTCGTGCTGCACTGCCAAGCGTATCATTTTGAGAGCGTGCACGCGCGCGTCTGAGCTCGCTAAAATCGGAGTAATCATAAATGACGTGCTTATGTATGATGATCGTTCGTTCGTTTGATCGTCGATTTATGAATTATCGCGGAATCGTATCGTTTTATAATTTTGCTTGCGTGATTCAATGGTTTGCAAGATTCAGTAAAGCATTATGTCGCGTATCAAAATAGAGCACCGATCTACTCCGATTTTACGATTTTCAGTCATTAACGCGACAAAGATCTAATGTTCGGTTTGGGAAGCAGGTATTCAAGAACCGAGGCGTGTCGGACACTCTAAGAAACCACTACCAAATCCAAGGTTTGTAAGCGCCACTTTATCTACCGCGAATAATCAATCAGATGCTAGTAGAACACTGGCTGTGATGGAATGGAGTCAATTCATCGCTCATGACATGGCTCACACCCCAGTTCGTAAGATGAGTAAGTATCTGAACGAATAAATTTAAGTGTAAACTCATAAAAAAATTGTTACATCGTATTTGCAGTTCTAAACTTTGTCGAAGACTGAAAGAATTGTATATAATGTTTCTTCTAGTCGAAAATTGCATAAATGTCAAGTAAAGACACGTTGTTATATCGGTTATAAAAATAATTCTCGTTGACGTCGTGTAAATAAGTAATTAAAAAATTATAAAAACATTTGTACAAAAACAGAGTCGTAAAGAGTCAGCACGGTAATTAGAGCAAAATAAAATTTTTTCTTCAAAACTAATTACAATTTAATGTTAAATTTGCGAATACAATTATATATATCGTATATTTCGATCCTGCACTGGTTCAAGTCATCTTCAACGGTGTCAGTAATTACAAAACAATGATTGACAAAAATTCCGCATGTTATAGATATAAGGTAATTTACTCGCTCCAAATGTATTTTAACGTGCTGCTCATACAATTACATAACTGGATGGCATTGCCTCCGTTGTCTATTCTAAAAAAAGGCCAAATTCTATTCTTTTATTCTTCTATGAAACAACGTAAATTTAAGAGCTCATCTCTGGTACCTAGCAGAAACACTCGCACTCTTCATGACAATGAGTAAACACACACAATGTATAATATATATATATATATATATACATATATATAATTTTCGTCGCAAATTTGACACGTTACGGCCTCTCTTTGTACAATATTGTTTTTATCATTTTTTTAAGAACATAGAAGTTCTGTTGTTTTATTTTTATTATATTTTTGTATTTTAAAAAATTATGTCTTAATATTGTAGTTTCAACGAGAAAACCAATCTCTTGCTGCCAGCCGGACGGTGATACTCTATCTCCGCGTCACGTTCATCCAGATTGTGCCCCGATCAGTGTGCCAGATCACGATCCCGTTTACGGCAAACATTACGTTCGGTGCATGAATTACGTTCGGTCGTTACCAGTCTTACGATCGGAGTGCATTTTTGGACCTGTAGAACAGGTAGTTAATTGATATATATTAAATCAAAGATTATTGGAATTAAATCCTTTGCTTTAAGGAAATGTATAAGAAAAGTAATTTGAAAAATTCAGGACTGCTTAATAACAATTCAAAATTTTAGAAAATGATCATTTACTGCTTGATTATAATTCATAATTTTAGAAATTATATATGAATTCACATATAATTTGTAGATGAATCAAGTAAGCCATTTTCTGGACGGTTCTACGATTTACGGTTCTACTATGACGAAATCTCGCGAACTTCGCACTTTCGAAGGCGGACATCTTCATATTGATATGCGAAATAATCACACGTACTTGCCAAGAGGAGGAACCGAACTCACATCGCAATGTGGAGAGAACTGCTATAATTCCGGTGAATCTTAATCTTATATATTTATTTGTACGCGGAAATGACGGTTCTGCTGAAATATCTATAAATATTGGCTAAATACAAATCTGAAAATAATTTCGTTAAACTTTCAAAGTAATTGTATAATCTGCTCAAATTGATTGGCAGAATGTAAAATTTTTGCAGCATTGTCATCATTTTTGAGATGTCTACATGATTATTTTGATGATTCAACAAAATTACTTTCAAATCTTTATCTAGCTAAATTAGTAGATACTTCAGTAAAATCGTTCTTTTCGTGTATAATTAAGCATTTATATATGTATTTGTCACAAAAAGTTTTATAACATTTTAACAACTATGCGTCGATCAGGTGACGATCGTGTGAACATTCATCCTCAGTTAGCTGCGATTCATACGGTTTGGCATCGTGAGCATAACCGTGTCGCCGATGAACTTGCCAGATTAAATCCGGACTGGTCGGACGAGGTTTTGTTCCAAGAGACCAGACGCATCGTAATCGCTGAGATTCAGCATATCACATACAAAGAGTGGTTGCCCATTCTTCTGGGCAGAAGGTACACTCGAGCTATTGGTCTCATAGGAAATAGTTACAGTCGTAACTATAATTCTAATGACGAGCCAGCGGTCAGCAACGAAGCTGCCACCGCAGCATTACGATTCCTGAATTCGCTGATGCAGGAAAAATTAAGGTAAGCGCTACGACACACCGGAAATAAATTCTATTTATTTACAGATTATTTACAAAGCGCAAATATAACGAAATATGCGTAATTTTCTTGTTTAGTATGCCGGATAATTTTCGCCAACAGAATAAAACACTACAGCTAGCGGAGCATTTCTTTAATCCGCGAATAATCGAATCTGAAGAGGTGCTTGATGGGTTGCTCCGTGGTCTTGCTACTCAAACTAGCCAGAAGATGGACATTAGTCTCATTTCAGACGTAAGCATGGCATTAATATTTTTCCTCTCGTACACTTACAATTAGAGAAAAACACATTGGTAGCAACTAACTCTAAAAGTTTGTAGAATTAATGTACGCGCATAATTGCAGAGAGAAACCTGAGAGATGACATGAGGGCCTTTTTCCTGTAATATCAAAATGCCTTCGTGCACTTCTGTAGAAGTGGATGTAAACTACACAACGATTTCCATGTTTTTTTGCGGTGCTTTTGATGGAAATAAATCGCTGAAATAACTAAAATCTATCAAATTAATAGATTTCAATGATTACAGCAGGAACATCTCAATAAATGGATATTATTGTATAGTTTACATCCATTTCTGCAAACAATTTTCCAATTTTGTTTAAATATAAACAAAAAATTGTTTATATTTAATTATATAACTTTATACAAAAAATATATAATTATATAATAATAATCTCATTTTTAGACCGTACATGTGAGAACACAATCGATAAACTAGAACCCTATATCGGTCGAAGCTAGATGTTAAATGCTTAAATAATTCAATCTTGAATCACTAAATATGCTATTATATGTACTTGATATATACCACACTTGTAGTCTAACAAACTGTGCACCGAAAAATTTCCGGACTATATAAACGCAATTAAACCACTGTAGTAATCTCGCGAATTAAATTAATTTCTAATAATTTCGATGCTCAAACAGGCATCATACTTCAAAGATGTTAATATGCTGAAAAAACTGTAATTAAATTTATTGCGAAAAATATTACCTCGACCAGGAGTCGAATTCGGATCTCTTGTATTCCGTAAAGCGTCCTAAGTCATTAGACTACTGAGGCTACATATATAACATATTTAGTGATTCAAGATTGAATTATTTAAGCATTTAAGATCTAGCTTCGACCGATATAATTATACATATTATATAACTATAATTTTATATAATGCTGTCTCATATATATCAGAAGATTGTGTCGAAAGCCGCTGTTTTTTTGTGTTTTTTGAGCATTTATTTCAATAACAAAATGTGTGAATACCTCAAAGTACATGTTTGCCCTTGGAAAATATGACTTTCCCTCACTTTTTTGGCAAAAATTGAATTCCGCGACGAAAGAATGGTCTGTCTTTTGAATTACTCCATTCAGCAACACAATTTTCAACTTCACCGTAATTACGGAAGTATATTCCAGAGCGTGTTGCATCGATTGGAACAAATATAGTAATCGCTTGGTGCGGGAGAATGGGCGAGTTCAAGACTGCAAAGCGGCTAGGCATGCTTATCGAGCGATTGAATGATTGGTTGGATCTATAAGTAATAACCAATTATGTTCATTTGTTCGGCGAGTAGGCTAGCCACTTTGTCAACTTGAACGCGCCCAATGTTTGTTTCATGGCTATAGCAACATGGAGCCGAGCATTATCATGGAGAAAAATCACTTTTCGGCGATTTGATGCAATTGTTGTTGATAACGTTCGGCGGTGATTGTTTCGTTCGGTTTCAATTCAACAACTCATAATACACGATATCCTCCATACCTGACCAAATACAGAGCATTACTTTGTGACCGTGGATATTTCGCTTTGGAGTCGATGCTGGTTAGCCAGCAACGCATTGTCAATAAACTTACCGAACACCCTACATATCAAATCTACATATAAAATTTATATAGTTGTCAACTTTGTATTTGTATTGTCTTTTTCTCAGAGTGTATAAAAATACTTGTTTGATGACCAGGAAGAAATGTTTATGATATTGTTATCCTTGCATTACAGATGACAAGCAAATTGTATGCCAGCGATGTAAACAATTTAGGTTTGGACGCCGTTAGCTTGGATATTGCACGTGGTCGTGATCATGGTCTCCCTGGTTACAATTATTATCGTAGATACTGCGGACTTCCTGTTGCTAGGACTTTTAACGATTTTCTAGATTACATTTCTGTGGAGGTAAGATTGAAACAAACCGCTCCTTTGGATTTGATATTCTTGGTTATCAATATATGATTATATTGTACCATTCGGTTACTAGATAATGAGAAAACTTCGCACAATCTATTCCCATCCCAATGATGTCGATCTTATCGTGGGTGGTATGGCAGAAAGATCAGCAGATGACGGTATGATCGGCCCGACCTTCCGCTGTCTTATTTACGAACAATTCTCTAGATCCCGACGTACTGATAGGTTCTTTTATGACTCAGCAACACAACCGCATCCCTTCACATCTGGTACGCCTAATATCTTTTATATTTGTTTAATATTTCAAATCGTACGTCTCGCCCTAGTAAAAATTTTACCCGGTCAAAATTTATCCTGGTAGAAATTCTTATATAATTTTTCAGAATTTTTATATTATTACTTTTATAACATTTTAAAAAATTTCTCAGATTCTCTATACGAATTAAAATATTTTTCAGAAGTCCTAAAAAAGAGAGTCCACATTTTTCTAAATTTCTTTATATTATTATATGCGAATAATTTAAGATTTAAAAAATTTTTCGTTTTATAACTTCTAAAAAAATTCATAAAATCTGAAAAAGTTTAAGAGTGTATTTTCTTAAAGATCCAAGATAGAAAAAGTTTATTATTTTAGAAATCTTTGTAAATGTATATAAAATAAGATACGATCATTTTTTAAAATATGAGATATTATGAGAAATTTTTACCAATTTATTTACAGAAAAATTTTTCAAGTTTGATTGATTAGCTTTTTGTTGTTCCAGAGCAATTGGCTCAACTACGCAACGTCACCTTAGCGCGGATATTCTGCGACAATGGCAATAACATCACGCATATGCAGCTCAATGTGTTTCTCAAGCCGCAGGCAGGGTAAGTTCAAAATTCTGTGGCACAACTTAACTAATGAAATATTTTTCAATATTTATTACACACTTAATTCAATATCGCTTCTGTAATACTTCAGAAACGAATTGAGACGCTGCACGGACTTTGAGGCGATACCTAGCGTGGATCTCTTCGCTTGGGCGGAGAGGGCAAAAGCATATCGTTGAAGTCCCTAATTAATTGACTGGTCACACAACAGTCCGTTTCGCCCGTAGGCGTAGTGTGAGCCTCGAGAAGAAGGCTTACGACAAACGCATAAAATAGGGGTGTAGAAGAAGCGATTATATGAGGTTATGTAATAGTCTCATCAGAATTGTCACAAGTGCTGCGACGATGATGGCGTGCGTGCTATGACGAAGTAATTGAAGCAGTAAAAGGCAGAGCAACAGCGGAAAACACGTGACTAGTCGATTAAGAAAATATCAAGTAGCTACAATAAGACCAAATGACTCAGGTGAAAATCAACAATTGCAAGTGAATAAACGAGTAACTGACTGATTCTTGCAAAATTTAGCATTAGAGTTTCCTTTGCGACTGATTTCTCTTAAAGGACTGTATTATGCGAAGCGATGGTTTGATATTATATAGTCTGATACATGTGTATAAGCGCATCACATGCAGTTACTCTCATGCGTACGATTGAGATTGTGTGGGGATAGTGGGACATGAGAGTATTATCAGTGTACTTATGTTTCTGTAAATGATTGTATTGAATCGAAGTTGAAGTTAAAAAAACTCAGCGACTGAACAATTTGTGATGATTTAGAATGTAGAAGTGCATGATTTTTATTTAAACGACAACTGCAATATCTTCTTAGTCCTATTGGCTTGTGGCCGAGCGTGGTAACTTCTCTTATATATCTGTGGTGTGGTGCACACACGGATTGTACACAGTCATATGGGATCTATGGGGTTTAACGTTGATTCCGAACGATGAATTGGTAGAGAAGCTTCCAGAGCAAGTATACTACCCAGTGGTTTGCCATTGCCTTCTAAGAGGAGCTATGAACGTGTACGAAAATTTTTGATTCTACCGAGGATTGAATCCAGGATCTCTATTATAGCAGACCAGTGCGCTATCTGCTACGCCATACTTGCGCTCAATAAACTGCAACATATTGTTTCCGTCAGGGCTTTAGCAGATTGGCTGATTTATAATTTTAAGATTATGAGTCTTTTGACAAGACAATAACTGTCTTGTGACCTAAGTCTTAAAGGTTTATATATACGAAGTGTAACACCCCTCGTATATATACACCTTTAAAACTTGAGTCACTAGATAATTATTGTGCATTATCAAAGACAAAAGACTTAGGTCATAAGACATTGGCCTGTATTCAGAACGCGCTTTTATCGATAAAAGCGCGCTTTTATCTCTGAAATTCTATAATATGCGTGACGTAAAGTATAGTATGTTAGCGCGTTGAATACGGGCTATTGTCTTAAGATTATAAGTCAGCCATTTTGTTAAGTAAGACCCTTACAAGAAATTGTAAGCATCTGATCAATAAATGTAGAATATAAAGGTCTGTAAATCAAATACAAATATTCATACGAATAATATATAAAAAAGATTGAATATAGGGTAGTACGCGAGACAGAAACAAAACAATATGAAAGAAATAAAAAAAATCTTTCACTTCTGAAAATAACTCGAAAAGTGAACAGAACCAAGCTATAAATAGAAGGAAAGAATAATAACTTAATGGAAGTTTGATATCATAGATAATTGTAATGTTTCGTAGAATCTATGATATCAAACTTCCATTAAATTATTGCTTCTATTTATAGCTTGGCTATGTTCATTTTTGCTTCTATTTGTTTGGCAAAAATACTCTCGGTGGATTGCCGTTCCTTCCGAGAGGAAACACGAGTGTATGAAAATATTTTACCGGGAATCAAACCCGGGATTTCTAGCGTAGCAGACCAGTGCGCTGTCTGTTTTGCCTGTTGTCACGTTCGCTCTCAAGAAGAAGAAGAAAAATGTTTTTATGAAAATATAGCAAAAATCAACTTTTACATAAAAAAACTTAAATAAAAAAATCAATTTCTTATCATTTTACATAACTTTATGAATATTCCCACGCATTACATATTATCGAAGGCGTTATCGAAGAATATCTTTTACATTAAAAATTTACATAAAATCTGTTAAAGATAATTACTTAACTAACAATTTTAAATAATTTTAATAATTGTTACGTATACAATCGATATATTTAGTTGCAGTCAATAACTTCGTTAATTTAAGGGGTAACACCTATGTAATCGGCTGTAAATAAGGTCTATAGGATTTTTTGTTTAATGAATCATACTATTAAAAAATGAGTATAATATAACTTTATTATTTATAACTTTATTAAGCAATTAAAAAAGTACAAAATAATAATTTTTTCAGAATTTTATTTATCAAAATGGCGGATCTGCAGCAGCGTGATAGAGACAGTCGAAATAGCACGATGCATGTTCCGCGGTTAACTGTACAAGTGTCGTAATTTTTGATTTGGAACAAGAAAATGAATTTTTTTTATTTTCTTTACTCAAATATCTACAGAAATACATAGCCGTTTTTGAAAATATTGATTTTTGACAAAATGGCGGAAATACAAACAAAAAGTTCCATTTTCGTCACAAAAATAGTGGAGTAAAATCAGCTGCAACTCAAAAAATTTGTAACTTATCAAAAAATTTCTACGTATTTCTTTAGAAAATGTAATTTGTTAAATACTGTTAAAATTTAGTAAATTGGTCAAAAATTATTCGAGTTCTACTGCTAGCCAACTTAAAAAATACTGTTTTGAGAAAAACGCGTTTAAAGTTTTGAATGTGAATACTTTTAAGTTAACAATTGAATTTTTAGGTTATAATTTTCGAAAAAAATTATGTAATAATTAATATCGCAATAAAACAACTTGCACTTCATTTTTGAGATTCTAAAATCTATTTTAAAAAAAAAAGAATCGATTTTTTGAAAATTTTACATAGATGTAACCCCTTAATTTTTCAATTTATACATTGTATTTAAATATATATACTGAAAGATACGATCATTTTATATTGTAATTACTTGACTTATATCGAGCAACTTGTAAGCAATATTATACATGAATAAATTACTTTTTATTAACTATACATACTAGTAAATGTAATTATATATAAATATATTCTGTTCATTAAATACTAACACATTCAAATTCTAATACAATATTTTAATCGAAAGACGATTGTCTCTTACATATACCAAATATTCATTTATATATTTCAGTAATTCTCTGTCATTATATCTATCATTACTACTTATAATCCTACACTAAATTCCAGGTATGTCCAGACATAAAATGTATTTGATCAGTTCGCGCAATTAATGCCTTCCACACCCTTTGATATTGCGCGTTACCTTCTCGGTTATTTTCACGTCCATGGTCACAGGGTGCGGTCGAGTTGCCACTTTCAAATGCTTCAAACGTTTTCATTTTCAATGCTTCTATGGAACGGTCAAGTAACGTTACAGATGTTGTCAACATCATGGTACAGGGCCGGCGACTTCAGTAGGGTCGGTCTGGAGCACTCCATACATATAAATTTCTAAGCTATGGAATTCCATACATGGATCATGATGTAAGTATACTAGGTTTTCCATTCCCATGGATGCGTAGTCGTTCAATTAATGGCCGCTCTTAGGCCAATCAGAAATTTACCTCAAATCTGTAAAAACAATATGGCTACTCTAATAAACTGTTTCGGTGTTTTGTTTTACCGGCGTGATCATTACGTTTATCTTATCAACGTGTGTAGAAAGTAAGTATCGTAAGATTAAAATATAATTCGTAGCATATATAATTACGATTAGATAAACTTCCTTAATCTCGTGTAAAGGGGATAATTATCAATAAATATATAATTTAATATTTTTTATTCATGTGTTTAGTCTCATCGTCGCGATTTTCACTTAATAAAGTTAAAGAAGTAAACGCATCTAAAATTTTATTATGCTACTAATCTTATTTTGCATTGTTTTTAATAACATAGGCTAGCTCTTTTACAATCCTTTGCTTTTAAAAATATTAAAATTACATATTTTATAATTATAGTCATAGAAAATTTTCATTTCCATCTGAAAAACCTGGAAAAGTCAAGAAATATTAAAATTTATTTTCTGTGGCAACCTTTATCTATACATTATCTGTATCTACACATACTTACTTATATCTACTTATCTGTACTTACCTACCTACATATTTCTTCATTTATATCTGTACTTACCTAAATTTACCTATATTTAATTATCATTTCTTTTTTGTACCATTTTTTGTAAATTTTTATTAGCTCTGGAGCTTTTTAGATTATATTCTTTCATATTTTGAAATTTATTTATATTTTTACTACATATTTCCATTAATACTATTTGAATTCCGCGCTAATTTTGAGGCAAAATTCTTATTAGCTCTTTCTATATTCAGTCGCCATTATGCACAATGGAACACCTGAGCTGCGTTCAGAATCGTCGTCCGGACACACCCAGATGTCGTTTTATCCTTGTTATTCACGAATGTTAAACAAGGATAAGAGAACATCTGGGCAGCCAGATTATAATTCTGAACGCAGCCCTGGTATCAAGAAGACTAGAACTAAGTAGAGTCCTAGATATCAGAGAAGCGCAACCGGCTTAAGTCAGTATCGCAAAGTTACTAACGAGAGTATTAAAAATGGCCGACATGCAATGAAACTGCCTTTAAACTGTCATCACCATAACCTCTTAATTTGCACTGCTATTAACGGAGTAAAACTTTACTCGAAAGGTTTTTTCGAAAGATTCTCGATAAAATTATTCCTGAAATTAAAAAAATATTATTGCATCTCTAGCGACAATTTTTCTCATAATTTTTGTATGAATTAGAACATTTTTCAGAAATATTCAGAAAGTTTATATCTTCTCTCAGAACTGTTTATACAAGTGAATTCTGAAATTTCTCATTCCATAATTAAAAAAAAATGTTCTTGTTTTAGATTTTATAACATTTCATCAGAAATTATACAAAAAATCTTAGAAATCTTATATATTTCATAAGTAATATATATGAAAAATTCTGAGATAAGATGTAGATTTTCTGAGAAGTGTTCCAATTCGTATGAAAAATGTAAGAAAGTTATAAAATTATATGGAAATTCTGAAAAATTATATAGAATTTCTGCAAAATTATGTGAAAAATTCTGAGAAAAATTTTCATCAGAGATTACTCAAATAAATAATTCTGTATGATACGTAGAAGA
>NW_017257246.1:523451-534002 GCF_001594055.1 Mycetomoellerius zeteki | reverse complement strand
GGATCAACTCGTGCCAATAGCGGTAGTGGGGGTGAGGCAAAAAGTGGCGACGGATAACTTCCCCCACTCTTGCGCTTCATTAGTCCTCTCTGTCGCTCTATATATTTGTCGCTCTATCGTTCTATAATCGTCACTTTGTCGCTCTTATATCGAACTTTCACACAATGCGCAGTGCCGCTGCACATCGTGTGAATAGCCGCGGACGTTTTTCGACTCACCCCCACCACGCGAGTTGATCCTCCTTAGTTCTAGTCTTCTTGCCTGGTATCCTTACATCATGATGTCATCGGAAAAGAACCAAGAATATCGAAATACTAGAGAGACTACCTATCGCGTCTAACGGAATTTCCGTGATCGTAGCGCCTGTATCTATATTTCGATCAAATACATATTTTAATATTTAATTAAAAACGTTTGGATGACTCATAAATGTTTTTAATGGTACTTCATAACTCTTCATATGAAATACAAACAATTCCATGTATAACTTTGTTGAATTTAGATCCGGTTAATTATTTCGGTCAAGTATGTACATGGTCCAAAAAAGAATGATTAATTGTAATTAATAGAATGACTCACAAATCTTTTTATTTGCACTTCAAAACTCTTCACACGAAATACAAACGATTTAAAATAATAATTTTTACAACCGGAGGTTTTGTTCGGTCACGTACATACATGCGAATCCAGGCGTAATTGAAAGGCGATTCAAGGCGTCACATCGCCTCCAGGCGTTTGTCGCGACAGAATATGTATAACGAAACTATTAAAAGCAAAATTAGCTTATTATTCTGTGAACTGTAAACAATTGTAGTGACAATAACTGTGAATAAACTACATATCGCGCGGTCATTCCACGTCAAATCGGGCACCAAAAAAAATCAACATTTTAAATTTTTTTGAAAATTTTTACATACCTTCTACATATAAAAAAATGAGACACGTGTTTGGCGAAAAAAATTTAAAGAATGTTTCACGAAGTTATGCTTACCTTTAATTTCAAGAATTGACGAAAAACGTGACTCGTTTTATATTCAAATGATTGTACCGCCGAAATGGTAAGTCATACGAAAAAAATGCAAGAGATCAATTTTCAAGATTATAAATTGTTCTATTTTTTGGTTATTTTTAAATATACATTTGTTTTGAATAAATATTTTTTTTATCGTTTATCATTTTTAAATGCATTTTTTGTCATCAACTCACCAACTTACAGTTTCAAAAAATAATTCATCATATTCGTTCTTTAATTCTGAAGTAATTCTAAAAATTTCAAAATGGAACTCGAATGGCTTATATAGATAATAAATTCTTTAATATCAACCGTGCGGCGCGGTGGCGTTCCAACGCACGGGCTGGAGCGGCGATCGCGATGACGGCAGATGTTTTGTGTATCGTTGAAACAACTTTATTTACAAAAGATTTTTTGGGGTCATCAACCAACTTACAGTTTCTGATAAAAAATTCATCATATATTTTTTATCAATCATTTGAATATACAAACGAGTCACGAAGGTAGTCGAGTGACAGTCACTTCCAAAAGTTAGTTCGTGTACAAAAGGCTAAACTTTTTGATGCAATGATACAGCATTGACCAATGAGATCGCTTCACGCACACACTCATTGTTCTGTACCATTCGTGTTGACAAAGGTGTGGCAACGTCGCATATGCAGTTGTGCCTTGTCACGAGATATAACCTAACCATATTTCAAGGGAAAGATACCAACGCGTTTTTACATTTATTTTGTATTTATTATTACACTGCTATTTGTATTACTATAATTATGAGTGGGAAAATGAGATTGGAGAATGGGAGATTTGTGAAGTTAAAGGTGAAAGAGAAAAGATTGAAAGCAGCCAAAGCAATGTCCGAAGCCAGGAAAACGAAATTTCTTACAAAAGTGGAAAATGTATGCAAAGGAAAACGAATAGTAGACATTGAAGAATTGGGAAACAATTTGGTATGCTCAACATGCCAAGAAGTGCTGAGTTTAAAAAACGTCATGAAAAACGGTTAGGTCTACATTCGATTCTAATTATAAAATGTGACAAATGCTCGTTCTTCTCCGTAGTTCGCACCGTTAAAATGAGCAATATCTATAATCGTTTATACTCTGACACGAATCTGAGTGCTGTACTTGGTAAATAAAACACTATATACAAAAAGTATATTACAAATTTTATAGATTACTAGCACATTTCCTGCGCGCGCTCCGCGCGCGCTGCTCCATTATATTCTTCTTTTTAGACATTATGAAATATATTGTTACGAATTTATATTCTAAATGTTTGCATTAGAAAACTGACCTCATCGTTATGGCGGATTGAAAATTTGAAAATTCAAAGTGGTTGAATCACTATGGCGAATGGAATTCTTTAGTTAAATACTATAAACAATTTTACAATACAATTATTTTTTATCGAACGTGTTGGGGCTCTATGAATACTTTAAAGAAGTCGACAAGAATTATACGAACGGAACTTTATTCAGTATAAACGTAGCGTAACAAAAACGTATAATTAGGAGGGGATAAAAAAAACGAGGTTCCCTCTTACAGCAAGGTTTGCGCGCCACACGCTATCAACGCCATCTCTAAGGCGGTAACAATTCAGGTGATTACTTCATTGCACAAATATCCCTAACACTCCCCTTCAATGAGGAACCATCTTATATTTTATAAAAACTCCTTTATGCTAACTCTTTTATTTTCCCTACTTAGAGGTTTTGTAAAAATGTCTGCTAGTTGTTCTTTGCTACATATATATTCAATGTCAAAATACCCTGCCTGGTACTTTTCTCTTATGAAATGAAATCTAATATCAATATGTTTAGATCTTCCGTGCATTTCATTATTCTTAATAATTTTAATCGCGCTCTGATTATCAAGAAGTAACTTTGTTTTTTCATGTATATCGCCTGTTATTTCTACGAGTAATCTCTGTAACCAAATTAATTCTTTTAATCCTTGCGCTGCCGCAATGTATTCGGCTTCTGCCGTAGATAAAGCTACAACCCTTTGTCTTTGTGAACCCCATGCTATTATATTATTTCCCATCTTAAATAAATACCCACTGGTTGATCTTCGCGTTTCAATATTTCCCGCAAAGTCTGCATCACAAAAGACTATTAATTTTAAATCTTCAGATTTTGTAAATTTCAGACCATAGTGCATGGTGTCCTTTAGATACTTAAAAATTCTTTTAACATTATTCCAATGTAATTTTGTAGGGTTTTTGAGATGCTGATTTGCGGTTCCTACCGCATATACAATATCCGGTCGTGTTCCTATCGCAAGATACATCAGGCTTCCTACAGCTTCTTGATAAGGTGTTTAAGGTTAGGAATATGTTCTTCGGATGTGAATCAGTTCTCGTATCGCTCCCCTTTTCTGCTGGAATTGCTACCGGGTTCGCGTCTTCCATTCTGAACTTTTCTAATAGTTTCTTAATATAATTCGCCTGATTTACAAAAATGCTTCCATCTGACTGTACGCTTATCTGAAAACCTAGAAACAATTTTAGTTCTCTTATAGTAATCTTAAACTCATTACCTAGTTCACGAAGTAAACAGTCTGCTGATTCATCTTCTTTTGTTGCAATAAGGCCGTCATCAACATAGATCGCCAGTATGATAGATGCATCTCCCTCACGAATAAAGGTACAAGGATCGCTCTGAGTTTGTCTTAGACCATGCTTCGCAAGAAAATCTGTAAGGCGCTGATTCCAACAACGGGATGCTTGTTTTAAGCCGTACAAACTTCTGTTTAACTTGCACACTCTGTTTGTACTACCTTCATAGCCTTCTGGTTGTACCATATAGATCTCTTCTTTTAGGTTTCCGTTTAGAAAAGCAGTCCTTACATCAAATTGCTTCAATCTTAAGTTTCTTGCAGTTGCCAGAGCAAGAATCATCCTTATGGATTCATATCTAACTACCGGGCTGAACGTTTCGTTATAATTTATGCCATACTTCTGAGTATATCCTTTCGCCACCAATCTTGCTTTATATCTCTTCATATCTTTATCTGGTTCATCTTCTTTTATTTTATAAATCTAACGATTCTTAATTACCTTTTTATTATCTGGATAGTCAACGAGAGTCCAAGTTCGGTTTTCTTTTAATGAAGCAATCTCTTCGTCCATTGCTTTTTTCCATTTTTTAACATCTGGACTACATATAGCCTCGGAATATGTATCGGAATATGTATCTTCTTCGAATCTTTCTTCTTCAAATCTTTCTTCTATAGGTCTCTCTTCTTCAGGTTGCCTTTGAATCGCTTGTATCTCCTGTTGAACATCTTGTTGCTCGTCCTTTTCCTTTTTGTTTTCATTATTTACAAGTTCAAACTGCTGTTCCATTTGCGATGATTCTCTCTTGTTGTCAGAAAATATTCGTCGTTCATCAAAAATTACATCTCTAGCATGTTCAATTTTATTCGTCTCAGGATACCATATTCTAAATCCTTTCACATCCTCACCGTATCCTACGAATATGCCAATTTTTACCTTAGAATCAAGTTTCTTCCTGTGAATTTTAGATATGTGTACATATGCTTTAGCTCCAAAAGTAATAGGTTTCTCGAAAACTGTTTTCTTTTCATGCCACAACTCAAATGGTGCCTTTTGAGTATCTTCTCGTTCTGTACGGTTAATAACATAAATCGCCGTATTTGCAGCTTCCGCCCATAGTTCTTTTGGTGCATTTCTTTCATGTAACATACTTCGTACTGCTTCCATCACCGTTCGATTTTCTCGTTCTGCAGACCCATTTTGCTCTGGTGTGTATGCCACTGTACGTTGATGTTGTATACTATGCTCTGAAATGATTTCTTTGACATGACAATTTACAAACTCGAGTCCATTATCCGTTCTCAGAGTTTTTATTTTTCTTCCAATAATGTTCTCGGTTTTCTTCAAAAAATTTTTCAAGCGATCGCTCACTTCATTTTTATGAGCAATGAAGTATGCTGTCACGAAGTATGAATAGTCGTCCTTGAATAACAGCATGTATCTTGAACCACCAATCGAGGGTTCCTGTATTGGTCCGCATAAATCAGCATGGATTAATTCTCCTGGTTCCGTTGTTCTTGAATCTATTCCATGTCCTTTTTTAAATGGCTGTCTATGTATTTTTCCTTTGATACAACTTTCGCATACAGTCTCATTTTTATCGTGGATCTTTACATTTCGCAATTTGAGAAAGTTCTTTACCTTACGAAGATTTTGATGCGCTAGCCTTTCATGCCATGTATGTAAATCTTCAGTTACTGCAACGTTAGCAAAATTGTCATTTGCAACAACTTGAGTTTCTTTCTTCGATTGTATAACTTCAAATTTCACGACAAACATCTTGCCTTCTCTGTTAGCGATGACTTCAGTTTGCCTATTTCTTGTGAACCTCATTGACTTCTTATCTGCAATCTGCTGAAGACCTTTATCCATAGCTGAGCCAACTGAGGTTGTATTTGATATTTGGTACGTAAAGAACATTTGAAAGATATTTTGGTTTCCATTCATGACCATTGAATGCTTTAACATTTACAGTTCCTATTCCTTTTGCGTATATGTATTGACCATTTCCAAGTTTAATAGGTTTTGGCTCATTCAAGGTTTTATATTCATCGAACCATCCTTTGTTGCCAGTCATATGATCTGTGGCTCCAGAATCTACGTACCACTGTTCTTCCATTCCGCAATAGGCGTCCGTAATAGTTGTCAATACGCTCATTAGTGCTTCTCCTTTGGATTGCTTCTTATCTTCCTCACATTTCTTTTTTAATTCTGGACAATCTCTTTTCCAATGGTTTCCTTTGTTACAACCATAACAGATGCCAGGGTTTCTTTCTTGTTTGCCTTTAGAGAAATTTTTCTTTCCTATTCCGCTTTTACCTTGACGTCTCATTGCAGCTAGAGCTTCACTCTCCATCTGTTCCTTTCCTTTGAGCCTTGTTTCCTCTATTAACAGTCTTTCGACTAAATTTCCCAGCGTTTTTTCACCTGCGCTGGATGATTCCCAAGCTGTAATAAAATGACTATAGCTTGTCGGTAAGGTCATTAAAATTTTGACTATAATAGCAGAATCTGAAACGGGCTCACCCAATGTTCTCAATTTGCATGCCAAATCTTCGACTTTGGCGATGTGCGTGGCCATATCATCCGTCGGATCTTTACTTACTTGAAACCACCGCTGTTGTAGTATATGCACCGCTGTTTGGGATTTCTGCTCATATATGTGGTGAAGGTTATCCCACATATCCTTAGCATTGCTGCAGTTCATTATGTGAATTAACTGATTATCTTCGACACTCGTAGCAATAATCTTTTATGCAGAGACATCCATTTTTGTCCAGTTTTTCTGTTGTTGATTCTCTGGTCCCGGATCGGTAAATTCTCCAGTTACTACGGTGAAGCAACCTTGTGCTCTCATAATCACGGTGATTTGGAATTTCCATATCGACCAATTCTTGGCACCCTTTAGTTTTGTAAGCTTTACTGTCTCACCTTCCATCGTGGCCATTACCTTTTTCGCACGAGGCTAAGTAATTTCTTTTGACCGACACGAGACACTTCTTCCTTACAAAAGTGTAACAAATTACTCAAAAGGAGTTCGTGAGCCTGGGCCCATAACCTGTTGGGGCTTTATGAATACTTTAAAATATTCGGATTTTTTGGCGAAGACAGCGGAAAACATGTTCCTTTCTAAAATCATGAAGAAAGAATATGGAAATGATGCGAAATATTTTGTTTATAAGCACGACAGTGTCCAAATTCATGTTTTGGACACTGTCGTGATAAGTACGCGTTACATATTTGATAGGACTGAAAATGTTAAAATGCAATGCTAGATTTATAAATAAACAATCCTCATGTATGATTTAATTAATTGTAATGAAAATAATGGTGTTAAAAAAGTAATATTGCAAATACAGAAGAAATGGTACCTTTAATATTCTTCTTTATCATGTATATGATGAAAATTATGATGAGAATATGTGTCATTAAGCAAGAATTATGGTAAATAAAGTAAAAAATAAAGAAATTATAGTTAAAATAGAAAAGTATCATTGAAACTACAGATATCAATTTTTATACAATTAATTACAATGTTTATTAAGGTTAGGTTTGTATGTTTGTTATGTATACGTACAATATGTGTGTACTTACTTATGAAAACTGCGATCAGAAAATCGGTTTGATTCTTTTTTGCACACGATACACTTTACAGTCATTTTTTAAAAAAAGTACACAAAAACATTTGTAAAATCGAAAGCGGTTAATTCCGGCATATTCACTACCATGCTTGTAAGTAAACATGGATGGGCTGCGCGCATGCGTCATTAAACAAGAATGGCACGAGTAACTATGCAGCGTTCTCTTTCTATCCCGCTAACGCCTGTACCTACGGCTTTTGCCCTCTATTCTTATATCTCTATGGTATAAACGTAGCGTAACAAAAACGTATAATTAGGAGGGGATAAAAAAAACGAGGTTCCCTCTTACAGCAAGGTTTGCGCGCCACACGCTATCAACGCCATCTCTAAGGCGGTAACAATTCAGGTGGTTACTTCATTGCACAAATATCCCTAACAGAACGCTAATGTAATCACGGTACATGTTGCTTTCTTTTTTTTGTTTTACGTTTGAAAAAAACGCTTTTAATAAATATCATTTTGGTTATAATAAATATTATAAAAGTAATGATTTTGATTTACGAGTGTATCTTTAAAAATATAAGAATATTTTATACTAAATGAAAGCATTTAAATATCATTTTGGTTATAATAAATATTATAAAAGTAATGATTTTGATTTACGAGTGTATCTTTTAATTATTTTAATTCTTATGTCAAATGCAATATATGTATAACTATTATAATACTTTCAGATATTTTTCCAAGCAGAGTTGAAAGTTATTATCACATGTCATATTATATATTTACATATTATTTAACCAAAAATGCTTTAAGAATTACTATTGTCAATTTATTATTAAATTACTATTAAATTACTATCAAATTACTATTGTCAAATCTTTTTGCTTCAAATTTGTCGCTCCTTGTGACGTAATGAAGAACAGAGCCTTGATTGTCCATGCGCATGAGCATACCCTTGTACTTTTTTTTTTTGTTTTGCGTGGGAGAGGAAAAATCTTCATGCATCCCCCACCCAGGGACCACCAGGAGTCCACGACTCCCGGGGTACAACCCGGGCAGAGGATTGTAGTGATACCGTGGTGACCCGTATCACCCGGTGTGCCAGATTCGCGCCGGTCTCGGCTCCCCAGTGGGAGGCAAAAAAAACCTCCCCCTGGGGGCCCGTGACAAGCACGCCTACTGACTAAACCCCTCCCCTGGAGCATTGCCTCCCTAGCCTGTAATAGGAGAGAGCCCCGGAACTCGCTACTTAGCATTTCTTCAAGGGTCTCCTAGCTTATAGAGCGTTCGCTCTCTACCTCCTATATACTACGGGCTTTGCTTCTAAAGGTACCTAACGGTGCATGCCCTCCTAATGTGCACGGTCTATCAGAAACGTTACGCGCCTGTACAATACTATTCCCGATACACTATTCGGGCTCTCACTTCTCGGAGGTACATCGGAAGGATATAGCGTTATCCCCTGCACCCCGATAAGGAATTATATTCCTCTTACTTACTAACTATGTACAATATTTACATTATTTACATTTACTCCAAATGCATACCTATGCCTGCTTATTTCCCGAGGTTACCTAGATCTATGAGGGGGAGGGGCGTATCCCGGTGGGTCCGTTCCCCTTTCCCAGGAGCGCTCATACCCTTGTACTTCTACCAATAAGGCTAAATATAATCGCCATTGATCGTTCCCAGATAGACTTGTATGACGATCACGATATGCACAAATTAATTTACTGAAAATTTAGAACAATTTTATAATCATTTATGACATTATAAAAGCGAAAACGTTTATATTAAGGAAAATATAAAATTTAGGTTATTTGAATGATTAAATTTTTTGTTATAGAATTACAAAAACATATGTATGAAAATATATCTTCAGATCTATAATATTCGTTTTACGATATTGCTATATGAAATATTTACATCATACATAATTAAATGAAATACATCGTATAATGATGCACATTTGCAATTATCATGTGATGCTATAGAAAGCTTAAATAATTTTTAAATTTTTCTTCATTTCATGCCGCATAAAGTAAGATAAATATACTGTAAAATTTGGGTAAACAAATGTCGATTTTGATATACCGAATTTTGTTGAAAGAATTCGTAATCCTGATGTGATGTCATAGTAAGCATAAATGATTTGTAAACTTTTACTTATTTCATGCCGCATAAAGTAAGATAAATATACTATAAAGTTTAAATAAACATGTCGATTATGAAAAATTCGCGCGAAAGTCCACAGAAATCACGCAGTGTGGCGTTGATTTTTCCATCGAAAGTTGCATGGTTTGAAGAGGGACACATGATGGAAATGTGGACTTGACCTTGAGTGACCTTGTCAAAATCAAGTTAAGGTCATTAATGTTTTTTTTCTTAAGTAGAATCCCTATTTTTTATTACATATTCTTGTAGCTAACCTCGAGAGCTTTCCAAAACACTATAATTAAATTCATTTTCATTAAGTTATATACTTTTCGAATTATAAAGGCTTGAAAATTACAGTACCGCCGGCATTAGCATTACCCAAGGTGTCCGACGGACGGCTAAAACCTCTTGTTGTTCAGAATCATGGATAACTTTGTTCCTGGATAAATTTGTCAAGATCAAGGTCATTGGAGGTTGTTTTTCTTATTTTCATTTTTGCACAAAAATTCATTTCTACGTAAAAATGAAAATAAGAGGTACAACCTCCAATAACCTTGATCAGACACCCGTATATAAACATGCATATTACATATATGATCAGTACGAATGACAAAATAAAATCCAATATATGTCAAATTTATAAGTGTTCAGACAAGCGTGCGATTAGCTCAGCGTTAGCGTAGGTAGGCTACCACCCCAAAGATTGTAGGTTCAAATCCCGTCGATACTCCATGCGTTTTCAAGAATATTTATAATTGCGTTATATAATTATAAGAATTTGTATGTACAGAAAAATAATTAATAAACTTAATAATTATTCCGAAAATAAAAAATAAAATCTAAAAAAAATAAAAACAAATTAAATTATAATTAAATTTTTTTTTCGTTAAAATATACTCAGTAGACAAATGTACATATACTTTACAGCAACTTCACGTTTATCTTACAATCATCCAATGCTTCATAGATGAGCCGATTAAGATCCGAAATATTGCAGCAGCATTTAGTAAATCAGAAAACGAAATATCATGATGTGCAAATATGATGTAAATATGAGACACTAAGAATCAGATTTTTGTTTGTCATATTTACATCATATTTGCGTCATAGTATTTCATTTTCTGATTTACTAAATATGACTACAATATTTGGGGTCACAATCGCCTCACCTATTACGGATTTGATGATCGAATACAACGTAAAGTTGCAGTAAAATTTATGCGCATCTGTCTATTTGGG
>NW_017257246.1:520204-522545 GCF_001594055.1 Mycetomoellerius zeteki | reverse complement strand
TTTTTCGTGATTTCCTGCGAAACAAAGCAAAAAGGAGCATATGTCTATAGGACTTTTTTTCTTAGTTTTTTACTCCTCTACACGCTCCCGAAGTTTTGCCATTTAATTTGGAAACACCCTGTATATCAAGAATCAGATAAGCTTAAGCAGAAAAGGCATTCCCATCCGCCGTATTGGTTGAATTTTTAAATTTGAAATTCGGATTCGATATCAGCGAAAGCGAAAATCCTCCAATACTACATTTCGCTGGAATCGAAGAATTTTTAGCATTCCCATCCGCCATATTGGTTGAATTTTTAAATTCTAAGTTCGGATTCGGCATCAACGACCTCGAAAATCTTCTAATGCTTCATTTCGCTGCAAACAGGAAACTTAACATTTCCGTCCGCCATATTGGTTCAGCCATTTTGAATTTTCAAATTCTAGGTTCGGATTCGGCATCAACGACCTCGAAAATCTTCTAATGCTTCATTTCGCTGCAAACAGGAAACTTAACATTTCCGTCCGCCATATTGGTTCAGCCATTTTGAATTTTTAAATTTTAAATTCGGATTCGATATCAGCGAAAGCGAAAACTCTCCAATACTACATTTCGCTGCAATCGAAGAATTTTTAGCATTCCCATCCGCCATATTGGTTCAGCCATTTTGAATTTTCAAACTTTAAGTTCGGTTTCGGCATCAGTGACCCCGAAAACCTTTCAATACTACATTTCGCGGAAATCGGAAGACTTTTAGCATTTTCGTAAAACTTCAAACCGCCATATTGGATCAGCTATTTAGAATTTTCAAATTTTGAGACCGGATTCGAAATCGGCGACCCCCAAAACCTTTGGATACAACATTTCAACGGAAAGGAGTACTCTGAGAGTCTCAACGAAAAGAGGCTTCAAGGCACGTAGCATTTCCGTCCGCCAAATTGGTTCAGCCATTTTGAATTTTCAAATTTTAAGTTCGGTTTCGGCATCAGCGACCTCGAAAACCTTTTAATACTACATTTCGCAAAAATCGGAAGATTTTTAGCATTTTCGGTAAAACTTCAATCCGCCATATTGATTCAACCATTTTGAATTTTCAAATTTTGAGACCGGATTCGAAATCGGCGACCCCCAAAACCTTTAGATACGACATTTCAACGGAAACGAAGTACTCTAACAATCTCAACGAAAAGAGGCTTCAGGGCACGTAACACCAATTTTAAGAGAGGAGGATTTTGAGACCGGATTCGAAATCGGCGACCCCCAAAACCTTTAGATACGACATTTCAACGGAAACGAAGTACTCTAACAATCTCAACGAAAAGAGGCTTCAGGGCACGTAACACGCCAATTTTAAGAGGAGGAAAAAAAATAAAAAAAATTAGAAAGATTATAAATGTGCAAATTCATATTTAATAAACTAATTTGTTTGCAGGCGCTGTTCATTCTGGCACAGGTTGTGATGCTCTGAACAAAGTGTTGGTATGTTTAAATATTCCAACAATTACGAAAGACGTATACAAGAAATACAAACAGATCGTTGGAAAAGGAATCGAAGAAGCTGCTGCTGACAGTTGTAAACGAGCAGCACACGAAGAACGAAATTTAGTAATAGAAAATATGGAAAAGATTTGCCAAGAATTGTAATTATTACATTTTCCTTCATCCTACATGTAGTAAAATAATGCACTATGTACACAAAATATACAACATATACATAAATAAAACATAATACAATTTATATACAGAAATAAAATATAATACAATTTATGCACAAAAATAAAATTTAATACAATTTATATATACGAGGGGGGACCCAAAAAAAACGGGAATTTCGTCATAACTTCTTTATTTCTCAATATTTTAACACCAAATTTTGATCACCTTCAAAGTATTCGCCATTGACCACAACGCACTTCTCCAAACGATTCTTCCATTGTTCAAAACAGTTTTTAAATTCACTCATCGGGATGTCCTTTAAGCCTTCCAGCGATTTTTGTTTCACCTCCTCCACAGTGGCAGATTCGATTGCAGAGGTGTTGTGCACGCGGAGTTCGTTCCCCCGGGTCAAACTGCCAACCAGAAGCTCTACTTGGAGGTTTTTGTTCCCCAGACTCAAAAGGAATATGAAAGGAAAGCGTTTTGCCACTGTGGAGGAGGTGAAACAAAAATCGCTGGAAGGCTTAAAGGACATCCCGATGAGTGAATTTAAAAACTGTTTTGAACAATGGAAGAATCGTTTGGAGAAGTGCGTTGTGGTCAATGGCGAATACTTTGAAGGTGATCAAAATTTGGTGTTAAAATATTGAGAAATAAAGAAGTTATGACGAAATTCCCGTTTTTTTTGGGTCCCCCCTCGTATAT
>NW_017257246.1:510414-519879 GCF_001594055.1 Mycetomoellerius zeteki | reverse complement strand
CTTGTTTCAGTATTAGGAGTTACCCGCCAAGCCATTTCCAAGCGATTGCATGCATTGGGAATAATTCAAAAGCAAGGAACTTGGGTTCCTTATGAGTTTCTGTGATTCTACAGCATGACAATGCTCGGCCTCACGTTGCAAAACCCGTTAAAACCTATCTGCAAACGCTGAAATGGGAAGTCCTACCCCACCCGCCATATTCTCCAGATATTGCGCCGTCCGATTATCACTTGTTCCGTTCAATGGCACATGGTCTGGCTGACCAGCAGTTCGACTCATATGAAGACATCAAAAAATGGCTTGATTCGTGGATAGTCTCAAAAGATGAACAGTTTTACCGTAACGGTATTCGAGCTCTGCCAGAAAGATGGGAAAAAGTAGTAGCTAGCGATGGGCAATACTTTCAATGATTCATTTGTAACCATTTTTTCACAATCAAGTTGCATTTTCATCAAAATAACAGCGAGAACTTAGTTGCGCACCAATAAATAAATAATTACATACTTGAATAGAAATTCTATTTTATTATTCTTATTTATTTGATTCTACATGAAACGTGATTCTTTGTTATCGTTGAAAAGTTTACTTATTATTTTGTCATTTTAAAAAATTATTTTTATACTGCACGTCTAATAAAATCGATTCTGTCAGGAATTCCTCCTCAGTATCCTTATCTCTTTATACATGTATATACACTATATACACTGCATACATGTACACTAGCGCTCAAAAGTCTTTTGACAACATTTTTAAAAATTATTTTATTATTTGCAATTTTACATGTTATGTCATACTACATAAAATAAATTATAAACAAAATATTATAATTAAGAACAAAATTAACTTTTTACACACGTTAAATGATATCATGGAAAACAAAATGCATTTTGTTGAAGCTCATAAATGTTTTGACATGAAATAAAGTCACTAAAGATAATGCAAATATGAAAAAAAATTATGATATTTTGAATAAAAATAACAAAAAAATCTATTTTGATATTATAATTCTAATATCTTGTTGCATAACCATTTGCTTGTATTACGGTTTCACATCTCCTAGGCATAGACTCAATAAGTTTTAATATTTTATTTTGAGGAATTTTTTCCCATTCACTTTGCAAAGCAAGAAAGAAATCACCTAAATTAGAAAAATTTCTTATTCTAACTCGCCTCTTTAGTTCATCCCATAAATGTTCAATTGGATTTAAATCCGGGCTTTGACTAGGCCATTCTAAAACATTTATCTTCTTTTGAGCAAAATATTGTAATAAAAATTTAGAGCGATGTTTTGGATCATTATCTTGTTGGAATATTCAATTTCGAGGCATATTCCTTCTTGCATAAGGAAGCATATGTTTATTTAAAATATCCTTATAAATAAAACGACTCATAGTGTTTTCTATGCGACATAGAGGACCGACACCTCTACTAGAGCAACATCCCCACACCATAACATGTCCTCCCCCATGTTTTATTGTAGGTACTTGGTAACGTACTTTGAATCTCTCGTTCTTAGGGCGACGAATATACTTTACGCCATCAGAAGACATTAAATTGAATTTGCTTTCATCGCTCCATAACACTCTGGAGTCCATACCACTCCTCAGTTGTCCAATTACAATGAATCTTTGCAAAAGCAATTCTAGCTTTTCTATTTTTAGCACTAATAAAAGGTTTTTTGCTTGGACGATGACCTAACAGTCCTTGATCGACTAATCGACGCTTTACAGTAGAAACATGAACATCCACTGCATAATTCTGTCGTAAATCGTCAGTAATTTGTCGCGCAGTTTTGCGAGGGTCAGCAATTGATTGTCTCTTTATTATTTTATCTAATTTTATTGTTGTTTTCCTAGGTCGTCCTTGTCGAAATTTGTTGTTAACATGGCCTCGAATCCTATATAGACGATTCCAGACATTTACTAATTGACGAGATATCCCAAAATTACGGGCAACCTCAGCTTGATTGCGTCCGATTTTTAACGCACGGATTACAGCTTCCTTAATATCTGTTGAGTACTCCTTACGTATTTTTGTCATATTCTATATAAGAAAATGTTAAACAGTAATAAAACAACAATCGATAATCTTATATTTAATATCTAAGCGTAACTTTTAGGAAAAAACTTACGTGTCAAAAGATTTTTGAACCGTCTTTTAAGCGCAATTTCGTTGCAAAAATGTCTTTATGAAAATCTATTAATTTTGCTGTACTACAGTAAACACTATTCTCATATAGTATTAATATAGCTAACAATTGAACTGAGCGAGACAATGTTACCAACTTTACTTATGAAAAATTACTTGTCAAAAGACTTTTGAGCGCTAGTGTATACTTTAGACAAGAATATGCAATGAAAGTCTATGCATTTCCTGTCAGATTCAATGTTCTTGGGTGCACATCGTAATGCACTTGATGAACAACATTTTTATATATAGTATTTATTTTTACTGTAACCTGCTGAGATTGTAGAAGATATATATCCACATTTCAACATTCTCCAGTCGACACAGTTTGGTGAACCATCTAATCTACAGTCTATTGAGAAAGATTTGCAAAGACGTGCATTCGATTCTGCACTGAGAGATATTATCAACATTATAGTGTCATGGGATGGAGCAAGAGGGGTACCGGAAGATCTTATGACAGCCTCAATGGCTATGCTACTATAATTGGTTTCTTATCCGGACGAATTTTAAATTATACGACACGAAATAGGAAGTGTAAATCTTACGAACTTCAAATAGACAAACAGAACCATGACTGTCGGCTAAATTATCATAGCAGTGCAAAGGCAATGGAGGCGGATGCAGGCGTACAACTCATGAATAACAGTAGTATTTTGGCAGAAGCTGGTCTTCAAGTACGAGTTGTCATCGGCGATGAGGACGCTCAACCATTGCAGCAGTGCGGAAAAACAATCTATTAAAAATCCACAAGTTAGCTGACAAAAATCACTTAGTAAAACATTTTGTAAATGATCTGTACAGTCTTGCAAAGATACATTCAGAATTGAACAAAAAGAACTGTTCGCACTTCGGCGAGAGAGGTTGATCTGAAAGGCCAAGAACGAATTAGACGAAAGTAAAGAATTTATTACAAAGGGGGTTATCTATCAAGAATACAGAATTAATGCATGAGTACAATATTAATGAAGATATCAGAATCAAATACAGTAAATGTAATATAACATGAGGAGCCAGAATCTCCATACGATGTTCTCGTAAACACCACCAGTGAAGGGGTGGGGATTCCCACGACGTACTTACAGGAGAGTTTCCAAACACCGCCTCTTAGGCACGGGACGTCGTAAGACGTACTAACAGACTTTACACCGCCGGCACGGCACGGGACGTCGTAAGACGTACTAACAGACTTTACACCGCCGGCACGGCACGGGACGTCGTAAGACGTACTAACAGACTTTACACCGTCGAACTGCCACGGGACGTCGAATGACGTACTCACTGAGAAAAGCACACACAAGAGAAGATGGCCGGCCATGTGTCGAGAGCAACGTGCATGATGCAATAATAACGAGGGAGAGAGTCCCAGGGAGAGCGGCCTAGCAACGCCACCTGCCTCTGCAGGAAGCGCCGCCCTGGGGCCAGGTGGTAGGACACCATGGTTGCACGGCAGCGACATCGCGCGCGACATTCGACTTAAAATTCAAACTCGCAACAGAACTATATAGCACATATCAAGAAATGCTTTACTTATGCCATTTCACAAAATAAAGGCAATGGCCTGGTTTACACCGTAAGTTTCTTCCGCGGCCTATACCCTAAATTCGACCTAATTCAGGTTACATTATTTAGGCCGCTCGCTGTAAATACTACTATACCTGACCCGACCTGTTGTAGGTCAGGCCGTATTTTTTGGCGCCCTCACCTAAAATAGGTCGTCTGCTTTCTCGGTGTAAATTCGCGACTGACCCGACCTGAAGCTTCGTAGCCATTTTGCTCGAACAGCTGTTTTGTTGAATTTGAGAGTTAGGTTAAACTCTCAAACCGACTCGATATAAGCGCCTTTTTCATGACTTAATGCGCATGCGTTTAGCGATTCTTGGGTCCATATGGAAATAATTTGTACAAAATACGATAGATGGCTCTAATTCGGACCAGCGTGGACTAAATATGACCCAACCATTTTTTAAGTCCCTTTCGGTATAAACGGTTGGTGACTAGACCTACTTTGGATCACGATATAGGTCAGGTCGCTATCAGTCGTACGGTGTAACCGTAGCCAATAGCGCGAAGCTAGCTGCAATATTACAAAGTCTTCCAGACCATTTGTATGGGCAGCATGAAAACTGTGATGTTAATTGGTGCCATCGATCAAAAACTGAAAATGGTCACCAAACTATATAGTTAAAACAAGAAACGCTTTACGGTCCTTTATGTGAAATGTTTAAAAAGTACGCAAATAATGCGTTCAAATTTTCAATTGCTGCTTCAAGCCAGGTTAATGAAAGTGTAAATAATATGATAAGTCGGAAAGCACCAAAGAATATATGTTTAAGCAAAAGTGCAGCATGTGATTTTCGTGTAGCAAGTGCCATTTGCTGCAAAAATGATGGGGAAATATCACTGTTAGACATAAAAAAGAAAATTACCCTCTCACCTGGAATTCACACACAAAGACATGCTGAAAGAGTAGATAAATTAAGGAAGAAGAAATCAGAAAAGATAAGAACAAAAGCACAAAAAGTATGCAGGCAGTTGCTAGCTAGAGAACGAGAAAAACTAAGAAAATCAAATGAAAAATCAGGAGTGAGATATGAATCAAATTATGGAATTAACTCCACAGTTCCAATAGATTTTCAAATGGCTAACAATAATTACATAGTACCTCAAGATTGTAAAGTTATTTACTCTAACTTAGAAACTTCAGGCTTTCACACGTCCGCTGAAATTTTACAAATTGCAGCCAAATGTAAAGAAAAGTTTTTTAATATCTACGTTAACCCAACTCAAATGATTTCTGAAGTAGCGACTAAAGTAACTGGTTTAAGTTTCATTTCAGGATAATTATTTTTATACGATAAGCCCGTTGATGCCGTGACATCAAAGATGCATTGTGCCAATTTCAACAATTTTTAGCTGAATTGAACAGCTCTTGTTTGCTAGTTGCACGTAATGTTTGATTCACGTAACTTACTGCGGGCAATTACATGTAATAATATGTAAAATGATTTCAATGTGATAACAGGTTTTGCGGATACTATAACACTTTTCAAAAAAGTGTTACTAGAGCGTAAAGGATCAGGAATGTTCACTCTAAGTACCTTGATTCGTGATTTCTTACAAAATGACACATCGGAGAAATGTCACAATGCTAAATACGATGTCGAAGTTTCAGAAAAGCTTGTGCATTGTATTGCTACAGAGAAGCAATTATTTGAAAATATTAAGACTTTCCACGAATGTGTACTTCAGAATAAAGAAACAGACAAAATTGCTGCTCTTCAACACGTGACGGAATTGAAAGAAGTGATTTCAAAACAAATGCTAAAAAGATTAGCGAAAGAAGATATAACTTTTAATGTGTATTGCAAGAATGTTTCAGAACTGGAGGAGATACCAAAGTGAACGCATTACTAACAGAAACGAAATATAACAATAAGCCAAGAGTCATTAAAAATAAGAAAGTTATTAATAAGATTATTAATCATTTAAAACAAGTGTTTTCATAATTTATAATACATTTATTGATGTTAAAAGTTAAAAAACTTTAAAATTGTTTTATAAAAATAATTGTCATATTTCATGTTTTTATATAATAAAAATTAAAAATTTATTCAAATAAAATTTAAGTAAAATTGTCAATTTACTCGACTATCTCCTGATTTTGAGGTAATCAAAAAGAAAGATCGCATTTTCTTATTTATTTTTCCTAAAACTGTCCTGTTTCCCAAAACATACCTATCACTGTAACTTATAATTCATATTTCAGTTTTTTTACAATATTTTATCCGCATAATTCAGAAAAACACTTGTTTTGGTTACGTATGATGTGTCATAATATGCCATGTGGGAGATTCCGTTCGGTTGAATCGGTGAGCGACGTTGCCATGTACGCAACCCCGTCTTCTGACGAATATCATCATTTTCATATCGCTTTTATTAAAAAAGTATGTGGCTACGAGTCACCAATTTTGTTTATTGCTAACATTATTATATAAAACATATCAGTTTTTTAAAACACGTGTCTCATTTTTTTATATGTAGAAAGTATGTAAACATTTTCAAAAAAATTAAAAATGTTGATTTTTTTTGGTGCCCGATTTGACGTGGAATGACCGAAAAGACAATGCGGGCATTAATGTTGTCCCTTCTGATACCTATTATACATATGCTGCATTTATGCAATTATGCAACATTTAGATAGGCATGCAATTAAATTACATTTGATTATAAAAAGAGTTGCCTTGGTCATTATATTAATTATATACAACTTCTTGGGAAGCGCTTATATATTTACATCGTTAAAGTGGACATGAATAAATAAAAAATATTTTGAGTAATGCGTGTAAAATTGTAAAGCACGTATATAATGCTTTAAGCATTCAAACCAAACGCAGCCTTTAACATGGTAAGTTTTCGATCTAAAGTAAAAGTTAGAAATTTGTGCGTCAAGTAACTGCAATTATATTTCTTTTGTGATAAAATACAGAGCATCATAGGAAAATTACATTATTTCGCAAGTGTTAGTGCTGCAATCGCACGTGTTACTGTAATTAGATGGTTATCGATGTCAAGATCGCGATGTATCACAGGTGAGTCTACACCTTTAATTGTATCATATACACATTTTGTATCGATACATATTTGCATTACTATAACAATCTTATTTATTAATTCTTTTTCCATCATGCAAATGTAAATGTATTTCTGCAAAATATTGTCTATATAATACAGTAATATTTCTTTTCTCAATATATTAATTTGTAATATATCGTAAAAAAACATTCTTTGATCTTAGGTATATTTATATCATTATCTTTTTTAAGGAGGTTCTCCAGTCATAAAACACTATATATTAATATTTACGCTTTAAACAAAGTTGTATTCGTAACATTCTGTTTTCATTGAGCAACACATTCTTATAGATTATTTATTTTGTTATTAGTTTTATTGTTATAAACAAAAATTTTTTAAATAATAACAAAAATCTAAATTTTTTAATATAAATATATTAAAGACTAAACATGACTTGTGCAAAGTTTCATCGAGATTTATCAGTTTATAATAAATAAATATTTTGTTTATTTACTGAACAATTAATGTCTGCATCTCAATGTAACTTTACATAAATATTTTTTAATTCATATAGTATTTAAATAAAAAAATTGAGATTTTTATCATTATTTTGTAATACATTTTCATATATTTCTATTAGAGTACAAATTTAAAAAATTCATTTTTTATTGAAATAATTTTTGATCCAGACGGTCAAAAAATTTAATGAAATTCAAGAATGCCTCTATTTTTATAACAAATTTATCAAATTCTCAAAATTTGATCAAGTTCCTATATTATAACTGGAGAACTGCTGGAAAACCTCCTTAAATCGAATAGGTTACGGTCTAATTAACGCTCGTAGCACTATCAGCGCGCTTACGGTCGATCCGCAATGTCCACATTGAATACAAGAAGTGCAAATAACACGAACAGACCTCATGATCCGGAAATGGACCGGCGTGAGCATTTATATTTACGCGGGAAAAAGAAGACCAATATAAACCTTCTTAGAAAACGTCGTTAATATAAATTGCTTATAAGATACTATTAAAGATGGCTCTATAGAAGTTTATGTAATTGTTAAAATTTGAACGGATCATAATATTATATCAATTTTATCATTCATTCCTGATATTTCTTTTATATATATATATATTAGAGAGAGAGAGAGAGAGAGAGAGAGAGAGCGAGCGCAACGTAAGTACTGTGAGCATAAATCAAACTGCTGCTTTAAATTAATCTTGCAATTTCAGTATCTAAAACTAAAGAAGCAGCCTGTGCTCAAACAATCACAGATGAGGTCCTTATAAAAGATGTATGTTTGTATATTTTTTAAAAATTTTTATCTTTGTCAATAAGTGCTATTAATTTATTAAAATTAATTAAGGAATTAAGATATTAATTATATATAAAAATTATACATAAAAAGGTTGGAGATAAGGGCGTAATAATTTTAAACCGACCTAAGGTGTTAAATACCATAAATTTATCCATGGCCCAAAAAATATATTCCATTCTTAAACAATGGGAATCTTCAAAGAAGCTGATAATAATAGAAAGTATGGGTGAAAAAGCGTTTTGTGCGGGTGGTGATGTCAATTCGCTTGCCTTGGCATTGAATGAACCAAAAGATCTTTATCTGATTGAAGAAACATTTAAACAAGCCTATATGTAAGTCGTAAAAGTGTCTATTCAAGAACAAATGCAACAGTTGTGCAAAATAATTTTTTTTTCTTCGCTTCTAGCTTAAATCATTTGAATCGGAACATATAAGAAACCTTATATTGTTATCATCAATGGGATAACAATGGGAGCCGGCGTTGGATTAGCTATACTTGGCAAATACAGAATTGCCACGGAAAAAACTTTCTGCTGTTCCAGAAACGGCAATAGGATTATTTCCCGATGCTGGTGCGACTTATTTCTTGCCCAGACTGAAAGGTAAACTGGGTATCTACCTAGGCCTGACAGGATATAAGTTGAAAGGTATATATATAACTTCAATTATATTGAAAATTCTATAAATATACAGTACTGGACAAAATAAAGTACGCACTCCAAACATTTTCACATTTATGTAAATAACTCGCCAGTTCTGGCAGATAGCATAATGATGAATAAGGTAAAAGAAAGGTATTTTAGTCTACTTTGCAATAATGATTACAAAAATTTCAAAAACAATTCGAAATCCTTTAATAATCAAGTCCGTTACATTTATTATCAAATTTATCATGGACAAAATAAAGTACGCAAGTGAAAAAAAGTGTAATAAAGACAAAGTTTATAATTAATATTGTATGACCACCTCTTGCTTGTATGACGGCTTGCAAACGTCGAGGCATACTTTCGACAAGGTTTTGGATGTGTTGTTGATCGATATTTTTCCATGCTTTCATCAATGCTTCCAACAACTTAATTTTATTCGTTACTTCTCCTTTATCAAGCTTCAGGTCCAAAATCGACCACAAATTTTCAATCGGATTCAGATCTGGCGATTGCGCTAGGAAATCGAGCAGTTTGTTCCCAGAAGTACGAAAAAAAGCGGTAGTTTTACGAATGGTATGTTTGGGATCGTTATCTTGTTGAAAAATGAAGTTGTTCTCGAGACCAACCTTTAGCAGACTCTTCTAAATTTTCATTGAGAATATCAATGTATACATCCGCTGTCATTATACCGTCGATTTTGACTAGATTTCCCAAACCAGACCACGCAAAACATCC
>NW_017257246.1:510112-510312 GCF_001594055.1 Mycetomoellerius zeteki | reverse complement strand
AAGTCCAACTTCCCGAAGTCTCCTCCGCACCGTTCGTTCGGAAATATTTAATTGTAGGTTTTCTCGAATAACACGACTAGTAACAGTTGAATTTTTTTTTACTTCCCGTATAATTCTGCGGTCTTCGATTGGATTTGTCTTTTTCTTCCGTCCACGTCCTGTCTTATCCGCTACTGTGCCAAGCTCCTGGAATTTTTTCC